>NC_043961.1:49419514-49735764 GCF_902148855.1 Sphaeramia orbicularis | reverse complement strand
AGTGATTCAGAATTTATTAAACATTTTAGATCAGTAGATGGTTTTGGTTGTCGGTGGCCATTTGAGTCTTTATGGGTTAAGAGACATTCATTAAAATAATATATTAGTTCCTCTCTTTTGTTTTTTTGAATGTAAAATATTCATATGCAGAGGTCTGATGTTATACATCTTTACTGAAAAGTAATATACACGCAATATGTACAAAAGTATTGGGACATATTGAATTCAGGTGTTTCATTGCTAACAGATGGGCATCAAAATGATCCCAAATGTAATTTAATTTCATATTGGGATCAGTGTCATTGCAATAAATGATTTCATTCCAAATTTGGTTTTAATTTTGTTTATATAGTCTATGCTTACAAGATGCTTCATTTTTCTTAATTTTACTTGAGATGATCATTATTAAAATTGTTTAAAATGTTCTCCCTCTAGATTTCTGTTATGTTCTCACCATAAATAGTCATTTTAAACCACAAGTATCTAGTCAGGTTTCTACAACTCTGGAAGAAAAATCAGCCCCTAAATTAAAAAAAAAAAAAAAAAAAAAATTAACATGATAATATTGACAATGACTGACAACATTTTATATAGAACGGAATGAGACGTTCTATAAGCTGTCGGTGTGACGTGGCCCATAATATTTGTCCACATAGTGTATTTTGTTTGGAATTCTCAGGGATGTGAAAATAAAGTACTGATGACTCCTTTTCTCCGGCTCTGGTAGTCCAGCTTCCTCCCACCATCCAAAAACATGCACTGATAGGTTAATCGGTTCATCTAAATTGCCCATAGGTGTGAATGTGAGCGTGATGGTTTGTCTCTAAACGTCAGCCCTGTGATGAACTGCCGAAATGTCCAGGGTGTACCCCACTTTCGCCTATAAGTAGCTGGGATAGGCTCCAGTGACCCCCATGACCCTAGTGAGGATAAAGCGGGTTCAGAAAATGAATGAATGAATGACTCCTTTTGAAAAAATGAATCAATAAAATACAAAAATGAAAAAATAAAATTAAAGTCGGTTGTCTAATCTGGCAAATCAAAGTGTACCTATATTTTTAACTTCTTTGTAATTTAATGATAATACTGCATTATTGAGATGTTATAAGTGATAGTATGTAACAGCAAAATTAGACTAAAAGTAAAGTGAATGAACCATAAACTGGGCAAAAGTAACTGTGAATGTATGAATGTATAAATGTAACTGTTAATGTTTCTATACTCACTGACTTTAATGAGGAACATTCAGAACTCTGTCATCCATTCAGTATCAAATAGAATAGAATAGAATATTGTCAATGCATGACATTCACAAAACAGAATCCCATTGTCTTTCATTGTGTCATCCCATGGTTACAGGGTTACTGCTATTAAATGAAGTTTACAATCATTTAGTTCATCCTAAATCATACTGTATATTGTCATAACGTGAATACTATTGTTTATATTCAGAGCTTTATCATGTTACTTGAAGACACCACAATGAAAGTTCTAAGCTAACACTAAATTTGATCGGTGTTTTTTCTTTTCTTGTCTAAATATGAAGTAGGTCTATTCTAGTTTTTAGTCACTTCAAATCCCCCCAAATCACAGCTTAGAAATTTTGCTGAAACACACGAGTTATTAAAGCCTAGAGGTTTATAAATGAATTCAAATGACACTGTATTACTACAATATTAAGTGCAATACGGGCCAGTGGCCAATCAGACTTCCTCCCCTCACATTTTTGCACATGCACAAGTGTTTTTATACATAGGTCTTTTCTTATTCTTAATCTTATTTTTATTATTATACAAAAAAAGTCTTTTTATGACATATCGTTTATATTATAGATCTTATTGGGCTAAAAATCTGTGACCTCAAATACCAAATTTCATGCCATCTCTTGTGTAAATGTGTGCTGGTATGACAATAAAAATCCTTGAATCCTTGAATCCTATGTTACTTGCACCTTTCAGAAGAACCACATTACGTTAATAAAACCTCTCCAGTAGTGTCTGACTCCTTCTTTTCTACATGGGAGATGTCAAAGATCTCTGGAGGTTACAACAACAGGTCATGGTAAGACCAATTATTTGATATTATGTTCTGGTCTAATACAACTGCCTGTAAAGATCAAGAAGACCACCGCTGGCGTTTAGTCTTCTTTGTATGCGTCTGTTTAATAAAATGTATGTGCATCCCCCCCTTTGGAGCAATTGTCTCTTGTGTGTGTATTCAGTAACTTGAGGAATAGTGTGTCAGCGCTGGCTCAGGAGGAAACAGGTTCTCCAGAAGCAGGGACAACAGGATGGCCTCTGTGACGGCAGCTCGACACCCGCAGACATGGATACGTGGGGGCACCTGCGACAGACTCATATGCTTTATATCTGGGCCAGCGTCGGCATCACTGACCTTTTCAGACAAAAGAAAAGAACATCCCCGAGGGTAATATGGTTTTCAAACACTGGATAAAAACATGTGTCCTGGGTGAAAAGGATGTTTTTTTTCCAACACTCTGTAAAAAAAAAAAAAAAGGAGGCATTTACTGTATGTGATGTTTGTCTGTCACATGCAAAATGAGGCACATGGAATACAGTCAAGCCTGAAATTCCCTCTTACAACCGTTCATATACACTCCATTTGTTATTTTGCTGACAAACAGTAATTACTTTACCTCTTCGACACTGCTAATTCAGACCTCAGTCAGTAATTCCCTACTTTACATACAACAACCTCTTTGAAAATCCCCTAAAGAAAGTGCCTGAACCTGTTCCATTTGGCACATGTCAGCGTTTAGATTGATGGCAAGAGCAATAAGGAAGAAAGAACATTTTCCAGTCGCGAAAATGATTTAGGGCTTTCACTCGATGCACAGCATGCTTTGTAGCGACTGCACTGCATTCTGGTCGACTGACTCAGTGGGGGAAACTGGTGTCTTTCCGACTCAAGACAAGAAGACGGTCTCAGGCCTGTACCTCACCACTAAACTTTTCCCTGTTGTGTATTAGTCACATGGATGAAACCGGTTCAAATTTGATTAGATGAACTTGGTGGAAATGACAAAACTGAACAGTATCGACAAGTATTACAGCACGAACACCTCACCAAAGCAGATGAATAGAGAGTTTCTCTGTGGTTTCAGTGGGTCTGATGTGATCTCTGATCCACACTTTTATTGCGTCTCCAGCCTTAGAATCATAGGTAGGAAGTAACTGAGCACAAACACTTTATTTATTATACTTATAACAAAGTTTTATGGTATCTATGCTTTACTTGATTGTACTTACTCATCTGACAACACACATGTAGAATCCAGTCATGTAATAACAGCCGATAACGTAATAAATTTGCCATTTTTAAAATGTAATAGGCCAATAACGTAATTAAAGCCCTGAACTGATAACGTAATAACTTTTGGCCAATAAAGTTATAACTTATTGGCTGGTTATTACGTTATTGGCCTGGTAAAAAAAAAAAAATTCTTTGCAAATGTAATAACTGAGCCAATAATGTAATAAGTTATAACGTTATTGGTGAAAAATTATAACGTTATCGGTTCAGGAGTTTTATTACATTATCGGCCGTTATCACGTTATCGGTTGTTATTACATTACTGGCTTCTACAACACATTTTAACATAAATATCTATACATTTAACAACTTTAATTTTCAATACTTTAGGCTTTAGTTTTAATGCATTTAAGTGGATTGTCAATTATGTTTAATTCATTGCACACCTCTCTGATCTGAAGACCATTTTCTGGATAAATGGTTGCAACAATGAAACATAGAAAGTACTGTATAATCTCATCAATGTATATTACACAGAAACAAAACAAAACAGACATAAATGACACGAAAAAATGGATAAAAACTTAAACACTTGAGGATAAAATGGTCTAAAAGACATAAGATGAAAATGATTTTACAATGTGAGATGACACAAAAGCTGCAACAAGTAAAAAATGACATAAGAAACACAACAAGACAATGACACAAGATGAAAACAAAGTAAAATACATATGATGAAAATGACCTAGATGGTTTAATGAGGTGAAAATGAATAAATATGATGAAGTAATGTATAATATTTAACAAGAAGAAAATGAAAAGTTAATATTAAAGTCAAAATTGCAACCGTTTAATAGTCATCATATCAATATGACGTGAGGTCCAACAAACCTCATACTCTGATTACTTTTCAGAGCCGTTATTACTATTATTTTTACAGCAGTAAAAAATCAGTACTTCTATTTTTTTTTTTCTAAACGTACTTTTACTTGAGTAAAGAATGTGCATATTTTGTCACCTTTGTCTAGAATAAAGCCACAAACCAAATGTGGCAGAATAAAGTCACATGTGAATGTTGAAGCATGATACACTGATATGAGGTTACTTCCACCGTGGAGGTTATGTGATCACATTTGTTTGTCTGTCAACAGGATTGCTCAAACACTACTGCACCCATTTTCATGAAACTCGTTGGACGCGCTTCAAGGACGAACCCTTTAAATTTTGGAGCCTGTCCACAAGAAGGGGTGGAGCCTGGATATTTTTTCCTCCTTTTTTTAATATTGTGAGTTAGGTTTGATTGAATTACAGGACTGTGGGGCCTTGGCAGAGGTATACTTTGGGTGTGTCCTTATAGTTTCATTATATAACATATAAGAGGCTTAAAAGTGGTTACAATACCTTTGTATGCAGATCTCAGCTGATGGGGAGTTGATTTTGATGTAATGTATTTGTTGAGCAGTTTAACGTTGTGCATTGTTACACAAATGATTCAGCTATATTAAAATATAGACATTTTAGTTTTGGTTTTATCAGCCTCTTTGAGCTTGAACTGAGTTTAAACCATAAAGACACAGTGCTACTTTTGTGACAGTTCCCAAATAAAATTTTCTCTATATCTGACCTTTCTTAAGTGATTTATCACCACTTATTATAATATTATCCTCTGTATTTGGCATTTTGTCAGTATAAATCAGGTATTTTCCTGTATTTAATTTACAAATCATGAAAATTGTCATTAAAGATTAAAGTTGAGGGTTATTACATCAATAATAAAGAAAACTTTATTAAAAAAAGTGACTTTTTCAGTAAACTTTATCATTAATGAACATAAACCAAGCATCTTTATCCACAATCATTTATCAAACTCCATGGGTTTTACTGGTGAATCATTAGCCCCTTTTACACAGCACTTCTGTACGGGAATATTTTGCCTTTATTCCGGAACAACATCTGTTTAAAAAAAATGATGGATGATTTGGTCCCACCTTTATCGCAGCTTTGTAACACCTCTGGAGGTAGTAACAGAGCCGTGATAAAGGTGGAATCATGACTCCAGAACACTATGTAAAAGGAACACCTCTCATTCCGCAAACCAAGGTGTCATTTTGATGACGTATTGAGTGTGCGACCCCCACGCTGGGGCGATGTACAAACATAGCAACGTGACCAGAAAGATGTTGTACTGGGGAAACGGCAAGATCCACGAGCTGTTGTCACTTTGGGCAGAAGCCTCTATCCATGCTAACATTTGTGGAACGGTGAAAGACGGGCAGACTCTGGAGAGGTTCGCAACACCGCTATACTCTGGGTATTTCCGATGTTCCGATTTCCAAGTTATACGTCACACTATACACTGCGCTGCATCACTGTCCCTTTGATTCCGGAACGCAGGTCCGCTGTGTAAAAGTCCATCCTGTCTCACCTCTGTTACTCCTTTGGCTTGGCTATGGAAACTGGTCAATGGTTGAAAAAAGGTGGGATCACCATTTCACCTTTTTTCTGGGATCTCTGTATAAAAGTGGCTAATGTAGAAGATGATGGTGTTTCCACATTCACCACGGAGCCTCTGAATGTCCAAATGGGTCATTTCTGATGACGATGAAAAGATGACAAACTGTATTTTACACCAGTTATTTACATGTATTGATTGGATTGGTGGATCAACAGGTATTAAACAGTTTAGATCAGTAGATTTTGGTCAATGATGGATGTTTTAGTCTTTATGGGTTAACATAATTCCAAGAATGTTACGAGAACCACTGTTGTTGACACTCCACGGCTTTTCACATTCACATCAACAGCAGATTCATGCATTATATATATATATATATATATATAAATATATATATATATATATATATATATACAGGGTGTCCCATAAGTCTCCATACATAGGAGACATAATACATTCCATACACATATGGTTCTAACATGTATTTCTTTATATTTCTTCCTTATAGTTCTTCAGCAGTGGAGGACACGCATTGAAATGTGTTCCCGACAAAATGGCAGTCATATAGAGCATATTATATAAATAAAAATGGTTTATGTCAAGAAACGTTTATTTTTCCTATGTATGGAGACTTATGGGACACCCTGTATATATATATATATATATATATATAGATAGATAGATAGATAGATATAGATATAGATAGATAGATAGATAGATAGATAGATAGATAGATAGATAGATAGATAGATAGATAGATAGATAGATAGATAGATAGATAGATAGATAGATAGATAGATAGAGAGAGAGAGAGAGAGAGATGATTTAGAGCAGAAGAGGTGTAGTCACATTGTGGTCATTCAAAAATAACATTCCAAAAACACTGACAGGCAAACTGGAAAAAGTCATTCTTTGTGACGTTATTCTAGTTCTAAGGTACAAAATGACAATGGCTTTTGGGAAGTACCGTGACCCAGACAAGATGAACTAGTCTGTTTCTGGTTCAAACAGCAGGCAGGCAGGCCAGCTCCTTTCTTCCACAGGAATGTGTGGTGGAGAAATAAAAGCTGCCATTGTTTGTCTCTTCCTCTGATGGCCTCAGTTGGCTGTCTGTCTATCTTGTTGCCAGCTGGCGGTATCGCTGACACACAGTTACTGTCACAGTGTTCCTCCTGTCATGATCACTGTTGGGAAATGAATCACACTAGGTTACAGTTAATTAGCTAGCCTGTAAAGTAAATAAATAAATAAATAAATAAAAATAATAATAATAATGGCAGTATTTCAATGACATCCATCAAATGTTTATTTTTAACCAATATTTAAAACTGGACAACTGATTTGATCATCAGGGTATAAAGATGAAATGCTCTACATCAGAGTGAATACGATCAGATGAACAGAGTCTGTCTAGACGTAGAGACAGCTCCATGTAAGTTATCCTATCCTTCATGGTTCTGCACTCAAATGTGTCCCAATGGTTTTGTTTATCTGTGTTTCTGGAAATCTGCCAATGGAAGGCATTCCTGCCCAGGAAAACACGCAAAGCAATTGAATATATGTTGTATTCTATAAATAAACATTTTACCAAAAGCAGTATATTCAGATGTAACCGCTTTGTAATCACCAACACTGATTATCAACTTTAACTTCATTAAATTTTTCTTCTCAGTGACTGTAATGGGTAGAGTTACATTTCCTTTATAATTTATTTCCTGGATATCATTCAATGCACCACGCCGATTCCAAAAAGAGTTAGGACACTCAGTAAAATGTAAATAAAGACAGAATTTAGTGATTTGAATATCCCATAAATTCATATTTTATTCATAGAAGACAGAAAACATATCAAATGGTTTCATTATGACCAAGGTGATTTTTAATTTGATGGCATCAAAATGTTGGGACAACAAAATGCAGTAAAATGTTATGTACTAAAAAGAAATATCTAAGAAACATTTTGCAACTATTTATGACCTATCAACAGGTCAGTGACATGACTGAGTATATAAAGGACATCTTACAGAGGCAGTGTCTCAGGAGTCCAAATGGCCAGAGGTTCTATCTGTGAAAAACAGTGGAATGTATACTGGAATAAATACTTGCAGTCAGCGTTACTTTTATCACCGTCACTTATTTTGAAAAATCTCCACACTCTTCATACTCCCCACACATTATTCCACCCCTGCGTACCTGCTGCACAGAACTGTGAATGTCACACGGCCGTAAGTGGTATTGGTGCATTTGTATCGGATTACTTTTATGAGTACAAATACGAGTACACACACTGAGTATCAGAGCCAATACCCGATACTCGTATCGGAATCGGTGCATCCCTAATTAAGGGTACCTGTAGTGAATTTTAAAAGATCACATATAATACTAGCAGTTCCATTAGGTAATTTACATTGTAGCCCATTGTCAAGTATGCACGAATACTAAGTCTCTGCTCTGTCAATCAGGCATGGTCAGGTGGTGGAGGTGTTGCCTCCTTCACTGGTTTTTCCAGCACCAGTAGTGACGCAGACTCATTGTATTGTCCGATTACCTGGGCTGTGATGGACTGGTCACTGACCCCATGCATCAGACACCAGTCTAAGATGACACATTATCAACCAGTGCTGGGTCACATCTCTAGAGGGCGATTTCACACGGCGTATCTGAGTCTGTATCCAAGTACGTTTGACCTCAAAGTCCGCTAAATTTTATCAATGTGAATGCAAACGTTCCATGCTCAAGTACTGTACCTGAATCCAGTTGAGAAGGTAGTCCTGGGTACGGATTGTGCAGACTCCCATACGGTACGAAAAGGATCTGTGCCCGAGACTGGAAGTGACCTAATCACCACGAGACCATAGATGGCACTTCTGTTGTCTCCTGAAAAACCTCGGATCCGTGCAGCACGGGCTTGCCTTATCGACCGAACCACTCGGTGATATATCAGGGACAACAAAGATCACTCTTCTTCACTTTGCCTCAAACAGGCTAACAGATTGAAAAGTTTTGTCACCATTGTAGACAAATGAACAGAACAGTCGCTCAGTTGATGACGTGAGGGTTTGTCTTCTTCTGACTTCCGCATTTGTTGGATAGCGACAGTATTCCGTCCACACCGCCACCTACTGTTTCAGCCCTGTAACACCCACTTGTACTAGGGCACGGGCCACGGTATGTGTCTGTGAATGCAACATCTGTGGGAAAGGTGTGAATGTATCCAAGTACGGTACGGACACGAGTACGCTGTGTGAAACGGCCTTAGGACAACGGTGGAATGCAAAGCTTACGACAGCACAAACAACAAGCGCAGAAATCCTGGAAATCCACTCAATCTTGCTCACCGACTGCTGCTTGTTTACTCATACTCATCACATGGAATCAGCGTGGGTCAGTCAATTCTCTCTTGCTTGTAAGTAATACACAAAGCACAATTAATGTCGTAAGCAGGACCAGTACAGGTACACTTTAAAACTAGGCATGATTCTGTGATGGAAATCACCGCATGGGCTCAGGAACACTTCCATAAATCAGTATCTGTGAGCACAGTCCACAGTGTCACCCACAAACCCAGGTTAAAGATATGTCATGAAAAGAGAAAGCCTGATGTGAACATGATCCAGAAACGCCATCATCTTCTCTGGGCCAAAGCTCATTTAAAATGACCTGAGGCAAAGTGGAAAAGTGTTCTGTGGTCAGAACAATCAAAATGTGAAATTCTTTTTGGAATCGGTGGATGATGTGTCTTCTGGACTAAAGAGCAGAGGGACCATGTGAGCCTGCATCTCTAATGGTATGGGGTTGTGTTACTGCCTATGGAACGGGCAGCTTGTACATGTGAGTCATCTAAACCACATACTGCATCTATTACAACATGGTTTCATAGCAGAACAGTCAGGGTGCAGATTTGTTTACTCAACAACACTCATCAAAATACCACTTCCCACTACCACTGGACAGGAACAATAACAGATGGCATAATATATTTTAAAGACATCTATAGTCACTTTTCCATTGAATATAACATGCACATAAAAATGTACCTAAAGGAAAAATTATAATTTTGCCAAGACTCTCGTTTTTCGATTAAAAGTTTTTGCGCTGGCACGAGGTGATTTTTCAGGCATACCGCAAATAGTATATCATGCAAAACTGCAATGGGAAGACATTTATCCACAACTACAGTTATGTGAATAAAAATAACTGGATGTTGACGGAAGTTACAACAAGCGAAGAAAAAGAGTTTTAAAGGAAACATGGTGCGGTATGTGTGGACACACCAGGAAACGGAATCATCTTTTTAAATTTAGTATGGGATAGAGGAGTAATATATAATAATAATGAATATATCCTCCTCTATGACTTCCTCTCTGCTCCTCTTTCTCCCTGACCTTTTCTCTCCTAATTTTCTCTTCTATTTATGGCCCAGTGAATACATGTTACTGACTTGACTTCTTCCCTGGAGTCTCTGTGCTTTATTGCCTCACAGGTTTTCCCAGGATCATCACAGGTTTTCCCAGGATCATCTCTGGACCTGCTGCTGTGGTTCTGCCTCTCTCCTGCCTTCATCATCATTATTCACTTATCTATATAGTTATGATAGTGTTTATTATATAGCTCCATTGATGTTCCAGTTCAGTTATCTGTGCACCAACTGCATCCATGTGTCCCCCCCCCCCCCCCCATCTCTATTGCTCTCTCTTTTTCTCTTCCTTTACCCTCTCTCTTTAACCCCAACTGGTCAAGGCAGACGGCCATCCTCCAGGAGTCTGGGTCTGCTCCAGGTTTCTGCTGTTAAAGGGAAGTTTTTCCACGCCACTGTCACCAGTCACAAGTGTTTGCTCCTGGAGGATTCTGTTGGGTTTCTGTAAATTGGCTTAGAGTCTGGTTTTGACCAACTCTATGTAAAGTGTCATGAGATAAATTTTGTTATGATTTGGCGCTATATAAATAAAATTTGATTGATTGATTGATATATCTGTAAACCAACACAATATTTACATTTGTTGCCATGTTTATGGCATGACTTCTCGTTTCATCTTGCGATGATAAACAAATCATTGCATTTGTGATTTAATGGAAAAACATTATGCACTTCTGTTTTTTGGACATTTAGTAATTATCGGTAAAGTTTTGCATTTTGTGTTTGTTCAGGATTTGCTGAAGTAGGTTTTAATTAATTTACCTGAATTAATTGTTGATTTATGGGATGAATCAGTTTTGAACTGTCACTTTTCTTAAAGAGACTCTAGTGGTATTGTCCTATTTCATTATTTTGTCATCTGGTGTTAACCCCTCTGTGGATGGTTATTGTTTAAATGTCAACTTCTAAACCACAGTAACACACTCCAAACTAGCAGTTTTATTATATCACTATAACAAATGAGCTTAGATATGATTATTAAAAGATTAAATCAGTGTTACATATTCTTGTATTCTCTGAGAAAAAAAATAACCAAAAACATTAAGTGTATTTCAATGCAGTTTCCACTATAATGATCACTTCTTTCACACTGACAAAAAAATCCCTTTGGACATGTTTTATGTCTTGTTTGGTAATAACAAAAACCTAAAAAAAAAAAGTATCCCCACTCAGTTTTTAAAAATAATTAATTCATGAAAGGGTTGGTGTAATGTAAGAATTATGACTGCCCTGCTGAGGGATACTGAAAAGGAGTAAAAAGAAGAAGAAGAAATGACACATGAAAAGCATGGGCTAAAATACTTTACTTTGAAGGGTTTGATATATAACCACCACATCTGCACTCAGACATCCCACAGTGAATAGAATAACCAACTCTGGTTCCAGTGTGTGTTTGTTATGCAGTCAGACTTCTGTGATGAACTCTGTTTTCCTAAAGACAGGGAAGTTGATTCAGTACGTACACAGGCTAATGTTTGGAGAACAGGAGGTAGATTCCCTCTGCACTCGTCTAACAGTACCCCCCCCCCCCCGTTGCTAATAAACACTCCCAGCCATCCCTCTGCTCTTCCCCACTGGGACCAGTGATGGAGCGGCCCTCCCTCCTGGTGAGACAGCCCTCGCCTGGGTCGGTTCTATGCTGTGTGTGTTATTAGACTGACCCCGGCCTTCGCTCGAGGAGGCCCCTCAGGAACACACGCATGTGCAGGACCGGAGAGGGTTGTTTTCCAAAAGTAATACGCTGTAGATCAGTGGGATCCAACTCACACCAGGCCTTATCTATAGAGCGTGAGAAGAGTGAATTGGTGCATAATTTAACAATCAGACTATTTTTAGTACCATTTCTGTAATGCTTCATAATGTTATCTTAATTTAAAAAAAACAAATGAAGAGATATGCAGTGTTGAGTGATTTAATAAATCTCCAGCAACCCACCTGTGAGTCTCCACCCAGTCTTGGGGAATGGAGATCTTATGGGATATATTGGATTTAACCTTTTAATCCATCCTTTTTAACCCTACCTTGGGGTTAAGGTCATTACAGAGGGGGTTTATAGCCAACATGCATGCATTAAACTTTATTTGAGAGAGAACTTCCTCTAGTTTTTATTATAAACATGCGTAAGAAAGTCTAAACCAGTGGTTCCGAACCATTTTTGGCTCATGACCCCATTTTAACATCACAAATTTCTGGTGTCCCCAGACATTCAAAACTGAGACTTTTTTTTTTTTTTTTTACTAAATTCATTTGTTTTTGATCATGTAATATAGTTTGCTATACTATGTTGCAAATAAACATTAATTTTAGACAACATTTAGGCTATATAATGTATATTATTATGGACGGCAGCAGAAAAGCCAGGTGTAGTTTACTGCACAAAGTGAGAATTTTATTTTCCTTGGTCAGGATATGCACAGTCAGTCCAGCTGGTATTTACAAGGCTGACAATTAATACGGAAAAAACAATAACTCAAAGTATGAATTATAAAAGAGCTGCAGCATCTTAAACAAACCACAATGAACATTTGAAAGCTAAACAGTACCACAGTGCTTCAGTTTCAGCTTCAGGGTTTGTCATGTCTTTTATGTATTATGATTGTCTCTCTCAACTAACCATATATATATATATTTTTATTGATTATTCATTTATTTATTTATTTATTTATTTTTTAAATCAATTACTAGAAATTTCAGGTGACCCCATTTGAATTCCAGGTGACCCTTTGTGGGGTCCTGACCCCAAGGTTGAAAAATACTGGTCTAACCAAAATCAGTTTAAACATGACCTCATGTTCACCCCTATCCCTAATTTTAAACCTAAACTAAACTCTACATTTGGTTACAGATAATATGGTGGACGTTAAGAGTGAATAAAAAATCACAAAAAAAAAAAAAAAAGTTACAGTTACAGCATCAGTGCCGCTTTCCAAATACTGATGAATTGTGATTGCTGTATTGTATGGATCATTACAAATGACATAACCACATTTTTAGACTTATTATCCATTCAAGGTTCTACACAGAAATGTACCCATAAGTACGTACTTGTTCTATATGCATCCATTCATGTATACCTACGTACACAAGCCGACATACACACACTCCCCATCCACTTTTCTGTACCCCCCTGCGCCCTCCTCAGTGCCCCCCATGTCTCAGGAATGTGGGAATGATTGCCTTAATTTTATAAAGCGCACGGCTTCCTTTGGTTCAATTTTCACCAACACCATAAAAAAGAAGCAGTTGTAAGGTCAGCAAGAACCCATCTGGTTTTGCCATTGCAGCAGCTTTAATGACCAGGTAATAAAAGTTCAATTTGACAGAAATTACAACAGATGTTTGAGGCTGTAAGTCTCAGACAGAGCTGGTTCCACAGCAGGATGAAACCTCAGCCTGCGGGAGCTGCCCCTCTGCTCTGATTTACTGTATTAAATGACTGCTAATGTTTGTACAGCGGCAGCAATAGTACTACAAATGCCTCTGTGACAATACACTGTAAGTGTCTTTTACTTTTGGAAACTTCTTCTTGAGTAAACAAAAGATTGAGAAGCCATCCAAGATTCTTTTTATGTAGTAATACTTAGATAATGTAAAATCTCTCAGTAAATACACTAATTATTTTTAAATTTAATTCACATGTAGTGTACACTAATATAAAAACCTACCTACTGCCTTCACAGTCTCCCATTATTTGTGAGTCTGATTGTGCTGTTTCTGTTTGGGACTTTTATTCTAGTATAGTGTGTAATTTTCCTGTTATTTTGTCCTCATTTACATGTTCTCACAAAACAGTATGTTATCAAATTACCATCAAGGCATTTACTTTTATGCAGAGGTACTATAATGAAACATCATTTATATAATATACTGTACTTATCTTTATGATTTAATTGTCATATTCTTGTGTATTTTCTGAACCGCAGTGCAGAAGGTTAAACCACTAAATAACTCTAATCACTTCTGTGGCCATAAACATGTTAAACATAGTTTAACTTTATAGTCATAATACACTGTGTAGAGTGGATGTACAGTGAAAAGTGCAGTTTGGCTTCTTGGTCTAGTACAGACATACAACCTCCAGTATGAAAACTGCAAATTGAAAAGGGAAGCAGTGCTTTTAAAGTGTACTTGGACTTATATTTTTATTGTAGACTGTATGAACACGATATATTTCATGTTCTGTTTGGTTGACTTCATTTCATGTGCAACTATTCATTCATTGCTCATATTCAGGCAGCAACACATTCAAGAAATTGCAGATAAAGGCCCTTCTTACATGGTGCAGAATAGTACTTAGACACTGGACAACTACTAATACCATACCTTTTAGTGAATGGATGGGGGGAATGATTAAAATAGCCAGCTAGGAACAACTGATTTTTAAAATCAATAACAGACAGAAGAAATTATAAAAAATATGGGGCTCCTTCTTAGAGGAAGTGCGGAATAGATAACGGAGCGGACCTGACTGCAGTCTTGGGTATTCATATAGTGACTTAAGGGATTGGTATTATGATACCACAGTGTATTATGGCAAATGTTTTGTCCTGGCCTTGGTCCTATGTCACCTGGAAATAGTCATAATGTAACAACATAACATGTATAACAAAATTGACAGTATTCTATTTGTTTTTGTTGATCTTTTTGCATGTCTGTTTGTTTTTTGTTTTGGTGTTTTTTGTTGAATGTGTGTTTTTGTGTTTTGTTTTTTTGCATTTTTTTTCTTGTTTGTTTTTTTACATTTGATTTTCATATTTTTATTGATATATTTTCTTAAAACTATATCCTGATGTATCAGTGTAAAATGTTTAATGGGTGAAAAGAAAGAAAAAAAACAATAAAAAGTGACTTACAAAAAAGGAACTGCGGGTAAAGGGTTTAACTCATTATTTGGGAAAAGGTGATTCTAAACCTGATTTGATATAGAAGATTCATCTAGAAGTCTTATCCTCAAGGATTAAAGATGGGCTGAGGATTGTTAGTTTGTTAACAAATGTGTTAGAAAACAATTAAAATGTCCCACAAAAAAAGACAGGACTGGATGTGGATATTTCGGTGTTTTAAAAAATTCAAGGTGTGAGATTTTATTTCATTGTGTAAAGGGTGAGGGTTGAAGTCTGTCAGATGAACTCACTGGATTAACATGCAGTGTTGGGAGTAACGTGTTACAAAAGTAACACATTACAGAAATGGATTACTTTATGCTGTACTGCAGTAGTGTAAGACATTACTAATCAATTTTCAGTAATATTGTACTCGGTACATGTTCAATAGCGTATGTTCATTATTAACCCTAACCCTGCTTTCAAGAAGCAAGTTAGCATGATCAGCAATGACAAGGTAAGGTAATGTTTCTATGATTAGTTAGAATTCTTTATCGATTGCGAACTGCACCCCCTGTTTGAACATGTAGAATGTTGATAAAAATGCAAGTGTTCCTGTTGGGATTCGAACATCATAGACCGTAGCGTTACTTACGGAGTTATCCATCCACATGTACTTTGGGGCACAGATTTATGCCTCCCAAGGCTCTCCTATCTCATGTACTGGGGGGTTATTATTTGACTTTGGGGGGGTTCTCCTGCGTACACACCATTTATGACAAGAGTCTGTATGTAACTCAAAAGTAATACAGGAGTCATGAAACGCATTAAAACTCTGAGACTGAAATATTGTAAGGTAAGGAATTACTTTTAAATAAAAGTAACAAGTAATCTGTAATCTATTACAGTTCAGAAGTAAATTGCACAACACTGTTAACATAAGACTCCTTTGTCAGACTCTAGAGTACCGATTCACACATGCCGGTTGGGTTGATCAAACTGCAATAAGAACAGTTGACATCTTTGGGCTCGGAGGCGTCTGATATGGACCAGCACTCAGTGGAAACAGTCAGTATTCAGGCCCATTAATGCTCTTACCAGTAATAAGTCCAGATCCAGGGTCTGTCATGGTCTGAGGCTGCATCAGTGAAAAGGGTCATTGCCACTCCACTGATGCTCAAATTAATGCTGAAAACTATGTTGATATTTTAGAACAACACACACCGCCTGTGAGTCAGGGACAACCATTCATAATTCAATAAGACAATGTAAAACCACATTCAGAAAGACAACAGGACAGGCCCGATGCAGTCCACAGTGATCCACAACAGAGAAGTACAAGATGGAACCCCGTAAACACTAAACATGTATATCTCAAGTGTTATGAAATGAACTATCAGCATTACAACACAACGGCGTATTAGGGCCACAGAAGAAAATAAATATGCTTGTCACTACGGGAATAAAGTCGTTGTTTAACGAGAATAAAGTTGTAGTTTTAAAAAAGTCATTTAACGACAATAAAGTTGTTAATTAATGAGAATAAAGTTGTAGTTGTAAAAAAACTCATTTAATGAGAATAAAGTCATTAATTAAGGAGAATAAAGTTGTTATTTAATGAGAATAAAGTCATAGTTTTAAAAAAAACTCATTCTTTAATGAGAATAAAGTCATTAATTAACGAGAATAAAAGTTGTTGATTAACGAGAATAAAGTCATTATTTAACGAGACTAAAGTCATACTTTTACGAGATTATATGACGGCGTATAAGGGCCACATAAAAAAAACCGCTTGTCACTACGAGAATAAGGTCGTTATTTAACGAGAATAAAGTCGTTATTTAACAAGAATTAAGTTGTAGTTTTAAAAAACTCATTATTTAACGAGAATAGTCGTTATTTAACGAGAATAAAGTCATTATTTAACGAGAATAAAGTCCTACTGTTATGAGATTAAATTCGTAATATTTTGAAAATTTGACAGTTTCTGGTTTTACAGCGAAGGCAGCAAGCGAAGCAGCAACTTTCCCTTCTGTTGGACTCAAAAAGTTGGAATAGCATCTCCACAGCTTCTTCAGAAACACAAACCCTCTCTGTATAGTTCTCTGGTGTATCCACCAATAGTCCTGCAGCTGACCACTTCATCAGTTTCTCTTCCACAAAAGAGCCAATTTGCTACAAATCAGTTTGGTTCTTACAACAAACCCAAAAGTGTGCAAACTCTCTTCAAAGTCCTTAGACTAATGTGTTGATGGGAGGACAGACTCAGTATTTGGCCTTTGTAGCGAACCCCCAAATGAAAGGAGAGCTGCACTAAATGTTCCAAGTTCTACATCGATGAGTAGGTACAACTTCTCATTATATTATGACTTTATTCTTGAAATATAATGACTTTATTCTCGTTAAATAATGAGTTTAGTCTCGTTAATTAACAACTTTATTCTTGTTAAATAATGAGTTTCTTCTCGTTAAATAATGACTTTATTCTGGTAGTGACAAGCGTTTTTTTTTTTTTGTTTTCGTATGTGGCCCTAATACGCCATCATTCTACAAAGAGATTAATGTTGTTTTTTTTTTCAGAATGTGTCTTTTTTTTGTGAGTGTCTTTTTTGATAAAAACAATACACTTCCTGAAGTGAGATGTGAAATGTCGTTATAACTGTTTCAGTGTAATATAGGTCAATCAGTCTGTTTTCAGTTTGAGTTTTAGTCTCACATATTGTCACAACTTTTTCTGATTTTATGTAATAAATGGAACATATTTAGAAGAATAAAAGATACAAGTATAATATTAATGTGGATTATCCAGTGGACTATACTACAGTGTTACGTGTGAATAGTATCTGCCCTGGGTGTTGAACAAATGTGCATCAGTTGTTGAATAAATATGTAATAACCAAAACAACAGCAGCCAACTCCTATCTAGTCTTTCACTGCAGTATTGTTCCATTAATTAATTCAGTTGGTACTAAAGGTTGATGCCAGCCTTTAGTTTCACTGTTCACCGTGAGAACATTCTTGATTTGCCGACACTTTTCTCACCAAACACAGCATTAAAGTTTTAGAGGAATGTCTCAGCGGATATGTCGATTTGAACATCCTCAGGGCAGGTATTCATCTGACTCTTCTGCGTATTTTCCCATGTGTATAAACACAACAGTGACTGTGTTCACCTGTGTGAAAACAGCTTACATTTCTGCACCATTTATTACATGGCATGTGAGTCAACACAATATCATGACAACAACATTTTCATGAGTTACAATTCCTATCAATCATACAAGTGCAACAGCAACAGCTGTCTGTCCTGCAGGAAAACTAAACAAATGTCTGTGAAACTCAGCCTCAGTTCAAATGACAGTTCAGACGTTCGTTCTCACTTTGTGTGATTTTAAAGAAAATTCCCTACTGAACGCAAATAAAGAAAAACCATAGCCAGTCTCCTGGTCTCACATGATGGATGATATCCTGAGAGGATTCTACAGCTTTTTGCTTTTTGACACCTTCCACCAGCACCTCAAACTGACAGCCAAAAACACACTTTCAGCTCCACCATTTCCTGTGCACATGGCCCAGAGGTGAGAGCGATGCATTCACATGTAGCCTTACAAGTTCCCACGACAGACTCAAAAACATGAGGCTTTAGGATCCATGCTTGAAAGTGCGGGGATTGTTTTTTTTTTTTAAACTCCTCTCTTGGACAAAGACAAGGCGTGTCAGAAGTATTGTGTTTCACCTCTGTCCATGTGACTTGTAGAATGGTGTGAAATAGTTTCACAACAACATGGCCTATTGTTGTGTTGACAATGTGCATGTTTTTTCAGATTGTTGGAAAAAGAACATTTTCATGGTAAATGCTTTTTCTGCAGGTAATGATTTATCGGAGGAGGAAGATCCTCGATCCAGTTTCAGCTCATCTGGTTTGGCACAGCAACAGTTACACTACGTACAAAACTGACTTTCAGAGACTGTACACTCTAGTGTTTTCTGAAGTTACTTATTCCACCAAAAGCTGAACCATTTCATGTGTCTGTCACTTGCATCAATGCATTAGAACTGCTGACTCATAGATGACTTTTCTTCCTTCGCTGCTGAACATTTGCTCTGACCTTGAAGTGAAAAAATGTTCGAGTGTCACATTCAGTCCACTTACCTTTTGGTTCATAACACAGCAGTCAGCCTAAAAATTTGTGGGTTTTAAACATTGGCAGTCATGCTAATAGTTGTGGTTAATACTGCTGGATTTTTTTTGGTCTTACTGAATAGTCAGCAAAGACGAAGGAGAGAACATGGGCTGAGAAATGAATGACATGGAACAAAGGTCACCTGAACACAGAGTAAAACCAAACAACAGTGAATCAATCTGGCAACCACCCCCCACCTCCCATCCACCCCAGAGGGATGTTTTCCATGTTAAAAATGTGTTTAGCACAGACATCATCCACGGAAAACTCCGAACTGGAAAGCAAACATAACAAAGTGACTGTGTCTGTATGTGACACAGACTGATATATTGTACAGTCATTGGGTACATGATGTTTTTTAAATCCGACTTATTTTTCCAGAAGAAATTAATTCAGAACTAAAGTATTTTCTCTTCTGTTTACATGGAAATGTTAAACCCGAATAAAGGTTTACATGAGGTATTAATGAGGTAGATCAGTGAGCAAAAGGGTTTGTGCTGCAGTGCTCATGTTGCCTTGTTCTCGCAGCCCTTCTAATAGCTTAGCTTAGCTTAGCATAGTCACTGCATTTCCATGGTCACACGTAGCCACTTTTTTTAAAGGTGATTTGTTGTCTTTTGTAAGTGATTTTGTGAAATCTCCCTAATTATTTCTCTAGATCCGTGACTTACTGCACTCATACAATCTTGGGACTGTTGTGTTGACGGAAGTTGGAAAATCTTTTTGTTGGAAGGGATCAAGGTTATTATAGTTAACGAAAACGAACGAAATGACGAAAACTAAAATTGAAAAAACATTTTCGTTAACTGAAATAAATAAAAACTCTAATTAAAAGAAAAAAACGATAACTAACTGAAACTGTATTGTGAGCTTACAAAACTAACTAAAACGTATAAAAATTATGGATACAATTCCCTTCGTTTTCGTTTCTGTCAATGTCGGATTGATATGAAATTAATTTATTTCGCTCCAGCAGTTTGAGCTGGTGACACCATACGACACTACACAGTCTGTCATGTGTGCTCACTGGTGGTTTCCAGTCATCTTCTGGTCCCCACTCTACCTGGAACATACAGACTAAAGCTGGGACAAAGCAGCACAGTCCTGTCTGGGGTTTACTTTAGTGATACATGGGTCGGGGTTTTTTTTTCTTTTTTTTTCTTTTTTTTTTTTTGGCGTACCGTGTGTGTGCGCGTGAGTGACAGACAGAGCTGAGCTAAAGGACAGAGTCAAACAGGACTAGCATCCAGGTTAAAACTGGAGAGTTTATCACCATGAAAAGGCCTTCCAAGCCCTGAACTGCACAGTTTAGAAGAGGAGAAAAGAGGAGGATCAAAACTAATCCAATTACAGAGGTATGGAACCTGTTAGAATGTTAAAAAAACGTTTGATGTTACTAGCAACAGCTAGCTGAACTGAACTGAAGCAAAGTTGGCTAATAATGGAACTGGAGATGATTGAGATATGAGATATCTGCTAAGGTGTGGTTTACTGATGAGGAACTGGGTTATATATGTTTATAAGTGGTTTGTATATGTTTCTGTCTGCTTCAACTGCTGGTTAGCTGGTTTATAATATGTTCCTATCTGCTTTAACTGCTGGTTAGCTGGTTTATATATGTTTCTATCTGCTTTAACTGCTGGTTAGCTGGTTTATAATATGTTCCTATCTGCTTTAACTGCTGGTTAGCTGGTTTATATATGTTTCTATCTGCTTTAACTGCTGGTTAGCTGGTTTATAATAGGTTCCTATCTGCTTTAACTGCTGGTTAGCTGGTTTATATATGTTTCTATCTGCTTTAACTGCTGGCTGCTTTGTGCATCTCCTCTCATGCTTTGCACATCTTCGCATTGTTTCACGTAAGTGACGTTGTGTATGGATTGCACCCCACCTCAACCTGCTATAGGGAATTTATACATTGTACGGTACATTGTGTCTCTGCTCAGTCCATGAGCCGCCCTAACCCGACCCCCAAATAAAGTGTCCAGGGTAGCCCATATCCACGCCTCACTAATTTCTTTGAATAGGATGATGAGGAAGATAAAATATATGAAATAACTAAAACTAATACTAAAACTAAACTAAACTAAACTAAAACTAAGCATTCAGAAAAAAACGATAACTAATAAAAACTAACAAACCTGCTCTAAAAACTAATTAAAACTAACTGAATAAGAGAAAAAAAAGTCAAAACTAATTAAAACTAAACTATAATTAAAAATCCAAAACTATTATAACCTTGGAAGGGATGCATGCGCTAAATTAGCTTTGCTTTACTGTTTTAGCTTTGCATTAGTTTTTATTTCCCAAGATTTTATTACTGCAGTAAGTCACATCGCCATGATTTGAGCCTCAATTTGTGATCATATTGACCCCACTGGACTGAAATAATGATTAGGGAGAATTGAAATTCACAAAATTACTCATAAAATACTAAAAATCACCCATGAAAACCTGGCTACGTCTGACCATAGGAATGAAGGGATTATGCTAAGCTAAGCTAACGGAAGGGCTGTGAGAATAAGGCAATCTGTTTTTCCCACTTATCTAACTCATTAGTGCATGACAAATGAATTAATAAAAAACAAGTGGTGAACTATTCCTTCAGGGTTTTAGAGGCTGGTAGATTCCATCAGAATAGCCCACTGGAATGGTTTGGGTTGACTAGACTGCAGTGCATATTCTTTCGCTAGTGCAGAATGTGTGCGTCATCGCGACAGGACAAGACAACAAGCATGCACAGAATGGCAGGAATAAAGTCCAAACGGAATAAAAGGTTTACATGTCCGAGGAATAATTTAGACTGGATTCAAAAGTGGATTATACCAGTGACTTTAATTGGGTTTAAATTTAATCCGAACTTTTCTTTTATTAACTGGAATAAGGTGTTTACATGGGCATCTTAAATAGGATCTAACCTTTAATCAGTTTAAACTAGAAGCACTCAGAGAGCGCAGACCTCCGCCAAGGCTGATCAGTGGCCCCCCCACCCCCGATCACCACCAAAATTTAATCATTTCTTCCTTATCCCATTTCCAACAAACCCTGAAAATTTCATCAAAATCTGTCCATAACTTTTTGAGTTATGTTGCACACTAACGGACAGACAAACAAACAAACCCTGGCAAAAACATAACCTCCTTGGCGGAGGTAACCAGGAATAAAAGTTGTCATGTAAACGCACTGACAGTTGTACCTAGTGGGTGTATTATATTTTTGGGGGCTTCATTCATTACTTGAACTGAGCGTTGGTGCTGTATATTGTACTGGCGCGTTGACCTGTGGGGAACAATGGGTTCTAGATGTGGTAGTCTTTATGCTGGGGAGAGCTGACTTTTAGGTTAGTCGATATTCTGTCAGTACTGACATAAAAATTGTTTATTAAATCATTCTTTAAAATTT
Organism: Sphaeramia orbicularis; assembly: GCF_902148855.1. NCBI lineage: Eukaryota > Metazoa > Chordata > Actinopteri > Kurtiformes > Apogonidae > Sphaeramia > Sphaeramia orbicularis. The sequence goes on along the minus strand of NC_043961.1, from coordinate 49,713,210 downwards.
AAATGACAATATATTAATACTGTTGTCTACAGTCTGAAATTACTAAACGCATCATTCCTGTTTTTAACTTCCTTTCCCGTCATGCAGCATGGTACTGTGCCTCCCGTCAACAGTCATGGCCATTGCAATATGATTGTAAGGCTATTGTATTCCAAAATTACACTCCCAAAATACTGGTCCTGGCAACTTGCTGTTTTTCACTAGTCTCTTCCTTGATCAAAAACACATAAGTATAACAAAGTGCAACAGTCAGCTCTTTCTGGCTTTTGTGTGATGCCTGAGACACACACACACACACAGAGTCCATCTGCCGTTTATAATGAAGATAGAAGATTCGTTTGTTTTGTAGTGAGTTGTCGACCCTTGAACCTCATTTGCGATTTGTGAAATTGAGCCATTTAATCAAATATAGACTTGACTTACTGTTTCATGCACCCAGAGCTTTAAACAGTATTATACTTTACTTAAGTAAAAGTACTGTTATTGCAGTGAAATCTTAAAATTACTTGTGTCACAGTTAGAACAAATAGAGATTAAAAGCAGGGCCATTTTAACAGAATAATTGGCCCCCGGGCAAAGCAGTGAACTGGGGCCCCTACAACACACACACAGGAATAATTATTGGCTTGAAGTCAATAGCCTTCAGGATGTCATTTTCCAAGCACATAAGTGAAAGCCAGTTCAAATAATGCTGCCCCATAGTGTTATGAAGCTGATTTTCTATAAGTTTCAGTTTTGAAAAAGAACATTTTCCACTACAGTTGGTCACCATCACGCACATGAACACTCAGAGTGCAATTTCAACATTCAAGAATACAGATTTTAAATTGTCAAAAATTATTTTCTGTGCAAATTCTAGTACAAAATTAAAAAAAAGGATTTTTTTTTTTTTTTTAAATTTTAGTACAAAATAAAACAACTGTAAAAATGATTCAAAGGTTTTAAAAATAAAAAAAAAAATGTTTCTAATTTTAGTACAAAATAATAAAATCTTTATAAAATGATAAAAAAAAAAAAAAATCCAGTACAAAACCATAAAATCTACATAAAATGATTGAGAAATTCTTGTAAAAAATGGAAAAAATTTATAATCTCTTTTTTCCCTTGTCGTTGTATTTCAACGTCCTGTGTGAAGCACCTTGAATTGTCATGTTGCTGAAATGTGCTATATAAATAAACTTGCCTTGCCTATAAGAATAATATAAAAATTCAAGTACAAAATAAAAAAAAAATAATAGTAATTGAAAATTTCAAGTACAAAATGTATTTTTTTGAAATAATTGAAAAACGCAGAAAATAACTTCCATTAGCAATTGGTGAGGTAACTAATTTAAAAACAGTATCTTTGTACAGACAGAGCTTAGAATTCCAGTGCTTTTAGTTTTAGTGTCACTGGACATAAATTCTACGAGTCCCTTTCAGACAATTGTAATCTGAGTAGTCTGAGAGGACATGAGAACTCTGCATCTACTCTTTGTCTGTGTTTTCAGGCTATAGAGAATACACCTTGTGACATACCGATTTTGTCCAATCAGGTTTTTTTTCAGACAGGTTGGAGTGTTAAATACACAACTGACAGCTGTAGTTACCATTGTGTCAGACGTGACCTGAATGTGACTCCACTGCTTTACTCTGTGTCTGTGGCCTCACATTTCCACAACAGCTCAAAACTGTCTCATGTTCATCTTTAGTACTATTTAGTCTCTTGATATGGGCTGAGGCGAGAGAGCTGCAGAAGGAGTGTGTGTTTTCCCATTTTAACCCATAAAGACACCGTGCTACTTTTATGGCAGTTTGCAAATGAATTTTTCTCTATTTAACCTTACTTCAGTGATTTATCACCATTTATTTTTGCATTTTTCACAGTAAATCATGTATTTTCCTAATTTCCTATATTTAATTTAGATATTCATGAAAACTTAGAGTTGATTTACGGGTTATTATATTAAAACAACTAAAGAAAAAGTGAGTTTTTTTAGCAAAATGTATCATCTATCAATAACTGAACATAAACCAAGTGTCTCCAGTCACTGTCATTGATCCAACTCCATGGGTTTTACTGGTGATTCAATGTTGTAGAAGATGACGGTGTTTCCACGGTAACTACGGAGCCTCTGAACGTCCAAATGGGTCATATCTGATGACCATGAAAACATGACAAACTGCATTTTACACCAATTATTTACATGTATTGATAGGATTTGGGAATCAGTATTAAATATTTTACATCAGTAGATGATTTTGGTTGACAGTGAAGGTTTAGGTCTTGACGGGTTAACTCCTGGTTTCAGATCCTGCAGTTTTATTTATAATAAACAGAACGGGTAATGAACAAGATAATGACAGCCAGGTTTACACAAAATAAAACTTGTATAATAGTAGTATATATATATATATATATATATATATATATATATATATATATATATATATATATATATAATGTAGCCTGATAAATGCAGTATTATTGATTTACTGCCAGTACTTGCCAAAGTTCCAATAATTAATTTGATATTTGTTCATGCAGGTTGGATGCAGATGGTTTTTAAGCAGCTATCTCTACATCCTGAGACAAATAAAACTAAAGAATGAGCATCTGAAGAACCCTGAAATTAAATCGGTCCATCTAAGGTGACTTTTGAAGTTTTTTTTATGTCCATCTGTAACTTCAGCCTCTACTGAATATGATCAGGAGCCATATTCATTTAGGTGTGCATCTATGTTTCAAGTGTCAACATACTATTTTTAAACCCTCATTCACTTTTGTTGCATATCATCTTCATTACCATGAAAAAAACTACATGGATACATCACATCAGTTCGTGGTGCGTAGTTCAGTTAAATTTTTATAATGTAACTCATATGAACTGCAGGCAATTTAACCCTTTATCCCCAGGTGTGCCTGTCGTGAGCGTTCTGAATGTATGATTTTTTTTTTTTAAATAGTCCTAAAAACTAACCATTTACTCAATCGGAAAAATTTCAAAATGCACTGATAGAATAGACCTTGTGCTTTCCATAGACATCTGAGCATGCTCAGTACACCTCATGCCACCTGTGGAAAGGGGGCAAAACACAGAGCAGTGAATTTTTGGTTTTTTTCGTTGTTTGCAGTGTTGTCGTGATTTTCCTTTATTGTGTTTTTACTGTGTTTTTATCGAGTTTTGACCATGTAACTGCTTTTTGGAGTTCAACCAGGTGCCAAAAAGCAGCTGGACTGATTTAGAAAAAAAAGCCCCAAAACAAAAGCTACTGGGCCAAAATTGAAATACTTGTTGTTCAGCATATTCCAGTTATTGATGTACATTCTGAGTGCCTTACTTAGTAAAAACCTGTAAAACGTCAATTCCTCTCCTTATCTTTTTCTGTTATTGCACCTGTTTTGACCCTAAAACACACAGTAAAACAAAACCACTGAAGAAAAGGAACACAAGCCCATACTCACAGCAGCTTTTATGAACCTGAAACAGACGCAAATTCACAGCAGCACGTTTACCTGGAATAATGTCTCAGAGGTAAAAGTGTTAAACTGTCCTGTAAAATACCTGAGAATTAGCAAACTCCATTAAAAAGGTTAAATTACAGCTTTATTTTTAAAAAGTAGAAATAAAATCCACTTTACTAATGACAGTTATTTTACTTTAATCCACTAGATTTATTTTTACTTTGCTTATGTCTTTGTTGAAGTGCTGTTGCTTAGAGTCAGGAGAAATAAACCACCAAGCTAAAACAAAACAGATTTGCTGCTCTGTGTGCGATATGGTTTTCTATAATGAAACTAGGGGATTATAGTTGACCTGAGAGGATACTGCATGATGTCATTGTTGCCTGTGTTTTGTTGGATTCCCATGGCCTGAAGGCTGAGGGAAGCAAGTTTATTACATGACCTGTGTGTGCATGTCTGGGTGATTTTTACCTTTCTAGAAGAAGGCAAGGAAAACTTTTAATCACTGCCAGCAAGAGGAAATGAGATGTAGGACACGAAGAGTAAGAAGACGAGGGGAGGAGGAATGATATGGCAGTATGTTTTCTTTCATATTGAGTATATATATATATATATATTTTTTTTTTTAAAGAGAGGGCCTGATTGATGGCCTTCTGTCTCCAACGCTGAAATAGATTCCACACTTAGAATAAGAAACCTATAAAATATAAAGTAAGAGAAACTACAGTGGTAGTAAGGTCAAGGGGCAGTGCATAAAAACTATTGGAAAAAAATCAAATCACTTATAAACCTAAAATGACTAGTGCTGGGCAGCGATTACATTTCCTAAATCGCAATTAATCGCGTGGCTTTCAGTGATTAATTACGATTAATCGTTAAATGGGGGGGGGGGGGTTGCCGGCATCAACAGCATGTATTGCCTTTAAGTGATATTTCAGACTCAAAGTACTCCGGTGATAAAAAAAAATAATTCCACATTGCAGTGCTTCCAAACAACTTTGTCCTTCTCAACCCCACCAGCTGAAGATACTTAAAATGAAAATGTCCATGGAAAAGGCCGGTACTTTTCTCCATGTTTATGTCCACACCAGTTTATTTCCAGTTGTGAGTGACTGACAGGAGTCTTAATCCCACTAATAAGTACTAATACTAATAAGCCCAATAATATGTGATGTTCAGTTGTTAAAAGCAACCAAAGGGGGCCCTATAGTGGTCGGAATAAGTTGCACTAACTAATGTTCTGTCCTTTCGGTGTTACCGTAGCCAGTTCGGACATAAGAAGGAACTAACAGACACGCTTCTTTCACTCTGTTTGTATGGCCCGAAAAACGTTTGCCTGTGAGTATTTTATGTTCAGTTGTTGTAAGAATGAATAGTATAAAATATCTCTAATGTGAACCTTTGTTGCTGGATAAAAAGACGTTGTAAATCTTAAATTAATCTGTAAATGCTAATTGTTAGCTTGTCTATGGATTTTCCCATTCAAGTTAGCATCGAGCTAGCAATCTTTTTCCCATGCATTTAAATGTATAATGCCATGTAAATGTACTAAGGCAATGAACATAACTGAGACATATTCTGTATGTATGTAGCAGTTTTACAGTGAGTCTCAAGTTAAAGATATGGAGAGAAGTTTTCGGCATTCGGCTTTTCTTGGGAAACCTGTTGGCTATCTGCCAAGCTAATCGCTACACGCACACAAGCAGGGGTAGAAGAATATGAGTTAGAATAAAATGGCATTAACATGAGAAAAAATAATTGTCTGCGTTATTTAATGAATGCGTTAACGCGGTAATAACGCATTAACTTGCCCAGCCCTAAAAATAACACATAAAAAAAGACAAGATGCACCCTGAAATGTTCGTTCCTGTCCAGTGTTGAGGTATAATATGAATATATTTGTGTTCTATGTCAATAATATACTGTCTGTTGTGGTTGTGAATATGAAATCAGTTCAGCCACAGACAATTTTAACAAATAATCCAGAAGTGACAACTCATTTTAGAGCCATACATAATGAACTGTATTTCTACACTACCCTCATCTAAAATATATTAAAATAGAGACATTTTTAATGGGATAATACGAGATAAGATGTTCTGTCTGGGTTACAAAGCACACTGTCTACCTCTGCAATAAAACCACAGATGAAAAACAAAAACCCGGAATGAAATTGGAAACTGCAGAGAACTGCTGGGCAACCACTATTTATCTATGTAATGTTTTATGTCTAACGTCACCAACCAACATTTGTTCAATAAACATCATGAGGAACATTGTGTTTAAATGGGCTACTGATGACAGGGCCGTCCCTCTCGTCCACTTTCATATTGATCGTCTCTCAATGAAAAGTGGAAAGGTAACCTACCCTTGGCCTTTGACCTTTCATTCCTCTGACTTAATGCATGCACAAAGTCACGCAATTGATCACGGCAATCAGTTATTTGAAAAGCCTGATGTAACTCAATAGCAGGAAGAAACAGAAAGGAAATGGACAAAGGTGAAGATTTGTGGTGCTAAATGATATGTTTAAAGTTGCACCACTCAAGATGCTCAACACAAAAAATGCAGATTTGGCTTCAAAAAGGGAAAAGTTTTCTGTATTCCTAAACGAGACACTTAATTTGAGCCTTTTGCACAGAACACATTGGTTTTGGCAGTCCCAGGACAGCTTCTCCCCTTACACAAGGAAAACTCTAACTGCTTTCGATTTTTTTTTTCTCCCCAAGTGAACAATTAAATACTAGATCCGGAACATTTCTCTATTGAGTTTTAAGGCACCACCTGTCAAAGTCCCAGCCTTTTGAAGACGTGTTGCTGACATTACAATTAAAATTACTGCATTTTTAGTGACAGTTTAAACATTTGATATGTTTTCTGTGTTTTATTGTGAATGACATATGGGTTTATGAGATTTGCAAATCACTGCAGAATGTTTTTATTTACATTTTACACTTTTCCACTGACCCTCAAATTGCGCAAATATAACTTGCGCAGAAAAATTTACTTAATGGAAAAACAACAATTTTGACAACGACAATTTCGCTAAAAGTCTCATTAAAAGTTTTTGCGCTGGCAAGAGGTGGTTTTTCCAGCGTAGTGCAAATGGTATATCACGCAAAACTGCAATGGAAAGATCTTTTTTCACAACTAGAATCAGGTGAATTAAAAAAACGGATGTTGACATACATCACAACAAGCAAAGAAGAAGAAGAAACATGTCGTGGTATGTGTGGACACACCAGGAAACCCAATCATTTTTTAATTTAGTACGAGATAGAGGGGTGATATTTAATAATAATGAATATATCTGTAAATTAACACCATACTTACGTTCGTCACCATGTTTATGGAATGACTTCTTGTGTCATCTCGCGATAATAAATAAACAAATCATCGCATTTGTGATTTAATGGAAAAACCGACATTACACACTTCTGTTTTTCGACATTCATCATTGTTCTTTTTTTTCTATTATTTGATTTTTTGTGTATTGTTTATCATTATTATTATTACTTTTCTATTGTTTGATTTTTTTATTTGTGTATTATTTATTATTATTTTTATTTTTGTTTCATGTTTTGTATTATATCTGTGTCTGAAATAAACTAACCTAAACCTAAACCTAAACATTTAGTAAATATCGGTAACGTTTTGCGCAGATGTCCAATGGAAAAGCAACTACTGTATCCCAGGAATCTGGGTTGCGTATTCAATAGTCATTGTGGTTAGCACTGTCGCCTCACAGCAAGAAGGTCCAGGGTTTGATCCCATCCAGCTGTTGGAGATCTTTCTGTGAGGAGTTTGGGGGTTTTATACATACTGGGTACTCTGGGTACTCAGGCTTCCTCCCACTGCCCAAAACTTCTTAAAGAGGAACTATGCAACATTTTCCTTTTAACCCCTAGTTCAGTGTTTTTGTCACATTTTTCTCTATGGAGCTCCCCCTACAGTTTCGACGTTCATTCACTGTCATAAACCCACACCTTACCCTCCCCCTCCGACCATGTGCGTTTGTTTTCAATGAAGCCGGTCTCCTTTCTACATCATAGACTATTCTAATGTAAAACTGACAAAAATGAGACTGCCAAATGGAACAGCCAGTTTTTGGGACATTTTAGAAGACTTTGTGGTGTGAGAAAGTTACTGATGTTATGTGGGGCACTCGAATATCAAGACCAGTTGTTACACCAGTCTCTATTCAGATGAAACAAATTAGACATGGATCATATAATGAACTATATATATCTCACAAAACCTAGATTCAAGTGACAAAATTCAAAACGCTAGTAGTAAAAATGTACTCCTGAGGCACACAAAGGGCGATGTAGTAAACTAAACAAACATCAACCTACATGACACAAAGAACCGTGATTACTAGTGAGTATGCTAACATCTCCGCTAGCTAGCAAGCATCCGGGCATCATTCACATTGTTCACACTCCAACCATGTGCATTTGTTTTCAATGAAGCCAGTATCCCTTCTGCATTATAGACTTTTCTAATGTAAAAGTCTGATGCAAATGAGACAACCAAATGGAATGGCCAGTTTTTGGGACGTTTTAGAAGACTTTGAGGTACAAACATCAAGGCCAGTTGTTACGCCAGTCGTTATTCGGATGAAACAAATTAGACATGGATCATATAATGAACTATATGCACCTCACAAAAACTAGACTCATCCGACATAATTCTAAATGCTAGTAATAAAAATGTACTCCTGAGGCACACAAAAGGTGATGTGGTAAACTAAATAAACATAAACCTACGTGTCACAGTGTCACGAACAACCGTGATTACTAGTGAGTATGCTAACATCTCCGCTAGCTAGCAAGCATCTGGGAATGGTTCACATCGTTCACCCTCCAATCATGTGCATTTGTTTTCAATGACGCCGGTATCCCTTCCCCATTATAGACTATTCTAATGTAAAAGTCTGATGAAAATGAGACTGCCAAATTTAACGGCCAGTTTTTGGGATGTTTTAGAAGACTTTGAGGTACGAACATCAAGGCCAGTTGTTATGCCAGTCGCTATTCAGATGAAACAAATTAGACATGGATCATATAATGAACTACATGCATTTCACAAAAACTAGACTCATCCGACATAATTCTAAATGCTAATAATAAAAATGCACTCCTGAGGCACACAGAGGGTGATGTGGTAAACTAAATAAACATAAACCTACGTGTCACGAACAACCGTGATTACTAGTGAGTATGCTAACATCTCCAGTAGCTAGCAAGCACACATATTGTTCACATTGTTCACCCCCCAACCATGTGCATTTGTTTTCAATGAAGCCGGTATCCCTTCCCCATTATAGACTATTCTAATGTAAAAGTCTGACACAAATGAGACAACCAAATGGAATGGGCATTTTTTGGGACGTTTTAGAAGACTTTGAGGTACGAGAAAGTTGCTGATGTTATGTGAGGACTCAAACATCAAGGCCAGTTGCTATTCAGATGAAACAAATTAGACATGGATCATATAATGAACTATATGTATCTCACAAAAACTAGATTCAAGTGACAAAATTCTAAATGCTAGTAATAAAAATGTACTCCTGAGGCTCACAAAGGGCGATGTAGTAAGCAAGCATAAACATAAGTGACACAATCAACCGTAATTACTAGTGAGTATGCTAACATTTCCGCTAGCTAGCAAGCATCCGGGCATTGTTCACAAAATGAGTTCAGAAATGAGTTCAGAAATGAGTTCAGAAATGAGTAAACATCATTACAACCAATAGCAATCATCAAGAGTGCGCAAATTCACTGAAATACATAGAGTATAATGAATTTATCTCAGCGATACTTACAAGTACAGCAGCAACAACACCAGTCTGCATCCATTTTGCATGCTTCTTTTCCTATCAGGTCTTGTCATTCTGTAAAAGCTGGACCAAGGTACACTAATGTCTTCTTCCTGGTTTGGTCACTCCCTCTTTTCTTCTTCTTACCATTCTCTGACAGCAGCCCTCTCCTCCTTTTCTCTGCTATGGTAAACACCTGTGAAATGAAGGCATGGCTGGCTTGTGTTTACAGCTAGCTGGCGGTACCTGGAGTGTGTTTGTGTTGTAGTGCCGTAAACTGTAATGTTGCTCGTGAGAAACAAGATGTAGGCCACCTGGACGGCTGCAATGGAGATGTTGCAAGTGGCATATTTGGCCCTAGAAACCCTAGTGGGAAGGGGGAGGGCTTCCATTCTCCCCCTAACAAACTACTACAATTACTTTGAAGCTGTTTAATTTAGGTAAAAATCTTTCATAGTTCTGCTTTAATAACAAAGCATAAGCACGCACCTTAATAGAGGGTATGCACGTGACATCACTGCCAGCGGAAGTCACCGCGGTTCCGTCCACTGAGTGGCAGAAAGAGTGAGATAAGTAGCGGCTTTGGCTTGAATACTGCGAAAACTTTAGAACAATCTAAAAAATGGGGAAGAGCTGTTGTACCATTGATTGCACAAATAGGTTTAAAAAGCACTCGGAGCTATTGTTTTACCGGCGATCTAAAGCCAAAGACAGAAGAAGCAGATGGATCGCTGCAATTCGTAGAAATAACTGGAATCCAGGCAACGAAACCTGGATTTGTGGTTGCCATTTCGTGTCAGGTAACGTTAATTTATGCTGTATTCTTGCATAAAATCATACCTTAAATTACATATCGTTTTGGTTAACGTTACTTCTTAGTAAAGCTCTTAATGTTAGCATCTGTCATTTAGTTCTATGTTTCATAACTGAAATGTTTTTGTCTTCAATTGTGTGATTCTGAACCTTGTGCTCTACATAATTTGTGAACTAGCTTAAACTGAGGCTAACCTAGTTTTCCAAATAAGGGGGTACTCGAGCACAAAGCTGTTGTAGCTGTGTTGTATCAAGTATTTGATGTTAACTCTATTTAAATATCAGTGGCTGCTGCTCGTCTTTCAGACAGGGGAAGCTCATTGTCGGCTTACATAAAAAAAAAAAAAAAAAAAAAAAAAATTGTCAAGTTATTTAAACATACATTCGGCCCTCCGTTTCTTTTTAAGAAAATCGTCAGTGACCTTATCGTACCAAGTAGGCATCTTTTCCAGGGACTGGACCAGTGTCCTCTCTGCTCAGATTGCCTTGGCCCATTGTGTTGTGGGTGTAAGACTTCAGCCTTTTTAAACTACAGATGCTCCTTTCACTCCGACCTAGCCGACAGTTTGATTGATTTAACTATCTACAAAACGATATTAAACTCGAACAAGAAATGATTAAATTGTGTAACTGAAACAAGAAAACGCTGAAATTATGTTAAATTGAAACAGGGAAGTTCAATGAGTGTGTTTTATTTACAGAGCAAGAAATGAACGAGTAATTTCGTAGTGGTTTCTCTCTTGATTTCACAGCAGAATGCGTGGTGGTATTAAACTGAACTGTGTCAGTGAAGGAGGAGATCTGAAAATAGCTGTCAGTCAAACGGGATTCAGCCTTTACACTGATCCTCCAATCAACACGTGGGATTCTGGCGTCCAGCCCGGCCGAGCTCCGCCCACAGCTCCATTCACTCCCAGAGACGCCCGGCGTCCGGGGGCGGGACAACATTGTAGCATTTATCCAATTACCGTCCAGTTTTGAGCCAATGAAAAAAACTGTTCCACTCAGTCTCATTGAAGCCCAGAGACGCCCGCAGTCTACGGACAAATGCACTGAGCAGAGATCGAATGAGAAAACAGCGCAACGGGAATGTATGAGAAGTGAACAACATCGCGTCCGTTGATTGGTGATAAAGCTGATTCTGAACAAACTCATCTTTGAGATGAACGTGTTCTAACACATTTGTAGTCAATAAAATGTCAACACAACCGTACATATTTAGCCATTTAATTTTCATAATTTTAGGGGAAGCCGGGCTTCCCTTGCAGTCTATGAGAAATCACCACTGTTAAATATCCACAGTACCAGTAGATCATTTACTCACTTGGGTCAATACTAAGGGTTCAACTCCAGTAAATCAGTAGTGAACTGTGAGCACTACTGCTGGGCCTTTACCTTGGCAATCACCGCCAAGAAAATACATGTGCACTGACATAAAACCTCAAAAACAATAGTATGTTGAATTGAAAGCACTCACCAGCTGTAATCCTCTAATTAACGATGACGGGGATGTTAACAACACCTTGACTTTTGTATGCTTTCAGGCTTTGCATTGCATTCCTGGCGTTGAAATCAGGTTCATATAAATGTCAGGATACGTGATTTCCGGCCACATATCAATGTTCGTAGACCACTTGTTCTTTGGTAGCTTGTATGGATCCATGTCCAGTCCAACTGTCTTTAATTTCATGTTATATTCCACATTTTTCCCGGTCTCTCTGTAGTTACTGCTATGCTCCGCCATGTTGAGCTGGTTTGTTTTTGGCACTCAGTCTGACTTAGAGGGGCGTGGCCCAGGGGGAAGTGACGTATGTGCATTCCCTCTGTTGGTTAACTGGTCAATCTAAATCACCCACACATGTGACTGTTTGTTTTTATGTATCAGTACTGTGATGATCTGGTGACATGTCCAAGGCTCAGCCACCCTCACAACCCAGATGATTAAGTGGTTACGGAAAACAAGGAACTGGATATTTTCCTTTGTGAGGTGTTTTTGTTCTATGTACAAAGGAGCTGGTGTCTGTTTGTTCTCCATGCTCTACCATCGTCTTACCTTTTCTTTTTTCTGTTTCATAGTGGACGGTATCCAATGTGTTAAAGGACATTACTGTCACCGATCATGTATGGTAACGATAAACTTTATTTCAAATAGAAATAGAAATAAAATACAAAGATGAACAAAAGCCAAAGAGAAAAGAGAAACCATAAATTCAAACAGAACATCGAAGGCAACAAGTCAACCAAAAAAAAAAAATAAATAAATAAATAATAAATGCCATACAATGTACAACTACCTTATTGTGGCTCCTCATCAACACTTTGGAGTAGGAAAAAATAGAGCTTATTTTGGCCTACCCCAGTTTGTGTGTGAACAAAAGTTAATATCCCCTCAACTACAAAGTCTGATGAGGGATGTTTTTTGCAGCTATTGTAGGGAAAAGTGTGTGTGTGTATTTAGTTTATAGCAATGTGTAGTGCTATATGTTGCTAAATATCACACACTAGACCAGGGGTGTCAAACTCATTTTGGTTCAGGGGCCATATTTAGACCAGTTTGATCTCAAGCGGGCCAGACCAGTAAAATAATGACTTAATGACCTATAAATAATGACAAATCCAAGTTTTTATTTTTGTTTTAGTTTAAAAAAACAAACAATTAAATTATAAAAATACTTACATTTTACAAAAAAAGAGGTGAATAACCTGAAAAAACAAAAATTTCATTTAAAAAATTAGTGCAATTTTGACAATATTATGCCTCGACTTATTATTTATGCATGTACATTACACACAATGTTACATAAACATTTGGTAACAGGCAGAATATTGTTAAAATTTTGGCGTTTGGAATTAAAATTTTACCAATTTCTACAATATTACATCTCTTATTATGAACACAACTACAGATCACAGTGGATCCATAAATGCACAAAACATTTAGTAACAGGTGGAATATTGTTAAAATTGCACATTTCAGGTTGTTCATCTTTGTTTAAATTTATACATTTATTTGCATTTTATTGTGAAAGAATAGTTTTGTCAATGTAAATATTTTCACAGTGTAATATTTTTTTCACTTAAATTTTTTCCACATAATTTTTCACAAAGAAAATTGGTAGTTGTCATTGTTTATGGGTTATTGTGTTGTTATTTTTACTGTAGATCACGTTGGTTTGTATGTGGAACCTGAACCAAAAGGTTGATATTTGCACTTTCATCCCGTGGGCCGGAATGGAACCTTTGGCGGGCCAGATTTGGCCCCCAGGCTGCATGTTTGACACCGGTGCACTAGACCTTTGAGAAAATATCTTCATTAATTTGACAGCATATACTGTACAAATACAACATTATACCCATACAGAAATGAATGAATTCCCAACACACCTGACACCACTGGCAGAAAGAACCACAGAGTCTTACTGTGTTATGGGTTGACTGAGCTCTCCTTTGTTGACATTATTATGAAATAACGCAAGGATCACAACAAAACTACATATTTCAAGGCTTGTAATTGCATCTTTCATTGCTCACCACCTGTAATTTTCTCATCTTTTCTTATGTTACTGAAGTCTGGGTAATTTGGCTCTTTAAGGGCATCGTGAATTCCTTTTAGGTATATGTTTCTTAGTTGCTGAATACCCTTTTCACTCAGAAAAAGGAGGAAAAGGAGCTCATTTAACAGGGAAACGGTGGAGAAAATTGTCAAAAAAGAACACTTTTTCTTTGATTCACAGAGTTACCTGCTCAGGGTGGTGAGGGTTGAAACTCCCTGAGGCTTGTTTTCTGTTTTTTTTTTTTTTTTTTAATGTTATATGGGGGAGTGAAAGAAGGGAGGGGCGAGAGAAGGAGGCCACAGGTGACCTTTTGGATTATCAGCTCACTGCCTCAGGTGGATGAGTGAGAAACACAGAGCAGGAGGGAGGAGAACATGGGGTAAAAGGTGTGAAAAAAAAGCAGCGATGTGTTCATTTCCTCTCCCGTCTGCTTGGTGGCTCCAGGCAGTGGATTTTCATCGTGGCCTCACCTTGTTGCACATTGTCTTGTCACAGCAAAGTGTGTGAAAACTCCTCCCACAAAGAACTGAATGCACAGGTGAAGAACACACGGGAGGCTCAGCGTTAACACTTCACGGCTCAGAAACTCCTGTGTTGTTATTGATTAGGCTGTAAAGAAAAGAAGTTTTTGTTTTTTTAATGAGCAATCCATTAACCCACTGCGACCCACATTCAGTTTTATGTTCTGCCCTATAAACTTGTCATTTGTCTCAGTATTATCAAATTTAAATTTACACATCCTAAGAATCAGTACAACTGTATGTAATTATATTTCACTGAATTAGGATTTTATACAGAAAAAAAAAACACCCCAATAATTTGCATGCATATACACATATCATTAGCCTCATTGCATAACTGCCTAAGTCATACACTATATGGACAAATGTATTGGGACTCATTCAGGTGTTTCTTTTCTAACAGGGGTCTGGGATACAAAACAATAATGACAAATGTCATAACATAGTTTTATATTGCGATAAATATAATTGCATTAGTTAGTTTTGTTTAAATTGTTATCTTTGTTTCCAACATGCCTCAGAGATGTTTTTTACTTAATTTCTCTCAACATTATTTTTTTTATCCTTAACTATGATTTTAAATGTTCCACCACTAAATTTCAAAAATATTTTTGGTGCTCTGACTATAAATAATCATTTTCTACCACAACTAACCATCTACTGTCTTCACATCTCACTTAGTAAGAGAAGTCTCCCATTAAACTTTAAGGAAATATTGATGTTTATAAAGTATATGGACAAAAGTATTGGGACACATTGAATTCAGGTGTTTCTTTTCTAACAGGGGCCTGGGATACAAAACAATAATGACAAATGTCATAACATAGTTTTATATTGCGATAAATATAATTGCATTAGTTAGTTTTTTTTTAAAAATTGTTATCTTTGTTTCCAAAATGCCTCAGAGATGTTTTTTACTTAATTTCTCTCAACATTATTTTTTTGATCCATAACTATGATTTTAAATGTTCTACCTCTAAATTTCAAAAATATTTTTTGTGCTCTGACTATAAATAATCATTTTCTACCACAACTAACCATCTACTGTCTTCACATCTCACTTAGTAAGAGAAATCTCCCATTAAACTTTAAGGAAATATTGATATTTATAAACTATATGGACAAAAGTATTGGGACACATCATGGCTACAGCTGTAAGATGCTGATTTCATCATGCTAGTTTGAGATACATATATACAAATAAACATATAAATAAAACATAACTATTTATGGTATTTATCACAATATAAAACTATATTGTGACATTTGTCATTATTGTTTTGTATCCCAGACCCCTGTTAGAAAAGAAACACCTGAATTCAACATGTCCCAATACTTTTGTCCATATAATGTATGACTTAGGCAATTATGCTATGAGGCTAACAATATGTTTGATAAAGATGTGCAGATATGTGGGTGTTACTTAAAGGGATAATTTACCAACTGACAGCTTTATTTCATCTGACAGATCATATTCTTTTACCACGGCAGTAGTCTGACTCACAGGATGTACTCTGCTGGAAGACGACTGGCACTGGGCGACTCTTTCAACCTTCATCCCCAACCCATAGTTTTGTGGTAATGTTTTCTCCATCGCTTCTTGAAAGAATAACAACAACATCCGGGCTTTAGCTTTAACTGAATACATATGTCTTCTTATGTGGCATTTTATTTTGAAGGATTTAATCGTTTTAATGCCACAACTCACTTCCTTGCGTGCACATCTTCCTCAAAAACAAACTCAGCCCCTGACATTGTTTAGCAAAAGCAGTGCAGCTGCATCCTACCCACAGCACCACTCAAGACAACTTCGATTCATTTAGAGAAATAAAAATCGACCAATCAACTCTTTGCACCAGTGTCATAGTGGATGGTGCCAGATCTCTGGTGCTGATGTATAGTATATCAAGAAATGATACCGCACAAAACCTTTAATGTGTTATCTAATTTTCATCCTTCAGTTTTTGGAACAGATTACAAAACAAACGATAACTATGGTTTATGAATCAGAGAACTTCAGAGGTGATGCAGGTAGGCTGACACTCTCTGTTAAATTCAGGGACTATAGGCTGCTAATGTCATTTCATGTGAGAGGTTTCAATTTCACAATGAAATAAGCACATGTGCCCAAATATGAACTATTCTTTCAACTGTGAGCGGTGATTTTACATGCTAGTCAGATACTAATTTCTTTAGATTCAAAGATTCTTTATTGTTAATTATGCATAGAACATACATAGAAATGAGTTACTCTCTTTCACCTCGTTAAATGGCATTTAAAAAAAAAAAAGGGGGTAGAAATAGAATAAGAATAAATTAGTGGAAAAAGCATAAACTATAGCAGAATGTCAAGCAGCAGTAGTGCAATACAGTAATGGTTATGAGGTGAAGAGATGCATAATGGAACCAAACACCAGCAGATATGACTATACACTGTAAAAAAAAATCTGTAATTTAACAGAATTTTTACTGTTTATTTTACAGATTTTTCCTGTATTTTCAAGATACAGGAAAATATCAATGAAATGACAAAAACAGACTGTGATTTTGCATGTCAAATGTAAAACAGCATGAAAAAATTTTAACTGTGAATAACCAGAAAATTTCAATTTTTTAAAAGAATTTTTTTCTTTTTTCACAGAAAAATGCATTTAAAATACATTTGCAAATGTATCATAATTTCACCAATATTTATTTTCTATTTATGAGATTAAACTGTTAATTTAAAGTTTAATACTGTAAAAAAAAAAAAAATAGAACAAGATAAAATTACTGACAATTAACCATAAAAGAAGTATTTGTTCTGTAAGTTTAACAAGACTTGTTTGTTAATTGACAAATATCTTGTGTAATTACGGGAAGTTTCACAAAAAAAAAGGTTGAATAAATGTATTTTTGCGAATGCATAACATGTATAAGCACTGATAAACTGTCAAAATACAGTTTTTATCCGTAGATTGTAAAACTTAGTCTCACTGAAAATTTTATATATATATATATATATATATATATATATATATATATATATATATATATATATATATATATATATATATATATATATATATGAAAATATTCTTTATTAAACATTAAAAAGTAAAAACAAAAAAAGCAAAATCTTATGTAAAGTTAGGGCAAAAAGCTGTATTTTAATTATGGAAAATTACCATATTTTTATGAGATGGTTATTTTTCGTTACTTAACAGTATTTTTTTTTGGCACCCCTGCTGCTGGAATAATACTGGGTTTTTTTACGGGTTTTTTTTTTTTTTACAGTGTAATGTATAGTCTATATTTGATGGATTTATCGTGACACATATAAATAAGTGACAAATCCTGATTTTCTACTACTGGATGACAATACCGTCCATAGAGAACTATAAATGGAAATGATGTGACTCATGCTATGGCCCTCACAGTCACCAGGCATCAACTCAACTGAGCACCTATGAGAAACTTAAAATCAGTGCGTAACAAGCAAAGTTTATTTATATAGCACTTTTCACAGACAAGAGAAGTCACAAAGTGCTTCACAAAGAACAATAAAATACAAATGGAAAACACAAATACAATTACAATCACAAACAAGTATAAAATGAAATAAACATGATGGTCATATAACACCATTTTTCCATTATTGTTGACTTGCCCACTCTGTATGACTTTTTAGCTGTTTCTACTGTATGAAAGCAGGAACAACAAAGTACCATCAGATACTTTTCTGTAAAAATTTGGCCAAGGTTCTCATTGAGCCAAAGTGATTCTAAACATGATGTAAAATCTTACAGATCATTGATACGATCAGAATTGTTGCAGCATCAGTATATGTGTCATCATGTTGCAATATGGAATGTGGAGCCAAACAAGTGGAAAAAATACCAAGCAAATTTTCAGACAGATTTAAAGTCTAAAAATCAATTTTCTTGCCTGAAAAAATTTTATTACAATGCTTCATTTTGGAAATTAAAACTTCCAACTTCCAAATTGGCAGTGGAAACCAGCAATACATTATGCTCTCCATCTCCATAGTAGTGGATCAGCACTTTACTAAGACATTTAATGTTGGTTTTCCCTTTTTTTTTATCACTTGTTTGTACATTAGAATATAATCATCTTCTTACAAAGTATAGAAAACTAAACATCTGGATCACATTTTAAAACTCAACTTATCTGCCCTCCTCAAACTGAGTAAATAAAGGTTGTACAGCAAGTTCTCAACAAATTTCTCCCAGGGTACTTTAAAAATCAAGTCATGTTATTCATGTTGAAATTTTTTATTTTTTTTTTTATCTTTTTTTTTTTTATAGGGACCATGCATATTTTTGAACTTAGTTGTATAAAAAATACACCCATGTAAATGTGCCAGAATTTGTAAAAAATAACTTTTCATTTGCAGTCCCTAGGCAGGGGAAAGAACAAAACATAAAACAGCCAACACTGATGCATCACTAGTTTGCTATAGATTTAAAATGTAAAACAAACAAACAAACAAAAAAAAAAAACAACACATAATGATGATGACAGACTTCATCAAAACAAACAAACAAACAAACAAATAAAAAACAAATAGACATAGGATTATCACAGGGACATTAGCCTATACATTCATCTCAATGCTTACATACAATTTAACAGAAGAAAGTGTACGGGTGATGAAATGTCTGTCAATTAAAAGTGAGTGCATCTCTGGTTTTGTAGGAGACACTGTTTTAAGTGAGTTTTAAAAGCGTTGTATGTTGGACACTCTCTTACTGGGAGGGGCAAGCTATTCCAGAGTTTACCTCCTACTATTGACAGTACGTTTATAATTTTATATATATAAATCAGCTAAAATTTGCTTAGAGGTCTTATTTATGTCTTTGTGCATAAGAAATCAATATAAGTGAATCCCCAAAGGAACTTCATGTTGGTAAATGCAAGTTATGCAAATTTACAGGATTTCAGTTCTGTTGCAACATGTTGATGGTCATATGAACTGTTTTCAGGTCAAAAATGTCTAATTTCATCACAATTAATGCTATATTTTCATATCACAAATGGCCAAGTTATATTTTAACTGAATTTACCTGAAAAACAAATATTCTGTTCTTTTAGATTCCCCAATTTTTCTTACAAGATTCTGTACTACATATCACGTTTTATTTTTACGGATTACAATATGGAGTATGGTGCTGATCCATCCTGTTTATGTTACGCCAATACATGCATTAAGAATGTCATACGTCACTTTTTAAATCAACAGTTTTCTAATAATAAGCATTTTTATAAAGAAATAACAATTCTATATTGTTATTTACTCTTTAGTATGATGATAAACTATACAAATAAATAATTATGATACTAGTTTTTGCACAGGGATCCTTTCTGGAAACGGTGACATGGCTGCCGAGCATCAGTATGATGGGATCTGTAACAACCATGTCACATCCGTCCACTGACACATTTTGTGTTTTTGTGTCAGCTGTTATTGTTTTACATCCACAATACTAACATTTATGAATAAGAGGAGAATTAGCAATAGTAAGTATATAAGTTTATTCCTAATAAAGTACTGGTACTGACCAGATCATCATGGGTAATGTCACGTCCGTCCACCAGCAAAAGTTTTCACATACACGTGCTATTCAAAATCCAGTATTTCTGAAAATAGAGCTTCCACTGTCAAATAATATCAGTAGTCTGTGCACAAATATATTAGCATTATTTCAACACAGTTCTACGCATTTCTTACAACTTTTTTTTGACAAAAATGGCCACTCATTTGACCCCCTAAGAAAATTTTAGCCGAAATATAATTTTACAGAGTAAAAATAAACATATACTTTTTTTTTTTTATTGATAGCAACAGTAAGACATCACTTCTTCTCAGTTCATTCTGTTACTATTACATATTTCTTGAATGGATGTCAGTTCTACTCACATGATTAATCTGTGGGTTTTATTTCAGACTTCTTACTTTATACTTCCATAAATATGGGGATCTAATGGTTAGAAGGCAGTTTATCATGATGTCAGTTCAAAGTGTTTTCCCAGTTCGTCACTTGATCATTTTTCAGACTATATGTAAGCCAATACCACAACAGTCAGTGCGACACCGCAGATACTGTGAGGACACAAGTTGGTGGCTATAACAGAGTTCCACTTACAGAAAATTGTTCAGATTTTATTCGATAAGCTGCACATGAGAAAATAAGGATATTCCCTTCATCTTTGTTTTTGCAGTAAACTGATTTTTTTTTTTTTTAAATCTTTTTTTGAGCAATGTAACAGTGCATACATAGAAGTGGAATTACAGTACATACATTATTCATTGCCTTTTATAGTATTTTTTACTCATGCCAAAACCCTCCCCAAGGCTCTCCAAGAGGGGGCAACAGCAGGAAAAAGAACATTATTATAACAAAGTCTCTTCAGTAGAAAATCAGTTAAGTGCAAAAAGTGAGAAATGTGTGATATACAAAAATAACAACTGAGAAAATAGGAGAAGACTGAAATTTGACAAATAAAGCTCTACTTCTACTTCTCTGCCATATTTTTCATCTCTTTGGTCTGTTATTTTTTTATTTCTTAACATTTTAAACAAATCTTCCCTTGACATTCTTCTGTTTTCTCTCTTTCCTCAGAGAAAAAGAAAACAAGAGACAGAAGACTTTTTTTCTTATTCGACACTGTTCTGCAGGCTGAGTTGCAAATCCAGCGAGTACCCGGACCCTGCGTGTTTATGGTCATGTCTCTGAGCAGTCGACAGGCGCTGGAACGCCACACAACCACACCTAATTAGAACAAGACTGTTTGACTTACTGCATTACCCTGTTATTACTCAGACTGCGCAGCGAAGGACACACGGCTTGGTTTTAATAACTGCACACACAACTAAGGGAAATTTTGAAGCAATCAGACCGACATTTATAGTCATGGGTGCTGCACTTGTGCTGCTTTTCCCAAACTGTGGTCTCTTGTGGTACACTGTAAAAAAAAATGACTGTAGAATTAACACCAAAAAGTTGTAAAATTGCAACATAAAAAAACTGTAAGTGACAATACAATGCAAAGTTGGTTATTTGAAAAGATTTTTGTGGTAACCCTTTCATGCACGAATTATGAGAACCTTAATCAAATTTTTTTCCTGAGTGTTTTTATTCCTCTTTTAGGCATGAAAAAAACTTGAAAATTTGAAAATTTTCCTCTGAAAAATAAATTAAAAAATAAAATAAATAAAATAAAATAATAATGAAAAAAAAAATTCTTATGAGCGTATTTTTCATGAAGTTGCAAAAATGTCCATCCAGCTGGACACCACACGTTTAATTTTTGATGCACAGAAACATGTATTTACTGAAAAATTGTGTGAAAACTATGGGGAGGGCTTGTGATTCTGGGGGTTTATTCTCAGGAGAGATCTACATAATGTTACCAATTCATGACAGAAAAGATATATAGTGTCTTAAAACTTTAATAAAGATATGTGTAAAAAAAAACAAAAAAAAAAAAAAAAAAGAAAAGAAAATAGCAACAAAATCCATGAATATACAAGAGAACAGCTGTAGAATAGCTGTCTACTGGAGTGACCACTATACATGAAAGGGTTAACGATTGAATCAAATATAGCTGTAGTTTTTACAGGAAGAGTATGTGAACAAAACCAGATTTGAATGTAGAAATGATGTATTTCTATTGTTTTAGGAAAATAAAACTGTAAATTGAAAAACAATGTGGTGCCGTTTAAATTGCAAGGCCATAATGTTGAAATAGTGGCATATTTGCTTTGCTTTTTTTTTTTTTTTTTTTAATAAAAAAGTTGTAAAAAAGTAAACATTTAACAATTTAACATTTTAAATTTGTAAATTAATGGGTTGGTAGAGTTGATAGAACGGCTCGTTCAATAACCAAAGGGTTGGTGGTTTGAATCCTGGCTCTGACAGTCCATATGTCAAAGTGTCCATGGAAGACACTGAACCCTAAATTGCTTCCAGTTGTACCTGGTGGATTTGGAAAGTGCTTTGGACACCATGAAGGTGGAGAAAATGCACTAAATAAGTGCAGTCCATTTACCATTTAAATCCAGTGTTAAATCTACATGTTTAAAATGTTAAATCTACATGTTACTCCATAAACATGTTTACAGTTGGATGTGTTTTTTACAGTATTGTTCTGGAAACCACAGCTGCCAGTTTTTTTCTGTAAAAACAACAGGATTTTTTTTTACAGTGTACTGAATGTCCAAGAGTTTGATGGTTTCATGAGAGCATAAATGAAAGGACGATGAACACGAACACATCTATTAATCCAGATGGAGTATTATTAATTATTAATGATCAACACAGTCCAGACATTCCAGTGGCTTATCAATTATTCATGTATCTGATCAGGAACTGGTTCTCTATTGGATAATTTAATTATCTGACAAGTAAAAAGGCTTTTAAAAGGTACTGTTCTTTCTATTAAGGTAATCACTTTATTGATAAACCACCAAGATGGAAAGTACGCCAAGTCTCTTGGGACCATTACTGATGGATGTTAAGTGTTTTTTTGTTTTTTTTAAACTGACTGACCATCCATCCTTCCCATCCTCCATCTGGTTTTACCAAGTGTAGTCTTACCACCATCAAGCTGTTAAGTTAAGCCTGCCCCCTGTAGAAAAAACAGGAAAAAAAATCTTGGCACATATAAGAGGGTGTAAGGGAAGTTAAAACACTTGGAGGCACGCAGTTTTGGACCTAGTTGTGTGATTCTCAGTGGGTTTAATGAATTTAGTAGAAACATAACATTTAAACAGCTCACTTCTGCTGAATTGCGCAAATTACACTATTCACTGAAGCATAGCGTGTCCTCAACAGATCATTTGCTTAAGCAGTCTGTGGCTTTTACTTTCTTAATCTGTCTTTCCTTATCTCTTTTTTTATCTCCCTCTTCCAGAAATCATCCTGCATGTTCACTCTTGTATTCAATGCGGAGCCACAGTCGTTAACGTCGCTCCATTCCAAACACCATGAGTTCTTCCTCATCCTAAGATTTTTGTGAATGATACTGGCACATTTGAAAAGCCTCTATGAAGTCTGAGTCATGGGTCCCAGTGAAAAAGCTTCAGAGAATATGTGCCTGTTTCAGGCCGGAGGACTGCGATAATAGGACTTTAGGGATCCATAAAAGCTGACGGCTGCAGGGGGCTCTGCATGTCTCAATGTGTGAATCATGTTTTCTGCTTCTGAAACACAGCTCCGGCTCTGTTGCACAGTTTAAGTGTGTGAAAGGTTTCTGGTCGTCTATTTATTGTCATTGTCTGTTTTTATTGTATGTGCGTCATTCTGCTGCTACGCTTAATTTCTGAGTTTGGGATGAATAAATAAAGTACATATCTATCTATCTATCTATCTATCTATCTATCTATCTATCTATCTATCTATCTATCTATCTATCTATCTATCTATCTATCTATCTATCTATCTATCTATCTATCTATCTATCTATCTATCTATCTATCTATCTATCTATCTATCTATCTATCTATCTATCTATCTATCTATCGTCATCATACCTCAGATGGTTGTTTGACATTCAGTTTTCTCCATAAAGGCCTGTCAACTCTGGAACACATTATTAAGTGAAGTAAAATCAATTACAGATAGAAAACCTTTCGTGACAAAGCTTGGTCATCATTTAAGCTGATTCTACTACACTGTCATCTATAAAGTTGAATAAAATATTCTTACCTCTTCTCATGAAAAGATTGTGATAATGTGATTTATTCTTAATAGATAAAGTGTAACTGAGACTCAGTATGTAGTCACTGGTCAAAGGTGATTACTGATCTGTATAAATAGGAATAAAAAAAGAAATATGTCTGAACTCAATATTATTCTTACTTTATGGGCAACAGTGTATGTTTTTTGTTCCATGACTCTAATATATTGTAGATTCATGTATGTGAGCAGCAAATTTCATTAATGACTATATGTAACTGTAAGATAGTACTGAGAAAAAAATCACCGTTAGCAAAGTTCTAATAACAATTCAGTTGCAATTTTTTTTTTTTTTTTTTTCTGTATTGAGATACAGTCTGGATGTATGGGAAGTACAGTATGTACAACAGGAAAAAAAAAAGTTCAAGGAAAAACACAGCCTCCACAAACGTGTCTTTAACTCCTTTGTTCCATCAAGAGTTTTACTCAGATTTACAACTAATCCTCTGGTATTTTTTGTACAGTGAATTTTATTTAGGTTTCTTAGAGCTTAGGCTACTTTTTTGTTGATGTTGTATCTTAAGAAAATAACATGTCTGCTCTTTACAATGCTGTAAAACAACAAAGCTGAAGGAGGTCTGAGACTTTTGTACAGTATGGAAACCTTAGGGACAGGAGCTGCAAATAAGCATTAGCTTGAGACTGTTTGTATAAAGCATCAGTCGGTTCATCTTCATTTTTACCAAACAAATAAATGACAATGAAATTAAAGAACACGTGAACACAGTAACCAAGAGTTCATGTTATTTGATGTGAAATAAGAAAACATTTATCTACTAGCGCGTTGACCCTTGGGAAACCACAGGTCATATTAATACTGATATCTAGGGACTGAAGTTAGTAAATGCATCGTTCCTGTTTTTAACATCATTTCCCATCATGCAGTGTGGTACTTCCGGTCTACCGAGCAACGTGAGTGTCAGGCTACCGTTTCCAAAATGACTAACAGTAACATGTAGATTTAACATTTTAAACATGTCGATTTAACTGGTAAATGGACTGCAGTTATTCAGTGCATTTTCTACACCTTCATGGTGTCCAAAGCCACCAGGTCAGTTTTGGGTTCAGTGTCTTCCATGGACACTTTGATATATGGACAGTCAGAGCCAGGATTCAAACCACCAACCCTTTGGTTACTGGACGAGCTGCTTTACCAACTCTACCAACCCATTCATTTACAAATTTAAAATGTTAAATTGTTAAATGTTTACTTTTTTAAAATAACTTTTTTATTAAAAAAAAAAAAAAAGGCAAATAGGCCGTTATTTCAACATTATGGTCTTGCAATTTAAACGGCATCACATTCTTTTTCAATTTACAGTTTTATTTTCTAAAAACAATAGAAATACATCATTTCTACATACACATCTGGTTTTGTTAACATACTCTTCCTGTAAAAACTACAGCTATATTTGATTTAATTGTTAACACAAAAATCTTTTCAAATAACCAACTTTGCATTGTATTGTCACTCACAGTTTTTTTTATGTTGCAATTTTACAACTTTTTGGTGTTAATTCTACAGTAATTTTTTACAGTGTAGGTACCAAATTGGCCAGTTAAAAACATCTCAGTTTCTCAGAACTGTGCTGGTACACACACTCACACAGATGAGACCTTCCAGTATTATGATATAGATGTTTTCACAAGCTGAGTCCACTTGGAAATAGCTACAGAGGTAGTACAAGTGTATATTATGTTATGCTGAATTAATATTTTTACCGGCAGATCATGTAGGAAGAACTGTGAATATGTCACATAGCCAATGAACAATAGATATGTTATCGTTACCACTAAATGTCATAAATAATAAGAAACATAATAATGAATCTATTTTGGTTTTGGTCTGTAAAACTATTACATGACAATACTTGGTACTTTGAGCTGCCTTACCATCTTTTCGATCGACAAAGTGTCCATATGTTAAACCCACTTAAGAATGCCTGCCTCCTCTGTGTGTGTGAGCTTTGCACTTCATATGAAAACTGCAGCTCCAACAGCTGCTGCCAGCGCTACACTCCTCTGTGATGCAGCTGAGAAACTTGAGACGGCCTATTGATCGGACACTCGCTACCAGGTTATTAGTCGGCTGCCTGATGTCTCCTCAGTTCATGGCCCTCTCCTAAAAGACAGTGGGGGTTTGACAAATGACAGACAAAAATATTCAGCAAAAATCTTCCCAGTGGGATTTAAGCATTTAGAAACCCTGAGATAGTGTCTATTTTGAAACATGGTGTTGCTTGTGTTTTCCTTTTATGTATTTTTTTTAAAAATGATTTTTCATTATTTAATCATCACATAACTGATCTGTGCTAATTCTACAAAGACTTTGCACAAAAATCTTCTATTGACCCATAAGAACCCAGTGTTACTTTTGTGTCAGTTCCCAAATTAATTTTCTCTATATTTTACCTTCCTTAAGAGATTTATCACCATTTGTTGTAATATTATCTTCTGTAGTTTGTGTTTTTTCAGTGAAAATCAGGTATTTTCCTACGTTTAATTTACTGATCATGTACATGTCCATTAAAGCTCAAAGTAAAGTTGATGGTTAATATATCAAAAACAGAAAACTGAAGAAAAAGTAACTTTTTCAGTCAAATCTATCATTAACTGAACATAAACCAAGTGTCTCCATCCACTGTCATTGATCAAACTCCATGGGTTTTACTGATGAATCAATGTTGTAGAAGGTGATAGTGTTTCCACATTCACTACAGAGCCTCTGAATGTCCAAATGGGTCATATCTGATGACCATGAAAAGAAGGCAAACTGCATTTTACACCAATTATTTAATAATAATAATAACAATAATAGTAATGGATTAGATTTATATAGCGCTTTTCTATGAATGCATACTCAAAGCACGTACAGAGGATCTATTATTCATTCGCTCTCACATTCCCCCACAGGTGGATTTACATGTATTAATAGGATTAGTGGATCAACAGGTATTAAATATTTACATCAGTAGGTGGTTTTGGTTGACGGTAGATGTTTGGGTCTGTATGGGTTAATATACTGTAGACGAAGGTATGCTTTCTTACTGTCCCTTCAAATGTTCAAACTGGTTGATGTTCCCTATTTGAGACAAACCAGGCAAATGTGGATTTATTATTTCATACTTTAATGATTATCTGGCTCGCTGTTTTCAACATAATTTTACTAGGCTGTCACTCTAGCTTGGAGACATGGTTGTTAAACTTTGTCCAAATCCAGCCTGGGGAGGAGGGGGAAGAAAGGGAGAGAGTCAGAGCATTGTAAAGATAGGCACAGAGCAGGGGGGGTTGAAGAAGAAAAATATCTGAACGGCATTTTGTAAAAGCACCTCTTAAGTAAAGAAAACATAGGAGTTGAGGAGAAACAGCTGTGTGCACTGAAGCCTGGCATCCTGAGGATGAAAACACAGGCCGTTAATAATAAAAATAATAATCCTGCTGAGTTCCTAATAAAAGGACCCTGATGAGATAATTCAGTCAAGTGAGGGGCCCTCGCTGCATCCTGGGCTGCCCTTGTCACCACCACAACGCACCACAGAAGAAGAGAAAAGGGAAGGAGTTGCCAAGGACGGCTGGTGCCACACACGGGTTTTACCACAGAAGAAGAGAGTTGGCAGAGAGGCTGTACAGTGCCACACGATGCTATGGACTTTACAGTGTTACTGTTGGGTCAGAGCCAGAGGTCCGAGCTAACGCTTATGCATCTATGCGTGGGTGTATATATGAGTGTGTGTGTGTGCATGTGTGTGTGTGCATGTGGTTTATGTGCATGTTTGTTTTCTGAGCCTAATACAGAAAGCCAGGGGAACCCCAAACCACCCAGTTTTTCATCTTGTCATTTCCCTACATCACTATTTCTGTCATCTCGTTCTCTTCCCCTCTGCCATCTGGCTCTTGTGAACAGTCCTCTGACAGAATTGCTCAGACAGTTCAGTCATACTGGTCCATATGGTGTTAATGGCACTCACATTTTTCCTCCAAATCTAACAGCATCAAGTCAGCTTTTCCTAAAATTATGACAGACAGGCAATAAATAGGTGCTGATTTTTTTTTGATGAATAATAGTAAAAAAACGACACTCTACATCGTTACTGAATGTAACGTAATGCAATGATGTTGATGTTATTCAGGTACTGTCTGAATAATTGTTTTATGTTCTTGTGTGTTTTGGCTCTTGCACATCCCTTGAGGGTTTTTTTTCTTTTTTTTCAGCTCCATATCTGCGCTGATTTATGGGAACCCAGGGAGCAGAAATAAATGAGAGAGAAGTGTATTAGAACATAAATCATCATCATCACAATAACTAAGCCATCATAAAACAGCAGCCAAACCTTCAGTACTCAGAAAAGAATAAAAGAGTAAAATCTGTAAAGATGACAGAAAAGGGAGACGTGTGAGAAAAATGAGAGAGACTAGAGATCAGATATGGTCAGTAAACTAATACTGTCATGATTAGTCATGCCATCATTGGCCTTTCTGAAGTACCCGTGTGCGTGACACGCCATCCCCTGTGCTAGAAATGTCAATGCTTGTGTTTTAAGCAATGTTAAAGAGCATTATGGGACTTTTGTAGTAAATAAATCCCTTCTTTTTTTTTTTTTTTTTTAACTCCAGTTACTGATCACCTTATAATGGTAATGGCTGCCTATAGATATATGCTCTGTTCCATTAAGTGACAACATAGTAAAGCAGCTACTACTGTATCAACCTTTAGATACTAAATGACTGCCTTCAGACTCTAACCCAAGCAAAGTTATCAGAAAAAACAAAAAAAGTGAGACTTTGCAAAGTCTATGTTGCCAAATAGCAGTAGAGTAAATCTAGGGTAAAGATATAAATGTCAGTTGTATTACGGGAAAATATTAGCACATAGTTTTGTATAATGAAACTCGGGACTGGAATTTTCACATCTCCTGTGAGGTGTGCAAACATGTTATATGGCGCTTGGCTCACTTACATTATTATCATCCATCACATCCTCACAAACCTTACAATAATAGTTACACTTCTTGATAAAGCTGTCACATACAGCCCATCATACAAATATAAATACAGTCATAAATACTGTGCATGTGATAGTCAAATTATAATTAGTTAAAACACATTCTTGCAGTAGCGGAACTATTTCTACATTTCATTTTTAATACTGAGTTAGAAAGTAAATATAGTCAATAGCTTAAATAACTAGTTTGTAAAAGTGGACAGTATTTCTTTGTCCAACATTCTGTTGGGTTCTAATTGGCTTGAGAGTCTGGTTTCAACCTGCTGTATACGTAAAGTGTCATGAGATAACTTTTGTTATGATTTGGTGCTATATAAATAAAATTTGATTGATTGACTGATTGATTTGATTGAACATGAGGCTGGTCAGTTAGTCCATGCATATGCAACGCAAGGCCCTTTTCCACCAAAATACCAGAAATTTTAATTACCAATGTCTGGTAATCTGGTAATCTGTGTACTTTCCATCACACCCAAAGTTCAGGGTAAGTTATTCAAATCAGGCTGATGATGCATGGGGGTGTGGTAAAAGAAACTGCAGTACAGTTTATGCACATTCAGAAACTAAGCTCCAGCACACTAAAATTACACAGTAACTTAAGTGGACGGTTTGGGTTTAACGTTTTGCTAGTTGCTGAATCACTTAATCCATCCAGAAAACATTTTAAATGAAGTTAACCATCATTACATATCCTTAATTTTTATTTAAAAATGGTAGAACATATATTTTCAACTTCTCAGTCATCAGGTCTTACTTTAAGTGTGATGGATGGTTCTTTTTCATTTCTATTGTTTCATAGATATAGTCCAGGTTCAACCCTTAAATCAAACAGATTTACTCAAACGCCTACATTTAATTCAACTGCATATTACTTTTAAAAAGTACTTATTTTCTACTTAAATTGCTGCTGCAGTTCCTGTAATGGCCACTGATATCAGTAAAAACAAAGATTTTCTAAGAGTTCCATGATTAGTCTTGAAGTCTGAGTCTTTCATATGTTCTGCATTTTTTCCCAGGGTTCTTTGATTTTTGCAGTTTACTTGCACAATGTGTTTTTATCTTATATGAGTATTATTTTTAACTTTTTTTTTTTTTTTTAATCCCTAGTCAAAACTACCAAGCAATCAGCTCGATATACTTGACATTGCTTTCTTTAGAGCAGAAAAGAGTCGTTTCAACTTGATTTTTATGAGGAGAAAGTAGCATTAATCAATCACCTGATACATTTCTCAGGAAAGAGTAAAATAAGATGTTTTAAAGGGAGAGCACATAAATTTAGCTTGGGTAATGCTTGAAGTAACCGAAATTAGAACAAACTGAAAAATTTGCAAAGTATCTCAAATCTCTCTGGTTTAAGTCTCAGCGTATTTGTTTCTTGTGGACAGCCATCAAAAACTCCTCTTTAAAAAATACTGTTACAGTACCAAGTTGACCAGAATATTGTATTATCAGGGTTAATATTTTATTTGTATAGTTGACATTCAGAGAAGTTTTTACATTTCAGAATTTGAGGTTCAGTGTGGGATATTTCATTTATTTTGGACTTTTTAGTGAAGTGGATTGTAACTCTGTCCACACATTCAGACATGGTTGATGACAGTAATCCATGTTAACGCTGGATCCAAACCATTATAAGACAACCACTTTATATACTATATACACCATACATGCAAACCACTATATACAGGAAAGCAAGAAGATCATGCAAAACCTTGGCAGAAATATACAGCACAAGGCAGACTATGTGTTATTATGAGGAAAAGAAAACAACAGTTTTATATTTCATGTGTTATTATTACATAATTGTCCATTTCTGTTAATCAAACTCCTAAATCCCTAACTCTTACACACTAGATCCTAATTGTTTTTCAGTTACATGCACTCTGTAATGTTGAAATTCCCATTGAAAATAGAGTGTTACGTTGACTTCGGTTATTTATCTCCTTCCTGATACAGAACAGGGATTGAGCTGCATAGATTCGGTTCTGTCCTTGGGCTGTGATGCTATTGTTGTTGTTGTTGTTGTGAGGACAGAAATGGGAGTTGGCCAAGAAGGAAGTGAACACTGCATCCATCCACCTCACACATGCTGTATTTGTGAATCCAAAAACAAACACATGCACACTGATCTCAGGTATCAGTGTCATGATGTAGTGGCTGTTGGCCAGCTGGTTTGTGGCCTCCCAGAAGAGGCTGTAAAAAGGGTATTAGTTAATACTGTTTACCGTTCCTCAGGGCAACTTCAGAAGATACGTGGTTACCTAAACGCTGTGAAGCTCATTGCCATCTTCTGTGTGTTTTACAAAATCTAAGGGTAATTTTGTATGACTTAATCCAATTTGTATTCCGTGCTGTAAGAGGTCTCTCATCCAAAACAATAACAAAAGAAGCAGCTGTAAGTGATGTTGGGAAATCATTTTTGGACGATTGTGGGAGTTGTTGTTGTTTTCACCATCACTGCCAAAAAAAATCTGTAACTGACAGAAGTATTATGTTTACAGATGAGGTAATGCATCAGAGCTATCCTCACATTGTTTTACTGATCTATGTTCACATGATGCTATTGCATTCTAATGGAACAGCTGCAAGTAAAGATAAATGTTATAGTAAAGAGGACATGATGCCATTGACCGGGAACAAAATTAAATGAGCTATTATACTGAATAAAAGTATGGATTTCACTGTATTTGATCATTGTTGGAAACATCACATTTTATGTAAGTACACATGTCAACAAAATATATGTATTATGTACATACTATGTGATCTTATCATGAATTTATTCTTAATCCATGTCTTTATGGTACAGCTTTAATGGTATTTATACATGTATGAGTAGCTATCAGTGCACATTAGTACCAGACATACTGTATTTCTCCACATACCCAATATATTATGATCATGTGGTGTTGTTTCAGGGTATAAAAACAGATCCTCAAGCCCTGTGTGTTTGGTCTGATAGCCTGACCACAATGTGTGATGTCAGTGTTTGGAGAGCTCAAACTGGAAACCTGCCTTTCCGTCCTCCCCCTCTTCGTTCCTTCATCCCCTTTTCCCCTTCCTTATAGTTCATGTGTTGCTGATTACCCCTAAGTCCAGGTCTAGACCCAGAACTTCCAGCTTCTCCACTCATGTGGTTTGAAGCAGTGCCGCTTCTTTTTCTGGAAACCCCCGTCAACCCAATCCCACCTTATAGCATCCTGAACCGCACATGTACATGCCCTCATGCATGGTGTTTATGGTTTGTGCATGCAAACATACTCCAAATGGTAATGTATGCACACAGGCTTATAGGCAAACATGAAATATACCTGCATGCACATGCAAGTGCACCCCCCCCACCACCACCACCACCGTCCATCCCTGGAGGCCTTTTGATTGACAGTGCCTGCTCCTGCAAGGGATTATGGTGGAAAAAGGTGGGGTGGAGGAGGTGGAGGTCTTGAGGAGGGGTGAAGGGGTTTGAGGCCAGGGTGAGGGAGAGTGAGAAAGAGGGCTGAGGATTAGGCCCACTGAGCTTCATTAACCTGAATGTTTACACAAGCTGATCTCTTGCAATGAGACCCTTTTCCTTCCCACAAGTGTCCCCTTCAAGAATCCACTGCCCTCCCCTCTCTTCAAAGCCGGTGAAGCCCACTCCATAGCCACAATAGGTCAGGCATGCAGTCCAGCCTGATAAGAGCCAGGACTGAAAACAGTAGGGCTTCAATCAGTTTACCCACTTCTAATGATTTCTATGAAATTTATATTTGAAGATCTTGTCCAACTTTTAATTTAAAATTAAAATGGAAACACAGTTATTAGCTTACAGTACTTGAGTCTGACCATGTTTCCATTCACTTTAGGACAATGGTGAGGTTTTTGGTGAGGTTATAGTTGTTATGCTAGCCAGAGAAAAACAAAGTCTGGAAATGATATAGAAAAAGGCTGGAGGAAGCCAATCTGCTTGTATTTTAAATGGCCCCCATCAGCCTGTTTCCTTTTCCAAAGCCAACACTGGCAGTATACTGAATTCAACATTCATTTCAATGGTGAGTAAAAATAACTGAAGGGCACATGTGATTTGTGGAGATTTACTTATTAATAACTTTAAATGTATGTATAATTAAGCTATTAGTCATGATTAGGCTTAGTAAACGTGGGTAATGATGTGGATATGAAGATACAAACTGAACATTATAAAAGCAGTGGGTTTATACCACTGGAATGTAACGAAGGTTTTTTTTTCTTTTACAAATTACTGTACACACTGCTCTTTACTTGTGTATTTCTACTTGATGTCACCTTATATTTGTCCTCCTCTACATCTCAGTAACAAGTGGATTTTGATTTTGACTGTTTGTGATAAACTGAAGCATGAAGATTTCATTTATGGGTGGGGAAAATTCTCCTCTCTCTTAAGCTAAATAAACTTTTAAAAAATCCACTTGGATTCACTGGAAAAAGTCACAAAGCTGAAAAACAGACCTGTTTTTCTGAGCTCATGAAAGGTTGAAAAGTTGACTTTTTAGAGACACGTGGTTCTCACAGGACAGTGATGCTGCAAATATACGATTATTTTAGAGAATATGACTCATTAAACAGTTTATAAAGTAGTTCATTTAACTCCACATTAACACGTACAGCGGTAAACTATAACATACACATTAATGCAACAGTCGTATGAATCCAACAACGTCTATCCAACAGGGACCATTTTTCTGCACTGTGACCACTGTTAGGTCATTTGCATTCAATATTTGCATATTTTTAATAAAGCAAGATATTTTAGTTGTTGTGGCGTATTTCACAGAGTGCTATTAGTATTTTCACTTAATTATTGCCCTTACATTGATCTAAAATTCAAAGTATAATTAAATTAGTGTTCTACATCACACAGCTAATTTGCTTTTGTTAAGAAAAGAACCAGAAAAAAAATCTGTTGCTCAAATCCCTGAGACCCTGAGGAGCAAAGCATCTGACACTTCGTGACAAAGCACTTCCTGTTCCACAAAGCAGAATAAATCACCGCTAATTCTATAATGCAATACAACATAATGTAATACTACAGTACAAAGAGAGTAAAGAGCCAGTAAATGACTGCCAATCACATGGCAGACTTCAAACACACCGACCTCTGC
Source organism: Sphaeramia orbicularis (assembly GCF_902148855.1). Taxonomy (NCBI): domain Eukaryota; kingdom Metazoa; phylum Chordata; class Actinopteri; order Kurtiformes; family Apogonidae; genus Sphaeramia; species Sphaeramia orbicularis. The sequence goes on along the minus strand of NC_043961.1, from coordinate 49,679,194 downwards.
TTTGTTGCTGCTCTCTGAGGACCCATTGAGCCTTCCAGAGTTGTTCCTGAGCTCTATAAGGACAACACTGGGGGCTATTTGCTTCTCAGATTAAAGAGGCTGAGTGAGATAGCCGGCGGAAAGCGGTGGCAGTAGGTGGACAAGCTCCAGAGGTTTCCCCCCTAAAGAGCAGTTAGAAGAAAAGGACTGCCTGTATTGTTTAGCATCTCCGGGAAGAGTGTTTTCTCTCGGCACTGAGGTGGAAAAGTAAATTAGCGTTCACTCTGAGGCCGGCTCCAGCTCCGACAAACTGAGAATGGTGTGTCGACAGCCACATGATTGGCCTCTTCAAAGAGCTGTAACCAAAGGGACATGGCTCATGCTAAAGTAAACAGAAAGAAGTCGAGAGCTCTTAGTTAGACAGGCAGGCTGTGGCATGTATTTCCAAATCGCCATCACATCAAATGGCAGGCAGATTAACTGGAAGTTCTTCGGCAAGAGGCACTTCTCTGGCGGCATCTGCCATGTGGGTCTAATTTTTCACCTTGAATGATTGTGAATGCTGTGGAAGGTCAGCACAGGTCCACGACTGCTTGACAAGAAGCTGATTCTGGAGAGAGGAGAAAGGAGAAAAGGAGGGAGGGGGGGCTCAAAACACAGAGAAAAAGACAGAAAGACAGACAGAGGGGCGATGAGAGTGCCAAATCACGACTGCCGAGGACCAGCCGGCTACACAATCTCAGACAGGAAAGGGAATGTGTGTTGGGGGGGGGGAGTCGTGAGGAGAAGGAGAATGAGCGATTGGAGAAAGGGGTGCAGTGAAGAAAAGAGAGAAATAGTTTTTGAGGAGACATCTGGCTTTGATTAAGAGGGGCAGCGTGGACAAGCCAGCCTTTGCCGCTTGTTTTGACTGTGCTTTTGGGAGGAAGTTGGTGACGTTTGTTTTTGAACAGCAAGTGGCTTGTTAATTGATGAACTTGGGCAAACTGATGCAGCAACTGAGCGAGATAAGACGTGTACTCATTTTCCATGTCTATGTACAGTACGTGGATGTGCAAGTATGAGTACAGCGTGTGTTTGTAGAAACTGGAGATGACTGGGAAGCAAACAAAGCACACATTTTTTTTCTGAAAATGCCACATCAATTCTCAGATTCGTAGCTAATGTGCTTTGACGTAAGATGAACATGCAATCCACTATTTGTTATTTACCTGCTGCCATAAGGTTAGAAGTCATGGGATTTCATAATGTAGTTAGGATCTGAGCAGAAAAAAACAAAAAACTAAAATTTTGCAGAAGTGAGTAGAACAGACAAGATTAGGTAACACAAGTAGGCATAACGGAGAATAGAGCAGGATTCTTCTCATCTTGTTTGACAGCTGTTAAACATCTGCATTTTTGGAGAGACATGGTGAAAATCTGTGGTGTTGGTTGACTTTGAAAATAATCGCCATTTCAAGATGAGAGAAAAGAACATTTCAAACACCAGTACAGCGAGACTAGGACTCAGACCTCTTTCCTGTCACTTCTTTGCAGACATATTGAGTGTGAGAGGAACTTCATGGCACAGCGTCCTGCACCGCTGAATATGAATAAACCATCAAGTGCAGAAACTCAAGCCAAGCTAAACTCAGCACGCAGGCATCACAGCAGAACAGAGCAGGAGGCCCTAGAGCTCTTACTGGCAAGCGTAGACAAACTCCGCTGCCCCCTCCTCCCCACAAACCCTCTTTTCCAAAGTCAATTGCCCATCAAAAACAGATAATGACTTTAAAAAACATGATATCATCCTGCAGTCATGATTTTTTTTTCTGCTGTTCTCTGATTTTCAATTATTGTTCGGGTGAGAGGACATGCATTCCTGCAGGAGAAGGCTCTGTAGGTCAGAGTAATTGGGAATCTGAGGGAATACTGGCGAGGCCAGAGAAGTTTTGAGGGGTTTTGGAGGTGAAACTGGAGACCTGGAGTCAGACTGCTCATTCTCTGAGGGCTCTGAGGTTGTGATGATTATTGGAAGTGATCTCTGCTTGGTAGCTGCTGCTTCTGCTTCAAGGGCAGCTGTATAAATGTCACAGGAATATGAACTTTGATCTTTGGCACAGTTAGCCAACCAAAAAGTCAGTGAGGGGCTGAAAACAGATTAAGACTGGCGTTTATTAGCCAATGTTATTGTAGAGACCACTAAGTAAGACTGCTACTTTCAAAAATAATAAGTGGACTGACTGGAAAGGAGTTTACAAGTTCATGATAACACAAAAACATAATTAAGCTAAATGTAGATCTGGAAATATTTATATTCAAGGTGAGTTTACATCTGTTGCAAACCTATCTGATATAATTGATATAAAAAGAGAGACCAAGGTTACCAAAACTATCTTGAAATGAGTCAGAGGTCTCTGAATGTGCAACAGGTCTAAAACAAAACCCCAAGCTAGCCAAAAAAAATAGCTAATTCTTGAGTTCTGTAAATCAATTTCGGCAAGTTGATTTAACATTTTGAAACTGATGCTATCTGTTGACTTAAATATTTGTATCTGTACATCAGTCTTCATTTCAGTCTTCAAATCTGTTGCTAATATCATGGTCTATCAACTACTGAAGAATCTTAGAGCTGATGAATTTGTTCATATAGGACCACAGGAGCCTCCCAAGAAAGTGAGAAACAACTACACCTATGCACTTTCATTACATTCAGTGTCTTGCTTAATATTTCAATTCATTGAAATCTGTAATTTTATTGAGTGTAGCAATCTCAGTGAGTTTCATTCATTCACATGGTGAATGTAGAGTCAGTAGAGTCCCATGCCCTGAACTAACCTTGTATTTAAGATACAATTCTGTAGATATATACTGTATATAAAAAAAGATGATAATTTTAGTGATTAAAGAATCAAAGAGTCATGGCAGAATTAAAAACATTATATCAACAAGTTCAGAAATGAAGAAAAAAAATGCTTTAAAAAATATTTCAAATGATGAGATCAATCTAAAATAGTCCTTTCTGGCTTTCACTTGGTCTGATACAACACTCAGAGCTGTAATATCATATTCACTGTAGTCTTAATTATTTGTAGTTCAGGTTAAGTTTTGCTGTGTTGTTGCAGTCTTGCTGTAATTATAGTCTCCTTTAACTTAACTCTTATGTAGTGGACAAGCATGTTAACATGTTTGGGTTAAGCTGCCTCTTAAATGTCCGGCCACTTCAGTACAGTCAGTCAGGGGATCAGAGAAACGCCCAGAGGATGGAAAACCAGCTGGGCCGTGCAGAAAAGAAATGACTTGAGGATGTTCTGTCTGCTTACCAAACAGAAACTCAAAGGGATCAGCTCAACTGGTGAGGAGGCAAGTGCTTAAGAAAAGTATCAATACTGTGGAAGTTCTCCGATATCTTCAGGATTTTTTTTTTTTTTTTTTTTTTGTGGTTAGTGTGTGCGCTGGTGGGTAAAACTATGCAGTTATTAATAATGACACAGATGACACTTGATGTTTTTCAAAAGATAATATTTCTATAACATTTCCAGACCTTAGAAAAATATTTCACACAAAAGGAGCTAGTTTTTATTTTTACAGTACAACCACTAATGATGATCCTCTGCCAAGAGAACACACTGTTGGGAGAGCGAAAAAGGGGAGAATTAAATCCATGTTTTTAATGTTATGTCTGAGGACTGGGAGGTCTGAAAGCTTCAATTTCCTATGGTTGTTTTTAACAAGAGGAATAGGTGGCAATAAGTTCAGCCCTCACGTTATTGTTTAATTTTCCACCCAGCTGTTTTACTTCGTTCAATCTCGTAGCTGTACAGTGTTTCCAAATACCACAGAACCTTTTAACACAATTTTCAATGTCTTAAATTTTAATCCAGCTTTAAAAATCCAGTTATTATCAACTGAAAACATAAGAACAACTTAACATTCAATATGCTAACAGAGGCAAGTTAGACCTTAGAGGAGCAGCTTTCATGCAACTTGAGATGACAAAGCCATGTGAAATTTCATGCCAACCATGACCTTCTCGACTGTTACCTGACAGACAGACAGACTGACCTTTGCATTAACAAGTTTTTGTGGATCTGCGTTATCCAGATAATCAACCAGTGTCAGTTTATGCAAAAACAGATGACCACAGGTTAGGCCTGTGGCTGTCTGTCATTATCTCATCAAGCCATCAATCACAAAGCAGCACCATCCTGAGGGCAGCGTTTGCCAATAGGCACACAGGTGAACCCTTAAATCAGCTTTAATTGAGCTGCTGAGTAACAAGTGTGGTTGAAAGTTGTGGGAAAGTGAGACCAGTGGCGATGAACTTTATGAGAGTCTGACAAACTCCCCATCGACTGCACAGTTTTTCATTAGTCTCTCATCAACACTTCAAAGGCATAAGAAGGTAAATAAACAATGCTTTCTTGCCCATAGCCAAAATTTGGTTTTCAGTGAGTCATCATGGAATCTATGAATACAATTATTAAACATTCATATGATAGAAGATTACGTTGATTAAAAGCTCACACACTAAGAAGGAGTTGCACCATGAACATGAAAACACACACAAACCACAGACAAATAAAAACAGTTTAAATATTGATAGTCTAGTATGTGATGGGTTCTGCTTCACTTTTATACATTGCTTTAAGACACATAACATAAGAAAAATGGCCATATTGGAGGATAGTGGGGCCAGCCAACATGAGGAAGTAGCATATAATTTCATTCACATACATATTTCACATGAATTCTAGTTGTCACACTTACTGTAGTGTCTGTCAGCATACTCATAGCCTGATGGGTCAAAGATGGATTGTACATACAGTATCTCTCTCATACACCAAGAATGTCCTCTAGACAATGTTATAGCACTTTAATTACTCCCAGAATCAAGCACCCACCCAGCACAGGAGCCCAATCTCTTTGGCTCTGGATGCAGATACTACTCTCAACTCAACACTACAAATTTATTGACAGCTTTAAAAAAAATTTATTGCCCCACTTCCCCTCCCAGCGGGCACCTAGCCTGTAATCTCACTACCCGTTTATTAGATCATTTGTCAAAGCCTTAAGTTTTTCTTCTCTCTTTTCTTTTTGTCATCGTTTCCTCCTTTCACTGACTGGAAGGAGGAGTGTATGTGCACTGGATGTGTGAAAAAGAATGAGACACAGATAGACATGGAGAGAGAGAGAGATGGAGAGTGCAATGGGCCTCGGAGATTAACTCCTTCACTGCCTTCCTTTTCCTTTTTAAAACAGAATTTACAGCTGATTAGCCTCCACTGTAAAGACAGGCCCCAGTTCCCAGAAGGAACGCTGCTAAACATTTATGCAAGGCCAGACGCAAAGACCCTTATTGAGAACATGTGTTCTTCTAAAGACCCCTTGGAGAGACATCTAGTAGGGGACTGAATAAAAATGCCACAGACTGAAGGCTCATTTTCAGCACATCACTCCAGAAACTGGGTTGCTTTGAATAGACACATGAAAAAAGCAGAAAAAAAAACCCATGTCTTTTGGTTCCAAGATATTATTTTCTGTTGCATCCTCAGAACACACTGAAATATCATTTTACTGACCTATTATTTTCTGCTTATGTGGACAAAATATTTATTTAATGTTAATAATTATGTAAAAGTGTGTATTTTTCATACAAAATAAGCTATTAGCCTTAGCCTACTACTTTAGCTGTTTAGCTATACTTAGCTAAGTGTGTTAGCTTACACTTTGAACACTATAGTTTAACTACTAAATTACAAAATACTTATAGATTACATTCATTTTTTTATGCTCTATTAACTTCTAAACTATTTTTTATATATTCTCACTCATTATTAATTTATATACTCACTCATGTTAACTGTCAGGGTATTAACATAAAGTTAACTTCCTCTAGAAATAAACAGTAAATTGTTGTAAACACAGGTAAATAGTAAATTGTTCAAGAGTATAGGTCTCAGACAAAAACTGCAAAGACTACAACCACCTAGACTTCAAGGACAAAGACAACTCTGAATTAAAACCTTGAAACTGAGATATAAACCCCCAAAAATAAGTCCGCGCCAGAGGATTTTTGGTTAGCGTTCAAGGTTAGCACTGAGCTCGTCATGTCTGTAATGTGAGTGTGTGGACAGGATTAAAGCAGAGACAGCATGAGCTGGTGAACAAGAAAAAGGGTGTGAGTGAGTTGTATGATTGCTAAGGACGTGTACGGTGAGGCGGTGGTGGCGGCTGGCGTGGACATCCAAAATCTTAGCTACTGTCTCTGCCAGGCCTCAGCTGCTACGTGTGCTTAGTCTTCACCACGTGCCCACAGAGTACACAAGGCAGCCACAGGTATGTCCCCATCACCCTGGGGCCACACCAATCACAGCCAACACGCTGTCAGAACCTTTTGGGTATCCCGTCAGGCTAATGAGATGTGACTGAGCCTCACTGCCAGTGCACAAGCAATTGTTCCATTCATATACCCTCCACTGATGTATGGAGACTTTCCTTCCCCAGTCACTGCCATCAAGGAGAGACATAGGATCATGTAGACTGCAGCTGTATACATACACATCTGAGCTGTGTGTGCGTGCATGATTCCATTTATCTGTTAGCACGTTTGTGTCTGCGGGTAAATAGAACGGTGTGCCACAGTGGAAAAGATAATCGTAAACCAGTCGATGTTAAAACATGATCAGGTGGAACCGGGTGTGTGCGCTGGTGCATTGGTCTGCGTCCTGGCTACTTTCATTCCGCTTGGCTCTCAATGACAGAACGTCCCAGTGTTTTGTGATGGTTGTGGTACATAAAATTCTGGGCTCTTCAGCAGAGCCAACGGATTAAAACTGTCACCCAGAAAAGCTGGTGCAACAAGGGAAAAAAAGGACTGCAATCATCTGCTGGAGGAATTGTGGCAACATGAAGCATGTTTTTCTTCATCAGTTATTCTCTGGAAGCTCTGAGATGCAGACAAAACCTGATTTTCTGGCTGCTGACTCATCTACTGTCTTTCCCAATCTAATAGCTAACAAAAAAAAAAAAAGGAGAAGAATTCTGATCGATTTAATTCGGGATTTTACCCTGATTGTGTTTAAGACATTATGCCAGGCTACACGGGATAATTTGCATTACAAGCTATCAAAGCCTCATATCTCCATGAGGCAGACACTGTAGCACACACTGCTGCAGACCAAGAGGATAGAAAAATTAGTTATGGGCAAATGTTTCCTACTGACATAATTTTAGCTATGTGAGTTTCAACATAAACAGAAAAAGGAATGAGAAAATAATTGTGGTCGGCTTGTGTGTGTGGTAACCCGTTGCAGTCTTCTCATTGGAAGTGGTGTGCTTTTTCCAGGGTTTTGGATTTCTCATTATATGTTGGGTACATGAACTTGCTTGATACACAATGTTGGAGTTAACTGAGCACAGCGACATTCCCCATTCAGCTTAAAATCACAAATAAAATGCAATTTCATTTAGCAACCGTTTTATTGAGGGGAAATGTTGTGGCGAGACAAAAGTTTGCAGTTAATATCTCTATGTGGGACTATACACGATAAAATGTTGCCTCGTGCATTGTACATTATGATATTATGAAAGGTCTTCACAGTAACCTTTACACTGTGCATTTATTACGAATTTCTGCAACAGTACTTGAGAGTTTTATCAACATACTGAAATAAACTGAGCCATTGTGAATAATTTTGATAATATTTTATTAAGGAATTAATCATGGTAAAATGTGACTTCATGGAAACTGTGAGGACTTGGAGCATGTTTTAATTCAATAGTAAATTTCAAATAGTACGATTTGACTGTAATGCTTGTGATGTGTATTCTCCTGATATTTTATTAAAAAATGCTGTTCTGACTCTGGTTACTTTGTTTTCCTTTTTGTATCATGATTCAATCAGTAGTACCTCAAACCAGTCACTGCACAAACAAAATAGTTCTGCAAAAAAGAGGAAGCCACTTGCACATCAGCACAACCAACTAAAATCTGTGACATTCATGACCTTACTCAATGTGGAGCCAAGGTGAAATCTGATGGAACTAAAATAAATTCAACTCCCCCCTCATTCCCCTTGATAAATCCATGTAAATATCCTCCTGCTCTCTTCCAAATAATTTCCTTCCAGCTCTGTCCAGAAAGATTTCAGGCAGTTTGGGTTTTCTCCCTCAGAGTGTTTTAGCTCTGCTGGCTGCAGGGCCAAGGGTCCAAGTCTATCAACTAGCGCCAATGTAAACACAGCAATTCCTTCCCAATTAGAAACGCTAAATGCATTGGACTCGGTGCACTACTAAGGCAGAGTCTGTGCAATTAATGCAGCGTTGGTCTCCACTGGCTTCCTCGGATGACTGGGATGGTTAAGATGTATACAGTTTCAGTTCAAGGCCAGTCGGGGGAAGTCTGATTGGGCAGGTTGGACTCATCATGGAAGTATAAACATGAAGTTGGATGGGCGCTCGGTGGTCGGGGTTTTCATTGGGTCAGTCGTGCTGGGTAGCACCACGGAGATATGTGTGGTAGGGAGGTCAATCAAAGGGGGAGATTTGTGGAAGAGGAAGCTGTATTCCAGCCGCAGCAGCTTTAAGCCATCCAGCTTAGGTGACGCAAAACAAGAAGGCAGGGCTTTTTTTTTCTTTAATTATCTTCGTCGTGACAACATTTGATGAAACCTTTATGGGGCCTATTTGCCTTCCTTCTTAAACTTCCTTCTTATGGTTAACCCTGAATGCAAGGTGAGTGATGAAATTTATGTGACAATGCAGTAACATAAGAAGAACATGTCCCTCACGTCCCACAAAGACTGAATTCACCTCCTACAATAGAGATCCATGCAATATTTTCTATGATCCGGTGCAACAGGTAAAGCATAAAATTCTGTTAAAAACAAAACAAAACTTGAAAACAACTCATTCTGGCTCTCCAGTTGTGGAATCAGCACATCACGCAACACAAGATAGAAGACCATTGTTCTAGTCTATTGTCCAATGACCATTGTGCATTGTGTGTTCTTGAGGTGTTAGTTTGCACTATCAGCCCAGGGCTCTGCACTCTCTCAAAGATAGTTTGCTAACAGAGCTTTCACTCCATTGCCTCTAATGAAAATCCATACTAAACATTTAGCTCTGTGTGAGAAAGGGGGGAAATTCAATAAGACACATAACACAATTTATAAATTACAGGAAGAACCAATCGAACCCACTGACAAAATGGAGAAGTGTTTATGTTTACATTTATTCATATTTCTATATTTTTGGAACCACAGAACTAAATGCCTCTCTTTTCTGTTTGATTTTTTTTTTTTTCTCGGCCCAAATACAGTCCAAAGCAAGTTTTTTAACCCATCTTTTCTCTCCACAATTATTATCAGTCAAGCTGCAAGAGATGTCTCCACTGAGGTATTCCCCAAACTAATGGTCGCTCTTGGACAGCACTGTCGATAGTAAACTAATCTGCAGCCTGCAAGGCACAGGAAACAGATCTCATTAGCACTCATTGCACTATCTTCCAAGGAAACTTTCATCTTTAGACCACTCTGACAACAGGCCTGAAAGCCAGACTAATGTCACTCACTAGTTCTGGTTTTAATGGCTGACTGCGAAATAGGTCTGATAGATGGATAGCCAGTAAAACTCATTTGTGTGAAGCTGTTTCTTTACTTTCAGGTTTATGTACTGTGCATGGCTTACAAGTGTTGTGCAAGACACTGCAGTAATACAGACTCATCCTTAATAATAGAAGAGTTTGAGGTATGAGTGTTCTGTTATTATTGTTTTAGTATTTGGATTTATTATAGTCCCATTCTTCATTTTATGACATTAAATTGTAGGATGAGTTAATCACATGCTCATTGTGTGTAAATTATCCAGCAAAAAAACAGACAAATAATTCCAAAACTGGTAATTTAGTTAATAGTTAAACATGTTCCCAGTCTGTAGGTTATACCCACACTGTCACATGGTCTGTAAAATGAGAATATGTTTATTTCTTAGGAATATCTTTATTTCTTTTACTTGTTCTGCTCCACATTTTGCAGAACACAAAATAAAATCAGGTTTGTGCTACGGTCTGTGATTATAACTGAGGCGAGGTTTCCACAGTGTGGTTGAAGCTGTGAAGTACATCTCAGCGTCTTAAGTTCTTTGACATCTTTGATTTAAAGTTTAACCACTAGGGGGCAGCATCGAGATTAGTCAGAGCTTTGAAAAGCAGTCGTTGTTTGTTTACACCACAGGAAACTTCCTGCCTGTGAGTCACTTCCTGAATTGTTAGCCTACTCGATTTTTAAACTTTTTACTTTTCGAAATGGGATGCGACGGAGGAACAATTCCTAAAAGACATGAGTTGGTGAAAGGCCCTAAAAAAGTAGAGAAGGTGCTTTTTTGCTTCCTTTTCCAATTCATCATTTTATCGACGCTGTTAAAAGCTGTCAGTTAGCTGTTAGCGAGCTGTTATGCTAACATGCCTTAGCTAGCTACTCATTCGGTAATTTTGCAGTTTTTAACTGTCTGTTATGTACAAATATATGGTTGAGACGTAATGTGTACTTTTTACTCAATCCAACATAATCTTCGTAATTTCATTTAATTGTTATCATGAACCGTTAACAAGAAACGAAGTTAATTAATACTACGCGAATGATGTGTACGTTAATGTTTTTAAATTGTAATCCCTCACATTTGGTACCACACATTTAGGTTGATAAAAATGCAGAACTGGCAGCCAGATGGAAATACTGTGCCCTGAGTCAGGAGAAACTAAGACGCCCCATCGTTGCCTGTGGCTTGGGGAGGTAAGGATAGTCTTTTTTTTTTTTTTTTTTTTTTTTTACCATGCGTAATCATTGACGCCTTTATACAAATATACTGTACTTATCAAGTACAAATTTGGGGTAGTAATACTTTCCTTGAGTAATTACACTTCATCTCACCTCGTCTTCTACGCCATTACACATCTTAAACACATGCTCTTAAGCGTTTTTGTGGCAACATTTCAGATGACATCAGTCATCTACTTCCTGTCCAATGAAATCCTCATATCTCTAATATGTTAAGTAAGAGTGTTTGTGGTAAACTGAAAGATTTCATTTTCTCCCACTTAAAAAAACAAAACCTCAGGGATAAGATGGAAAATGTATTTTGGTCTCAAACTTAAATACAAGGATTTTCAAAAGTAACTCAAATGTTATATTTCAGGCTGTACAATAAGGATGCTGTCATTGAATACCTTCTGGATAAGTCTGCTGAGAGACCAAATGCTGAAGTTGTAGCACATATCCGTGGGATAAAGGTATGTTAAAACTATTTCCTTGTCTCAATATTGTTAACACCCCGTTAGCAGCTTCAACATTTGATTTATTTGGCTTATCTGAATTTACCTTGGTGTGTAGAGTGGGGGTTACACCTGTGTTGACTTACCTTTGGTTTCATGTTGGTTTTTGTGTTTTTTGTGTAGGATATAAAGGAGCTGAACTTGACCGATAACCCTGAGTGGGAGGGAGACACGACAAATGCTAAAGGAGATCGTTATGAGGATATCCACTGTGGCATGTTCATTTGCCCTGTTGTTGGATTGGAGATGAATGGCAAGCACAGGTATGGTTAAGGCTCCAGTGATGAATCAATAATCAATAACATTAACTCAAAGCAGTGTTTCCCACAGAGTCCTCCTCTATCTATGGTGCTGGAGGCACCCTCTTATTTTAAACTTTACTCATTATTGTGTGATTAAATGAATTAAGAGTAGATGAGACAGACCAACACACTTTTGCAACCTACGTTTTTTGTTTTGTTTGATGTTAAAATGCTAGTTATATTGCACTGTTGAGATAGCCATCACTTTGCACGAGCGCAGTAACAGACAGCAGAGCTTCACCGTTAACATGGTAATTAACTTTGATTTCACCCTGTGTGCACAGCTTTGAAGCTCTGCTTAATCTCATGGATGTATGGTATGCAGTCGTTGTATTTTTGCTTTGCTGAGGTATAAGCAGATATTCTCATTCTTAGAATGAGAATCTGAGCTGAATAAAAAACAAAACACAGACAAGTTTTTGTCACTGTATTAAACGCAGGCTCATACAGACACCTGTCAGCTCATTTGCTGATTGTCTGATGTCAGATTTCTTTGTGGAAATAACAATACAAGACAAACATCATTTTTTTTGCTGATTTTTTTTTTTTTTTTTTTTTTTTGCTGCTTCTGAGGATACTTTAATTTAGAGTAAAACCTAATGTTGGATTCTGACAAAGAGTTAGATCTGGGTTAGAGATAAACAGCAAAGAGCAGCAGTGGTGCCAGTAGCATTTATACTCAGCTTATGTCACTGAGTGGTGTTGTTTTCTCCATTTCAGCTGTAGCACTCAAGGATTCAGACACTGCTGGTTCAGATTTTGTTCAGGTGTCCTTGCACACATTTTTGTATTTTAAAAAGTAGTTTGAGTGGTTAGGTAAATTTTCATTGCATTGTAACATGAACAGTTCAGTACAGGTTCATCCCAAAATAAATTTCCACTTAACATGGTTTAGAGAGACTCTGCTTACCACCATATTTTGGTACATTTTGAGACTGTGGTAGTGTAAAATTTCCTATGGCACCCTGTCAATGGGAAACACAATAAAAGTATATTTAAAGTTATATCTACCAATGTGGGATTTCTCACAGCAATAACTAAAAGTTTGAACATGAACAACCTGCCTCCCTCCAAAGCCCCGCCCGCTTCCCCCATGCCTGAGCTCTGATGCTCCCCTCCTCTCACTTGATGCGTACGGTGGAAACGGAGGTCTGGTCCACTTTGGCGTGTCCGCAGACCCCTCCCTCAGTAATCAGATACATCATCCACCTGCCGAGGCCCCTGTTTCATCAGTAGACCCTGTATTTAAGGGTCTGGTCTGTGCAGCGCTGAGTCAGTGTCTTCACTGCACGATGAGGTGCCCAAGCGATGGGCGCACGCACTGTGAACGCACAGCCTCCGCGAATTTTCCGTGGACATTTTAGGTTTCATAGTCCATACATTTATTATCCTACATTGCATGACACCAAATACATGTACCTGTATGAGTCATAAAACCTGAGCTTAGTGCAGACCTATCTATTTGGTCCAGTATGCTCGACTTCCGGACTTTTATCTCCATCCTTCATTCATCGGACTCAGACTGCTGCAGGTTCTTTTGTTTGTTCCCCTTGGTTGTTATTACCTCCGCCAAGGAGGTTATGTTTTTGCCAGGGTTTGTTTGTTTGTCTGTCTGTTTGTCTGTCCGTTAGTGTGCAACATAACTCAAAAAGTTATGGACAGATTTTGATGAAATTTTCAGGGTTTGTTGGAAATGGGATAAGGAAGAAATGATTAAATTTTGGTGGTGATCGGGGGTGGGGGGGCCCACGGGGGGGGCGCAGACCAGAAAATTTCATCAAAATCTGTCCATAACTTTTTGAGTTATGTTGCACACTAACGGACAGACAAACAGACAGACAGACAAACAAACCCTGGCAAAAACATAACCTCCTTGGCGTGGGGGGGCCACGGGGGGGGGCCACTGATCAGCCTTGGCGGAGGTCTGCGCTCTCCGAGTGCTTCTAGTTTCTGTTAATAAATCAGTTTTTTCCCTTCCACATGTGCATTTGAGTTCTATCCATTAGAGATCGACCGATTATCGGCCAGGCCGATTATCGGCACCGATATTTGGAAATTTGACATATATCAGTATCGGCCTTTTTTTAATCCGACAGGCCGATATTAAGAAATCCATTTAAAACTGGGTTATTTCGGCTCAGATGCAGCCGCGCCCCTCTCTCTCTCTCTCTCTCTCTCCTCTCTCTCTCTCTCTCTCTCTCTCTCTCTCTCTCTCTCTCTCTCTCTCTCTCTCTCTCTCCTCTCCTCTCTCTCCCTCTCTCTCTCTCTCTCTCTCTCTCTCTCTCTCTCTCTCTCTCTCTCTCTCTCTCTCTCACACACACTATCCACTCTGCGCCCTCTGATTGGTTGATGTGGAAGCTGTCCTCACACACAGACTGGGACTGACTTGGGATGAGACTGTGTTCTACATACATTTTCCCCATTACAAATATATAGAGTGTTTAGAGCCAGACTGATGAACTAATGTTCTGGCAAAAGCTCATCAGACTTCACCTCAGCGTGCTTCCTTAAAACAAGTGAACTGAGTTTTTTCGGCGCTCTCTCTTAATCCCACACACATGCTTTTCTATCACAGACTGTTTCATCTCCATATTATCAGCAGTCTAATTCACACACATGTCAGGAGGTAATCTGAGTTAGCAGAGCTGCCGCTAATGTTTACTCTGCTCTGATGTTCTTCTGAAACATTAGTAGTAGTTGTGAGATGTAGAGCACAGGGATGTTTAGTACAGTTTCAGAAGAGTTTTCTGCGTTTACCTTTAACACATGTGTTTTCTCTCCGGAGCTTCTCACACGAGAAATCTTCGCCTCTCCGCGGTGTGTACTCCGGTACCCACCTGCGTCAAATAGTGCTGCTATGGGGCTCTGACCGCATGCGTCGATTTCTGACTATTTGGGATGAGATTGTGTTGGTATGTAATGTAATAGTGTGTGTTTGCGTTAAAGTCACATGAAGAACTCTACAACTCACAACTACTAATGTTACTGTGAGCTTTCTAGTTCTATGATCCGAAAATTAAAGTGAAGATGACAGAGAGTAAAATTCAGAAGTGATTTATCTGAACATGGTGGAACATTTTAAATCCTGTGTGTGCTCATTAAAGCCCTAAAGGCTGTTTGTGTTCTGTCAGGAGTTTAATTGCACTCATAGCAACTATTGTACTTTTTATGTAGCTTTTGTCATATTAATCATTAATAATGTCGCAACATAGTTTTGAATGGCAGGGTCCCTGCTATCGCATGGTAAAATATAAAATTTAATAATGAAATCAACTTAAGGCTTCCCAAATGCTGTAATAAATGAAGCATGATGAGTTGAGTATATGTCAGCATGTGGCCCAAGAGTTTACAAGAGTCTCCCTGTATTTTTGTTGTGTTTGAACTTAATACAAAGATAAGTCATTATAGTTATATTTAAATTTTACTTTATTTACTGTGGAAAAATTTAAGGGAGCTATTTATTTAAGCTTTTATTCAACTTTATAAGAGATGCTTCTGAGTCTAGGAAATCCATGCACTTCTGGAGCTATTATTTTCTATTTGTTTGATCAAATAAACATGTTTTAGGCATTTAAACGAAGTTCAGTGTTTGCATTATTCAAAATTTTTCACGCCGATTTTTACACTTTTACTGCAAATGAATATCGGCTCCAAATATTGGTTATCGGCCTCCTCTAACTACTAATAATCGGTATCGGCCCTGAAAAACCCATATCGGTCGATCTCTACTATCCATACACATCCTAGACAGGAGACTGTGGTCAGTGACAGGAGAAGCAGCGCAAGTGAAGTGTCAGATTCAGAGGTACACATATGCGGGGACGGTGATAATAGATGATTGACAGGAGGCTCAGCCGGGTTTGGCCAATTATTCTTTCGGACGGAATACATTGATTGGTCAGAGTTTTATCAGAAATATGAACAATATATGAGAATTAAACATTTTTGTGTTTCAATACCTGGTGGATTTCTTTTACATTTTAGTTTGACACATGCTTATTAAGAGCATTTTAAGATGACAAAAGAAAAGTGTAAAAATGCCACATCATATGGTATAGCTTTACAGGAAGGCACTTTCTTTAGAACAAGTCTCATCCCCCATACAGTCCTTGTTACCATTTAAATGAGGCTTAGTTGTCCACTACACCTTTCTCTTAACTTTTTTTTCTACTTCACTCTTGGTCACATTTAAAATTCATCTCCATTCTGTTAATCTGATCTGAACAGAAACTTGTGTCCATGTACTATATTCTTTCCAGTTGTAGTCGGGGCCTTTATTTACCTCAGTTGCCGAGGACACCAGGCCGTTATTTGAAGGAGGAGACAGGACTTTGTGTCTAATTTAATAAGTGGAAATATCTGCTCCTGTTTGTGATGTTAAAATTAGTGATTTCAACTTAATTTTGTTTTATTTATGGTTTAACAAAGCCTTTTGTTTGAAATATTCAGTGACAGAGGTCAGACTGTAATATTTAACATAACACGCGCTCACTTGAAAACCCTCGGCCTGACTTATCAGGTGCACTACTGCCCCTAGTGGCATGACTTATCGGTTCAAAGCAAAGTTTTTGGACAGACTGATGGATGGACAACCAACTGATGACAATACCCTGCGGCCAGTGTGGCTGAGGATAACAATGGGTGATATACAGAACAACAGAGTAGTGAAAATAGCAACATGTTATTGTTGAATGTATTTAGCTAATGAAGTAGAAGTGCACACTGTACCTACCTGCCAGGTGGGTAACCCTGATGTTTATTTTTATTATTTTGTATCCAGCCCTTTTATTAAACTTTGTCCATTAATAGAGAACTGTAATTATTTACATTTATTTTAGGAAATGTGGTATATATTACATGTTCAAATAACTACACAAAGGATAAGACTTCTCTGATCAACAGTATCAGACTTCCTTCTTTAAACGTTTTTAATCGAATTGTATTAGAAAATATATGTTTTATATTTTTCAGATTTTGTTACCTGCAGACATGTGGCTGTGTCTTTTCTGATCGAGCATTGAAGGAAGTCAAGACAGAAATCTGCCACAAGGTGAGTAGTAATTCATTCTGTATTTACAGTGCACTTTGTTGTTCTTGTTCAGCTAATCCACCCACTGTGTCAGTCATGTTACCTTGTGAGTTAAATCACATAGTATTAAATAGTATTGTTATATTACATAGTGTTGTGTTACATAGTACTGATTCAGTGTTAATTCTTTTCTCCTCTAATGACCCTCTGAGTTCTGGCAAGGATTTTTCTTGTTTAATGTAGGTACAGAGCTTTTTCTTTGCCAATGCTTTGTAAACATTAAGCCTTGATACCCATGGAGATTAAAGATTGGCAGACATCGAAAGGGTCACAGTGTTCCCTAATTCACGTTCTGTGGTTCAGATCTTTGACCTCATATTTAACATATTACCTATCAGAAGTATCTGTGTGTTAGATCTGTGAAAAATTATATACACGATTTCAGATTGAATGCATCATAATCATAATGATGTATCCCAGCGTTTGCTATTGTACTACCTTGAGGTTTGGTACAGGTATTAATGGAGTATGATTACCCCAACATTTGGATAAATGTTGGGTTGATCATACATTTGGATAAATGTTGGGTTAATTGTTAAATACTTTTCAAACGGACATCCATCCACCTCAGCTGCTCTTTACCTTTTATTTTAAAGCAGTGCTGTCTTGAAATACAGTCTCAGACAGCCACTAACATTGCTGTAGACAAGGTGTGTCTTGTAAAAAGAAACAAAGGAAGGGAGTTTGATTCACATTGTTTTTATTAGGTTAATAGCTTCTGCTTCCTCTGTATATATTCATAAAAAAATTAGAACACAGGCACTTTTAACAGGTATGTCTCTTTTCTGTAAAACAACACATGACAAAATGACAAACATTAAGTTGGTTGAAACAATAAATAAATAGGTCAGTCTGTTATTCAATACTTTGTGTTTTTGGTTATTGTCTCAAGTGCTGTCTTATTCTTGTAACCTAAAGTACACATTATTTGAGGGATCTGAAATTTCTTTGACTTTGCTGTATTGTATTGATAGTTTAGTCCTTTGACCTTGACTATTTGCAAATGTGAAAAGTTATGTTCTAAGATTATCAAAAAAGGTAGTCAGAAGATGTTGGGCTGCAGAATTTGAAACTGCAAAATGCATCATCTTTGTGTTGTTACTGCTTTATGTTAATCACATTAGAAACATTCACAACAGATAACAAAAGCAAATAATCGTGTTTACTTGCACATTAGCTTTTGTTAAGACTATCAACAGTGATTTTATGCTTCAGTACTGATGTTAAAGATGTTGCTGCTTGAGCTGTTTGGAGTGGCCAGCAGCCACGATGGCTCTATGGAAACAGTTGCGCTCCTCAGTACCTTGTTTCTGTGCCACTGTTCTAGACAGTCCAGTGCCTCAGGAAAGGTGGACATTTCAAATTTATTGGCAAACATGCTGTTCCTGTTGATAATCCATGGCAAGTCTTCTATTCCGTAGACACAGATATCTCTTAAATAATGACCTAGAGGAAAAAAAACAAAACAACGTTTTGGATCATGTACTTCAATATTAAGTTTAATGCATGGTTCTGTTTTGCCTTAAACTTTAGAGAGTCGGAAACCATTGATAATACTATTTGTGTTGTAGTGTAGATTTGTGTTTTCTGTGTTGGGTCATTTTTGCCAGATTAGTTTGCGATTTTAATTGCAGAAAAAAAATCTTCTCTGTTTAAGGTTACAGACTACGTCTATTAGAGAAAAGGCAGATCAGATATCCTCCTATCAGCCCTCTTATCATCTTTTGCAGGGTAAACTTGAGTTGTTTTAGCTAGTAAATGGTCCTGTAATCCAGTTTGCATCCAAAGAGCTGCACATAGCAAAGACAAAGAGCAAGGAACCCTTATTTTATTACAGAAATTTGTAGGAGGTAGACCAATGAGAAGGAGATATGACTGTGTACTTGCTCCATATTGCTGGGTTTTACAGGTGCTTAAAAAGTTTGAAATGACCTTAACCTAAAATCAGTAGCCTACATTTGAGGTTTTGACTTTAGCTTTTAATTGAAGCGGGTGGTAAGCCTGCTAACCCAAAATAAAGGGGGAAAAATGCACAAGGCAAGAGAGTTGAAAGGAAATCTAGACTGCCATCAGAAAAGACAACTCCCAATACATTTTTTTTTTTGCTCCATTTTCCCCATGTGAAAACAGGACATCAAAAATGTTATTGACGCTCAGTAGTACTTTACCTTTGCAACCATTGTGCACTGTTCCTTCTTGATCTGACCATTTAATTGCACGGACGTTTCCTTTCCAGCCTCCTTCGATGTTGTTACCTGGAGCCTCTACAAAACATAGCCAGACAGAATGATGCATTAGGTGTCCAGTAAGACATAAGTTGGCTGTCTTTGCTTAACACTACACAGTTTTAGGTCACACAAAACTATTGAAACTATTACCTGTACCACAAGAGCATGAAATCTGTATGACAAGTTTAAGGTTAAGTCTTCTGTTAAACTGTGTTGCTCTGACTTTATCTCTGTATATCAGATATTGTGTTCTCAGATTACCATGTTTGTTGTAAGGGATTGGAATTTTATCGATATCAATGCCGTTGTTCTTTATACATATCTTTTGGTGTGGTTCTCGGCAGAAAATAACGTAGACATTAAAAAAAAAAGTCATTGATAAGCTCAGAACCATAACACTGCAAATCTATGTTTAATTTGGAATTGGTTCTTAACTGTTGACACTCTACTTCTCAGTATACCATACCCGGGCCAAACAGGCAGTTTACCTTTAATGTGGTTGAGTGTCACCCAGTAGTGCTCGTCTGGACTGTATGTATCTTTGGACCACTCCAACAGTTCTAGGGCAATTGGGTTTGTCAGAGCAAAGTCTATAAAGGGCCTTGTGAGAGCGTAGTAGGCTGTTCCAAAGTACAGCTCCAGATTGTATGGAGGAGGATCTTTCTTAAGACCTAAATTGACCACAAATGACCCCATGATCTCCCTATGCTGAAACTGCGTCCTGTACTTCATGGTTGGTGGTTGTTTGACTCCAGGCGTCATGTTAATGTCTCTCCACTCTTTACTCTTCATGTAACGCACCAGTTCTAGGTTGCTCTTGATAGGGAAATCTTGTCCACATAGATTTATCACCTTCTTCCAGCCAACCTTGGACTTTACTAGATCCTTCATGCAGTGTAAATCTGCCTGTAAACGGGAAAAGCCACCATAGGTCACCGTCTCACGGCGGCTGGAGACAAAGACATTTTTAAAACAGCTGACCAACATCCGTACAGCCACATGGTACTCCAGTGGAGCCTTGGAGTCCACATGAATGCAGTAGACATTTTGTGGCATATAGATTGCTCGCAGTAGACGAATAAAAACCTCCAGTTCCTTGTGAACAGTCACAATAAATGCTAATGGGTAGTCCATCTCCTCATGACTCAGAGGACTTGTTATGAAATGCAGGTCTTTGGCTACTTCCGAACACTCCAGTTGACCATTCAAAATATAGCTTTCCACCTGTAGATAGGGAAAAAAAACCTTATTTCCTTGTTCTGTGAGTTAAGTAACTTATTCAGTATGCTTAGTAAAGGTATAGCTGGTGCTCCAATGCTCTGTTCTATATGTAATCATCAGAAATACAGTAAGAAAGTATGTTAAACAAAAACCCTACTTACCTGACAGTCACGACGTTGCCATTCTACTCCTTCCCTAGCACCGGGCAGATAGGCTTTACATGCAGATGAGAAGGGCCTGCAACTAACAGCTTCTAGGGGCTTGGGGTCTGTTGGGATGTCATTGCTCAAATAAATAACCGAGCAGACCATAAAACTTATTCCCAGGCAAAACAGGAACCTGCGTTTTGTAGGTTCAAACTGGCACATAATAACCCGTCGTCACTGCAGTCCGGACAGCACCACCGCAGATAAAACTCCTGTAACATAGACATTCATATTGTCAATTCACATTAGATTCATGGGCCCAGAGGGTTATTAAATCAGGTTAAATATGTAGGTTAGTGCTAATTGATGAAGACACTTTTTAGCTCAGGAAAGTTTAATATGCCAAATTTAGCCTCTTTAATAACTTTTTATCTGATATGTAGAACATTGCTGCAACACAGTCTACTGGATTTAGTAAATTAACACGTAACCTGTCTGGTTTCACACACCATTTCTATTTGTTAGGTTTCTGAATTTTTTTCCCCCTAACAACTTTGGAAGGAAAAAAAATCATATTTTCAATGTTTTCTTACGATGCTCTGAAGACATCTACAGTACTTCTGGTCTCTGTTTTATTTCACTTTCTGCTGAGAGTGGTATGGGGCTAAAGAAGGTTCAGGTTGTCTTCTACATTAACTTGTCTGATGCAATACCCACTGCGAAGCAGAGTAAGTGTATAATTTGTACCCCCAAAACCTGATTAATAGTTGATACCAAACTGAAGGAGCACTGAGAATCTTTTTAGATTTTTTGTGACTATATTGATTTGAAGTTTTGTCAGTATTATGTAGCCTTCAATAATTAATTGAAATATGATGACTGAAAGGCTGCTTTCAGATGATATTTGTGGTAAAGAATAGAAAACATCTTTTATGCCCTCCCTGGACACACCACTGAAAACTATTTGATTCAAATGAGCGGTAGGGTTTTGATTCAGCTACATTTTAGCAGCAATCACATGCGGTTGTTTGGCAAATGAAAGCAATAATGGCCTTCACATTTCCAGTGGAAAATAGGATGGCAAATGGGCCTATTATACATAATGTAAGGTCCTAATTCTTTTCTAAGTCATTTCTCTAAGATATTTTGCGTTGTGATTAGATGCTGTACACAAATCTTTTTTTTTTTTTTTTTGCAGTTTTGCGAAATTCATTTCCCTCAATTTTTTCTGTGTTTTTCATTCGTTTTAAATCAGGCATACTGTACAACAAAAGATTTGGAATCAGCTTTCCTGATTTTTTTAAATTCATTTTTAACGAATCCATCATTTTCACCTTACCTATCAACCTCACTCAATAATTACACTATATTGAATTCCCACAAAGGACAGTATTAGTAATAGGCAATCAATAGTAGAGAATACATTTGGAATTCAGATCTGAATCATTATCTGAAGGGAAGGGGAATATGGTAGAGATGTACTGTTGTGGGAAAAACAAAGTCCAGACGTCCAGAATGTGAGTTAGAGGCACAGATAGATGGATAGATACATACATACATACATACATACACAGACAGATAGGAAGATACTCAGACAGACGGGTTGTGATACCATCATGGGGTGAGGATAAAAAAAAAAGTCATTGACATTTCTGTGTCAAAGATCCACACATTCAGGCTGTGCTTTGGCTTGACTTAGCATTTTATTTAAATGTGTCCAGTATTAGCTCTACTAGCTAGATTCTGAGATATTAATGGCTAAATAAAGGGAAAGATATTAACGTGAACAAGAATGAAGCCTTATCTCTTATCCCCCTGCTATTAAGGTCATGTTTTTATTAAGAACAGCAACTGAGCTACAGATGTCCACTGGGAAGCTGCCCATGTTTCCCTTCCCATTAGATAAGCACCACAAGCATTCAAATGAGGCACTTCTTATGTTTTGAGAATCTCAGTGTTGGTACTTTTTTTTTGATTGTGGAAAAAAAAAAAACAAAAACATTTAAGATAATTTACTGACGACAGTGATGTCATGTTTTACCACTGATTTTTGCTTTTCGTATTTGTCTGGTGTCGTAAATCAAACATCTAAAGCATATGTAAACACAAGCAGCCAGGTACGGACACAATGCCAAAGAAAGGGCTAGGTTTGTCACTTACCTTTGACGCAGCTCAGTGTGTAATCCTTACAGTGATCAAATAGGATTGACATGAGTGCATGCTCTTTGAATTGAAATTGTATTAAGTACTCTCAAGGTGTTACAGAGTCCAAAGGAGAGTAAAACAGTATGTCCATTGGTGCCATCATCAGCTACAAAAGCACAGCAGCAGAAGTGGTTGTTGCTTTATATTTGAACCCGATTTGTCAAGAGTGTTGTTGCGACTGAAAATGATCTGGGAAGCTATGCTGCTCTCTGAGCTTGAGAACGATTTTGTGCGAGTCATTTGTAGATGTGTGGTTTTGTTTTTTTTTTCTTCTTGTTGTACACTCCCCAGTAGTCACTCCCCCACATCCCCATGAGGGGAGGGTGTCTCTGCCTGGTAACCGGCAGTAGCACCCGAGCGCACCTGACAAAGGCACACGCTCAGAACTCACACAGATGAGCACAAACACGCATACATACATACACACATTTTCCGTATGGTTTCTTTTTCCAGTCTCCTCTCCCATGTAGTTTCCTACTCACTGGTCCGTTGCATCATTAAGTTTCTTCTCCTGCTTCCCTTTTTCAGCAGTTAACATTGTTCATTTTTTCTCAAGTGTGTTTAATTCCATTTAGAGGTGAACATATTGGGTTCCGCAGTCTCCTCCCCCTAGGTCTGTCTCGTTCACCTTCTTGTTGCCTGTCATATGGCTGATTTAGCGCCGCAGATAGAAACTAGTTGAATAGTAGGATCTGTCTTGCTGACGTGATGATAAGGCGTTCGGCTCAACACTAGTCCGTGTCATTTGTGGTAATTGCAAAAGCAGTGACTGACTTCAGAGCAGCACCCACACAGTTTGTTTGCTGCTAGGTCAGCTTCTGAGATTATCCCTCTTGTGTTGAACAGAGCACATGGCCAGAGTTCACACCCACTGAGCCTGCATTACAGACACACAATAGACACCCTGGTTACTCAGGGGTTTAATATTTACATGTTAATATGGGTTCTATTATAAAAGCTGGCATGCAGTCTCGTTTTTCTCTTTTTGAATACTTGACACTTTTTTTTTAACCTGCTGTTGTCTGACATTTTCTTCCTGTAGTTAACTTCCTGTGATGTGTGGATGAATGATGTGGTTTGCAGTTTCTTAGAAAAGTGTATTGAACCTCTGTAAAGTTCTTAAAATAGTTGGAGAATCATTATTGCATCTCTACAGATGAAAGAAAAGGTGAAAAAGGAATGAGGGGCTCAATAAGATAATAATAGAAATAATAATAATGGTTTGGATTTCTATTGCGCTTTTCAAGACACCCAAAGCATTTTACATTATTGATCCATTAGTCATTAATTCTCACATTGACACTGGTGGTGGTAAACTACATTTTGTTACCACAACTGCCCTGGGGCACACTGATGGAAGCACTGCTGCCAATTTGCACTAAACAGCACCTTTGACCACATTCATATGCATTCATACACCAGTGTGAGAGACAACATATGATACATTCGCACACATTAATGTTTTACGTGCCAGTTAGCTTACCTTTAGAGTTTGACTATTTAGGTTACTTCTTTTCTGTTCATTTATTATAGTCATTTTAGCTATAGTGTGGGAAGAAAGCAATTTATTTAGTTAAACAAAAGATGATGGTTTGGGTTTAAATAGTGGTCAGTTACATGCGGAGAGACCACAGAATGATAAATCAGAATATGTAAGGAGTAGGAATGCATTCAAGTAAATAGGATGTGTAGCTATCTTTTTTCTTTCTATACCAAAGTAACCCCAAATACCAATGAGATAGGCAGATGCTGTGCTCTACAAGATAGTAGAAATGCATGTCAGCTTATCAATAGTAAGTACTCAATACAACCCACTGCAAGCTTCTTCCACTAATCAGGACACAGCGTAATAGTGTGAAGTTTGATAAATATTTCCTGCCAATCCAGTCTGCATTTTGAAACTGTCCCTGGAATTACAAAATGGACATGGAGACACAGGGCCGAGCTAGAACAGATATGTCTCATGTAGTTAGAAAGACAGAGGCATTTCAGAAAAAAAACAAATGCAGCCAGCATGCAAATAAAGTCAGGAGGGATATGTAGGGGCACAGACATATTTTGCGTATTGCTGTTGTGGTTCATTTCTTCTTTGAATGCTAGTCTTTCATTGCTGTTCATCAATTTCTGCTCGGCAAGTGAAGTTTAATGTTGTGATTGGTGTTCTGAAAGAAAATATTCACATTTACTTTTGGAAGTAGTTTGCCTTAAATTACTATTTACATTTATCTGTTCCCAATACATGTAGTGCTTCAGAGGCTTATTTACAAAGATTTTCATAACCTGTGTAAACAAAACATTGCTTTCCAAGTCAAAGTAAGAGGACACCTGTTGCATGACTGAACTTGTTAGAGGTTGGTAATGGGACTGTAGGTGGGTATTGAGTGGGGCTGTGCATCTCTGCTTTGCAAGACAATATGCATTACAATGACAGCATGCAAGCCAAAAATGTCTTTAGTTTAATACATTGGAAAATAAATGAGATTTAGCAGAATGTGACTTGAGGACAGGTGGAGTAAACACCTCTGATTACTCGTAGTAACATATTTAGTATACATATCATGATGTAGCGTTAGCTTTTAGAAGCGCAACTAATGCATTTGACCAGTTTTCGCCAATGAAGTGCTGATTTATGTGTTTCATCACAATTACATGATTTAATTCCTTTTATAACTTAACACATTTTAGTGTTAAGTATCACTTTAATTTCTCAGTGATGTGGGATGAATTCAGAGACCAGTTCCACATGACGAGTAGGTTTTTCTAGGCAGTGTGACCCAAAGGGAGTTTCTCAGTATTTGTTTATTTTCTTCCTGCTTTGCATGAAAAAAACATGGTAGCTCTATAACAAATGGACCTTAATCTGGGAGTAAATATGTCAAGACCTTTTTTTCTGTCACTGTGAAAGTTGAGGGACACTCCTTTGGACTATGTATAACCCCCGGATGTGCATAAAGAACATGTATTTAAGTTATGTGCCTTTTTACTTGTGCTTATTTCAGACCACAACAAACAGAAATGACAAGTATTTGTAAATATAACATTTTACAAGTTGCACTGGTGGTTAAATCATGAGAGAAGCTAAATGTGAATAACACAAATGGCTTTTTTCCCCACTCACCTGATGATGGGAAGTAGTGAAGTCCGAATGTCCGTGTCATGATAGAGCTCCACCTTCCAAAACACGTAGGTGAGTTCTCCCCTCAGTGGGAGCTCGACGCCTTCAAGTGACATTAAGACAAGATCATAAGACATACTTCAAATCCAGCATTTTTTGTTGTGTGATGAAGTTTTAGCTATCCATAAGTAGGTAACATTCAATAAAGTGTCTCCTCTCACTACACTCCAGTGATTGGTAGCAGGTGGCAGTTTAACTGGAATATTTGTATGAAGTGGATGAACCAGTATGTCTTGTAACATCCTGACCAGGCTTGCTTTGTTTTCATTTCTTGTTCTGCATTTGGCAGTCTCTGTTTAACTGGAATTTTTACTTCATTAAAGGGTGTGGGTCAGAAGTCTTCTGTTAAAAAAAGGCTAGAGATGCTGTGATTACCTTGAACATTGTGTTGGCATTTATATAAGTGAGCCTGTTTACATGCACACCGATATTCCAATCAGTATATGAGTTCTGTAGTTGTCAGATTATACAAGTGATCATGTAAGCAGGATATTTTAATATGCTTTATCAGCACCAATCTGATTATGAGAAATCAGATTAACACACCTGGATTTCTCCCCAATACTCCGATGTCTTCCTGCATCTAAACAGATTAATCTGATTGATTTTGTTCTTTTATGTCTGTGCATGTGTAAACACCATAAAAATAATAGAGAACAGAAGGTATGTGGTCAAACGTGAGTGGATTGCTCCCAGTTATCTGACTTTTATGGTCATATAAACAGGCTCATTGACACACACAGACAGTTGTATGCTTTTTATTTGGGATTTCATTCTGAATTTTTCATCTTTTAGTGTGTGCATGGCTGTCGAGGGTTGTCTGTTCCAGTAACATTCAAACAAACAACCCTAAAAAGTTTAATAGTACTTGTTCATTTTCCCATCCCTTTGCTGCTAATAAATGCAGGATTATCCAAGTCCCTCTGCAACACAAGTCAACCCCTGCCCTTATCTGACTGACAGCCAGTACATTTTGGTCTAAATACCAGAAACTTAAATAACTAATTGTTGTTTTTTTTTTTTAATTTAGTTTTTGTCCCATCATCTCAGAGACATGAGTAATGTAGCACTTTTAATGAGGCAGCCACTCCTCAATGGGGTGTAGTTTACTGTTGTTTATGTAAAAAAAGATTTTAGGTGCAGTCTTATTTTTCACAGTACTTTCGCTTCATTTGGATCTCTTAGTCTTACATTAAACTCTGTGGATTCAGTTATAATTTTTGGGCTTTACAGGCCATGCTAGCCAAATAATGTTTTTCTCCAAGAATTTGCTGAATTGTTGTCATTTTACATCAAAGTTAAATAAAATCCTGATTTTTAGTTGATTTTAATACACATCTCTGCAGCCCTTCCCAGTGTTTATGTGTTACAAATTTTATGTGTCACCCAATAGAGGAACTACAATAACACACTCACAGTAACTGGCGTAGTTTAGGCGGTGTCAGTCCAGACAGCTTTTTTGACCCGGTTTGATGCATAGATTGCTTTTGCTTTCACTGGCTTTTTCTATGGTTTTTGATTCACTGTTACACCGGCATACAAGCACAGCTGCTGCTTCTGTTGGTAGCATTTCATGTTTGAGATTGTATGGTTGAGTGCTGCTTAAACTCTTGTGTTGTTAGCTGCTCAGTTATTTTTAAATATCCTGTTTGTTACTGTTGAGGTGGAACTACTAGGCCTAAGTATTAACATTCATAGCTTCTGCATTCTTGGGATATATTACGTTGTAGCTATCTAAGAATAACTGGTTGTCTGTATTTTAATGTATTGTTTCCATTGAATGCATTTATACATATTGATGTTAAAAGGATATTATGTTTATCTTTATGCTGTAACTGGGATAACAAAATGTGGTCAAAAAGTCATATTAATTTTAGTGGTGGGCCAGATCAAGCGGTGACACGGGGACACATTTCATGTTCAATAAGCTCAGTGTTGAAAGCTAAATAACTTATCTCCGTGTTTAATACATGTATGAATAAGTCTCAGTAAGTACTTTCACATGGCGCATGTTACAATTTACATAAATAAAATTTTGGGGTAAAAATACTTTACAAATACTATACAAATTACTGCTGCGTTACACAGGGACTCAAAATTAACTTTTTTTTTTTTCACTTCATACAAATGTACAAAACATGTAGCCTGGCCAACCATCCGGTTTTCACAGTGTATTCAATAATGAGAAAACAGCCTAGAATTGGGTCAGTTGCTGTGAAATATGCACAAGCTGTTCTATACTGAACTAACCACAAGTCTGGGGGATGGGTGTTTCGCAATGACTTCTTTTTCTTGAGAGTCAAAGTCAGTTCTAAATCCACAAATCTCAGTGGTTTACTTGATTCAAAAATAAGGGTTAAATTACAGATTACACCCTGCATTCTTCAGTTTCTCCAACAAAAGCATCACGTCTGTCTTATCTGTGATTGGTTTACTCAGCTAGTGTTAGTCCCACCTTCATTTTTGGATTCAAGCCCCGTGATTCCAGACGGATATCTCATTGAGAAAGATGGATGGCTGGCCCGGCTACAAAATATGCTGTTCTCATAAGAAATTGATTCTAAATGAAACATAGGGCTTTAGCTACAACAGTTAAACTACAGTTGTGATCAATATTGGATAAAATTGTTTAAATGATGGTGAAGTTTTTATGAACACAAATATACTGTGACACAGGGACAGCAGTTTGTCACTTTGTTCTGTAGTCATGCTAAAAGACTTTGCTGGAACTAAAACACTGCAAATATGCTAATAAACTTTTATTTAACATACATATCACAACTGAAGTGATATATACAGCTAATAGCAGCATATATTTTACAAATAATTTGACTGTACATAACCTTTCTATATTCTTGTACTGTTGAATAATTAGTTCCTACAGATTCATAGATTTAAGATATCACTGAAGCCCCTTTTACACAGCACTTCTGTTCCTGGAATATTTGACCTTTATTCTGGAATGACGTCTGTGTAAATGAAATGGTGGGATCATTTGGTCCCACCTCTGTCACAGCTCTGTAATGACTCTGAAGATAGTAACAGAGCCGTGATAAAGGCGGAATGAGGACCAGTGTAGAAG
The DNA here is from genome assembly GCF_902148855.1 of Sphaeramia orbicularis. Lineage (NCBI taxonomy): Eukaryota > Metazoa > Chordata > Actinopteri > Kurtiformes > Apogonidae > Sphaeramia > Sphaeramia orbicularis. Next base: position 49,650,456 of record NC_043961.1, on the reverse strand, counting down.
TGGCTTTGTACAAGCAAGAAAAAATATTATTATTAAAGTTAATAGTGCATTTCCATAAATGTCAGAAGTATAACTTTACATAATGAGTTATATCTTTTTTTCTGTAAGTGATACTGAAATTTAGTAAGCAGTTCCATAAAATAGAGTTCCTAAGCTAGAAAATGAGTGTATTTGAGAAATGATAGGTGAAACTTTCATTTTTGACACTGATGTTCACTTTCGCTTGATCTGACCATGTTGGCAGTATTGTAATTGCAATTTGGGTCTACTCGTGTAGTTATCAAAGAAAATGTACTTATTACTCTTTTAAAAATGTCCACGATGATATGGAACTCGTATAGTTGGATTGTTAAATGGCTCTCTGACGCCCCCTACAGTTTTTTAATGGGACATTTTTTTTTTTTTGACATAGTCAAACAAACTTTGGCACACACATCCCTCATGCCAAACTGAACCAAAAAGCCTATGAGGACACACCCCTATTTACAATTGTGTTGCCATGACAACATCAAAACTGTGCCATAGAAATGAATGGGTTTCTTTCAGAATCCCACCCCTCATATTTTCATCATCTCCTCCTAGGGTTTACATCCAATTTGGACCAAACTGGGTGAAAATCACCTACACACATGTGTGATCAAAAGTTATCACCTACATTTTTATTTTTGATCAAATGTGGGGCATGGCTGTGATGAGCTTGTGGTGAGTTATTAATTTACAGAAGCATGAAACTGTGTTTATCTCACAGAATGTCAGATCGAGCCCACGATACAGTGTCCTCTCACTGTCAGTGGCCTCGGCGGTCATGTAGGGAGGCGGTTGCACGGGAGGGCGAGGGCCTTAACACCGCTTGCGGTTTTAATTGGAACTTATCTTTCCTCTCTTGTCATCTTTCATGCCTCTCTCTTGCAAACATGGTATTGTTGTCACTGAACTATGACCTGTACTCCAATCCATAAAGTGTAGCGTTGTTTGTAGCCTATGTATTCAGTCACACAGTCTTTAATTTTCTTTCCTTGCCTGTTCCCTTCACTGTTTGTTCGTCTGAGAGTAGTCATGATGAGGTTAAGCTCTGATGTGAAGGGGAACTGCAACATGGTTGTGTTTATTTTGGGTGCAATTCAGTTGAGTACATTTGCTTTCAAATTAAATTTTGTTTGGGTCCAGCTGGATGTTGATCTGAATCACATCTTAGACGAGAAGACCTTTGCTGGCTTATGAGGGCTAAGCTAAGTAGCCAGTCACGACAGTTGATTGACAGGGAAGTTTAGCACATAAGGTTGGTTTTTCAGGGGATCGTAATATTGCTTTACCTGCTGAGGCTTTCCATGTATTTGACAGGGAGGTTGCAGAACAGATACATACTGCCAAATGTAACTTACTGCAGTAATAAATACCTTTTCAGGAAAATGTTCCTGACAGAAATATTGTCAATAGAAAGCGAAGAATTTCTGACAAGAGCAGACTATTTAAATAGATTGATAACAAATAATTAGTAAACACTGAGCCTGTTTACAGGGTGGGGAAGCAAAATTTACAATGAACATTTAGTTGTTTTTTCTCAGCAGGCACTACATCAATTGTTTTGAAACCAAACATATATTGATGTCATAATCATACCTAACACTATTATCCATACCTTTTCAGAAACTTTTGCCCATATGAGTAATCAGGAAAGCAAACGTCAAAGAGTGTGTGATTTGCTGAATGCACTCGTCACACCAAAGGAGATTTCAAAAATAGTTGGAGTGTCCATAAAGACTGTTTATAATGTAAAGAAGAGAATGACTATGAGCAAAATTATTACGAGAAAGTCTGGAAGGTACTATTAAAGAAGAATGGGAGAAGTTGTCGCCTGAATATTTGAGGAACACTTGTGCAAGTTTCAGGAAGTGTGTGAAGGCAGTTATTGAGAAAGAAGGAGGACATATAAAATAAAAACATTTTCTGTTATGTAAATTTTCTTGTGGCAAATAAATTCTCATGACTTTCAATAAACTAATTGGTCATACACTGTCTTTCAATCCCTGCCTCAAAATATTGTAAATTTTGCTTCCCCACCCTGTACATGCCCACTAATACTTGGATCATTATCCGATTTCTGGAATTGTCAGATTATACAAGTAATCATGTCAGCAGGGTAATCTAATATGATTTATCAGGTAACAGCAGCAATCAGGTTAAGAGAAATCAAGTTATCACACCTGGCTTTCTCCCCAATACTCCAATGTCCTCTTGCATGTATACAGGTTAATCTGATTCATTTCGTTCTTTTACGTCTGCACATGTGGAAACACAATTAAAATTGTATGGAATGGAAGTTACGTAGTCAAATGTGTGTGGAAGACAATAACAGGAAGTTTGAGTCTACCATCACTACATATATACATACTCCGAAAGGCATCCGATAATGGACTGGGGCATCTAAACCAGTATTTTTCAATTATTGCATTTCCTAAGTGCATTGTAAATGTGTCAGATCTGATTATTACAATCATCCAGTTCCTCCCAGCTGTCTGACTTTTATGGTCATGTAAACAGGCTCAGTGTTTGTTGTCTCTAATAATGGATTGTATTTGTATATTTTCTAGGTACACCAAGCTCTTTTACACTAAATAAATATATGTATGATGAAAAGCGCCTTTATATTGAATTTTTCTGACACCTGATATGCCATGTTTGATTTTAGTGTGGGGACCCTTTTCAAGATGACGATATTATTGTGCTCAACGGCACTAAAGAGGAGGTGGAGAGGCTGCGAGAGAAGATGGAAGAGAAACGGGCCAAATCCAAGACAAAAGTGAGTCCTGTTTTTTAAATGGATGTCTGAAAATGCTTGATATATAAAAAAGTGTTGTACATAAAATACATTTATTATAAATGAAAACTAAATTTGAGATGAATTACACATAAAATGGAGTAATCTGGGACTGTTGCAATGTTCAAAAGCAAAGTAAGGGACAACAAAAACCTCAGTTAAGCATGAGCATAAGCATTTCAAGAATGTATACCATGTAAATCATGTAGGAACACTGTGATGGTCTAAGTATGAGTGAGGGCAGAAGTCAATTGATGTGACTTTGCTTCTAGATTGATTGATTGATTGAACGATCAATTGATTTATCCCACAGTAAGCAATTCTGTTAACAGTCTCCAAATGCGATTCAAGAGTGAATCATCATACAGCGTTGGAAAAAATTAAGAGACCATTGCAATTTCCTCTGAAATCAGTATGTCTGCATGTTTGACAGCCATTCCATTCCTGTGTCTGTTGAATTCCAGCACAAGCACACCTTGTTCTACTTAATGAACACCTGATCCATGTCTTATTTAAGAAGGAGAAGTATAAAAACTACTACGATGGCTATCACTATCTTCTTACAATAGGCAAAAACAGTGCTATTAATACCGCAAAAGTAATTGGAATCAAAAAATAACTATTGAAAACTAGTCGACTTCTGCTGTGACACTGTTCCCAAACTCTGAGGACTGGTTCTTCTATCAGGACAATGCTCCTGGCCTCAGCTAGATCAATAAAGGTGTGGATGACGGACCATCAGATGAAGACCCTGTCATGGCCAGCCCATTCTCCAGACCTGAACCCACTTTGAAAACTTCTGGAGGAAGATGGATGGTCACAAACCATCGAACATTTCTGAGCTTCTGGAATTTCTCTGCCAGGAGCTGCATACAGTCATCCAACAGCAATGGTGGAGAGCCAAGACACGTGAAAGCTGTCATTGAAAATCAGGGTTATTCCACCAAATATTGATGTCTGAACTTTTCCTGTTACTACATTAGTATTTTGTTGTTTAGAAAGGAATATGAACTTGTTTTCTTTGCATTATTTGAGCTCTGAAAACACCTGCATCTTTTTGTTATTTTGACCGTGTGTTGTGTTCTGCAAATACATGCGCTAAATAACAGTATATATTTTTGGAATTTGGGAGAAATGTTGTTGGTAGTTTAGAGAATAAAACAAAAATGTTCATTTTACTTAAACACATACGTATAAATGGTAAAATCAGAGAAAGTGATCATTTTGCAGTGGTCTCTTATTTTTTTCCAGAGGTGTAGAATGTACAAAAATAACAACAGACATGGACCATTCAGATATCATATACAGTGTACTGCCAGTGTGTGGCTTATATGTGTGCAGTTACACACATCACATCAAAAACAAACAAACAAAACATATACTACTATGTTGACTAAATCGGCCTCTTGGATGGGAATGGGAAGGTGATTCAAGGAAGCGATTTTTTTTTTTTTTTTTTTTACGAGAGAATGCCCTTTCACCTGATGTGTTCCACAAACAGCTATTTAATCAACATGTTGATTACACTGTCTTCGGTCGCAGCGCCTTCCGATTTGCTGCAGCTAACGACTGGAACACTCTACAAAACACCCTCAAACTCACTGTCCTCACATCTCTCACTGTTTTTAAGCAAAATGTGGAGGAAATTTTAATTGATTGTTGCACTTGTTGAGTATTTTGTCTTTTACATGTCTCACTGTTATTGTTGTAATGTATTTATTTATTAACTGTTTGTTTCTGTAATTGTTTAACCTTGTTTTTACGTTTAGCCCCCCCACCCCTACCACTCAAGGAGCCATTGCTCTTTGATCAGGCTGCATTTGTAAATAAGAATATGTTCTTAACTGCTTGCCTGGGTAAATAAAGGTTAAATAAAAATAAATAAAAAAAATGTTGTGAACACAGAGTCCTAGCTGGTGTGTGTGGAATGGGTAGATGTGGGGGGGGGGGGTGATGATGTGAGGTCATGTAGTACATTGTAAGTTCAAATTAGTATCTTGATTTTGCACACAGGTAACATTTGTACTGATAGTAGAGCAAGAGTGATAGCAGTATTAGTGGTTCTCCAATCCAATCCAACTTATTTATTATTTATTTATAAAGCACTTTAAAACAACCACAGTGGACCAACGTGCTTTGCAGAAGAATAAAAGCACAATACAAATTAATAAAAGCATTAAAAACATTAAAATCAAATAAAATAAAACAAGTTAAAATATAAAAACAGAAACAAGATGACAACGTTGCACGAATGTTAAAAGGCCGAGGAGAACAAGTGGGTTTTAAGAAGAGATTTAAAAACGGGCAAGGAGGAGGCCTGTCTGATATACAGAGGCAGGTTGTTCCACAGTCTGGGACCAGCAGCAGCAAAGGCCCGATCTCCTCGTAGCTTGCACGTTGTTCTGGGCACCATCAAAAGCAGCTGATCTGAGAGAGCGAGTGGGACTGTATGTGTGAAGGAGCTCAGAGAGGTAGGGCGGTGCAAGACCATGGAGGGATTTAAAAACAAATAAAAGTGTTTTAAAATGGATTCTAAAATGGACAATAAAGAAAAATGTACAATTTGTTTAATCAGTGTTTTGTCTTTCATTAATCTGTAATTTTTTTGCTCTTCTTTTCAGAAATCAAAGAAGAGCAAGGCAGCTCAAACTGTGTCAACACCTTCAGAATCAAAAGGTTAGACTGAAGCCTTGGTTTCCACTGAACTGCAAGTGTTGCAAAAGCTGCCGCAGTGCTTCCTGTGGCTTAACTGTTGCATTTAACCAAGCATGAAACTGAATGCCACAATCATTGTTTCAATACTTGTATCATGTTATGAAAGTGTTTGGATTGCCTTATCAGGCTTTGGACAATATGTGAACTGTCACACGCGACAATAGGATACTGGACAAATGCTATGGCAACGTTAAGGGAGCATACTCTGCAAAGTCAAAGCCCCCTCTCTGTAACTCAGACCATAATACAATACATCTTATAAATATCATATAAATCATCATCATCAACATAATAAAATAACAACAATAACAACATAATAAATCATCAACATCATATAAATCAATTTTTAAATCATGTAAACCTGTACATAAAACTGTTAATGTCTGGACGGATGACTGAGTTGAGACGCTAAAAGGGTGTTTTCTGAGCACAGACTGGTCCATATTTCATACCCTAGAGCTTGATGAGGCAACAGATACCATAACTGACTACATGAAATTTGCATTGATAATGTGGTAGCTAAGAAGGAGGTAGTTATATATCCTAACAACAAGCCCTATATAACAAAAGAAATCAAAGAGTGCATAAATGGGAAGAAGTAAGCATTCAGGATTAAAGACAGTGAGTTTAATAGAAGTTCAAAAAGAATTGAAGCAGCTCCTTACTAAAGCAAGAGAACAACACAGACAAACAATGGATTAGAGCCTCTTAACCTCAAATACTAAAAAACTTTGGGATACAATGAAATCAGTAACTAACATGAATCCTGCAAAAAAACAAATTACCACTCTAGATGAACAGAACAAATCAAATGAGCTGAATGATTTCTACTTAAGATTTGACCTAGAGACTTTCACTCATGAATGTGACAGAGTGATGCAGTCTCTATCAGTAACTGATACCACTAGTCGGCTGGAGGTGGACCCACTTTGTGTTCAGCGTCTCTAGCGCTGTGCGGACTGATAAATCCACAGGCCCAGACGGACTGCCGGCCTTTGTGCTCAAAAGCTGTGCAGAGGAACTAACATCAGCACGGTGCCCTGTATTTCAGCGATCATTAGATACCCACACCATCCCAGCTCTATGGAAGAGGTCAATAATAACACCAGTTCCCAAAAAGTCCTGTGCTACAGTGAATAATGACTTTCACCCTGTTGCCTTGACCTCCTTAATTATGAAATGTTTTGAAAAAATTGTCGCATCCCTGCTTAAACCACAAGTACAGACAATGATAGATGCATGTCAGTTTGCCTATAAACACAAACGCAGTACTGAGGATGCAGTCCCATGCATGTCGCATTTTATTTGTAAGCACTTGGAAGAACCAAAAGCATATGCTCAAATTTTATTCATTGATTTTAGCTCAGCTTTTAATACCGTACAACCCCACCTGCTTCTGGAGAAGCTTAAGGACATAAACGTTATCACTACATTGATTAAATGGTTTTATTCCTTTTTAACTAATCGCACACAGCAACTGAAGGTCAATCAGACACTGTCGGATATTAAACACTGTAGCACAGGAGTACCTCAAGGCTGTGTGCTTTCACCAATACTTTTCACACTGTACACCAACGACTGCAGGAAAGTAAACCCCAACAATTTTATCTTGAAATTTGCAGATGACACAGCAATAGTGAGTCTTCTGCATAAGGACATGGACACTTCTGTATACTATGATGAGATCAACACATTTATTAAGTGGTGTGACAAAAATCATCTGGTTTTAAATGTGGCAAAACACAAGAGATGTTTCTTGACCTGAGACAAGTGACCACACACGAGCCGGTGGTCATCAAAGACCAGACTGTCAATCAAGTAGCCACATACAGATACCTAGGGGTCCATATTGATAACCTTCTTTGCTGGAAACCACACATAGAAAACCTGTGCAATAAACTGCAGCAAAGACTGTATTTTTTAAGATGACTGAGGCTGTATGGGGTCAGCAAGCAGATTATGCTGATTTTTTGATAGAGCTATCTTAGAAAGCCTCATTAGATATGGCATCACAGCCTGGTATGGCAACTTACCAGTCCAACTGAAGAACAGGCTAGCCAATATGCATAAAACAGCAATGAAGATTATAGGTATGAGAGAATATAAATCCATAGATCATCTGTATAACCAGTCGGCCATGAAACAAGCAGCAAAAATCTCTTCAGACCTGACTCTTCCATTGTCTTCCAAATACGAACTTCTTCCATCAGGAAGAAGATTTTGTTTGCCAAAGTGCAAAACCAACCACCTCAAATTATCATTTTTCCCAACGTCCATTAAGCTGCTGAACAATGTTAAGAACTAGTGCAATAGAGCAATGTGCAACAAACACACAGCACTTTAGCACTTAGCACTTTTTTCTCTCCCTGCACTTTAGGCGTCTTTATATGTTCTGTGTTGTGACTGTCATGTGTAGTCCATGTTTGGTTTATATGGCAGACTGTCTTTGTTATGTTTCCACATCATGATGCTTTTTATCCTGTCTGTGAAGCAATGATATGTAGCACTGTGCCCAAGATGAATTTCCCCCAGGGGACAATAAAGTTTATTTTACTTTACTTTACTTTAATATAAGAGTAACATCTTCTTAACAGATCAAATCTTAGTGCATGTTGATGTGTGTCAGTGAACAGAAAACAGACTGGTACATTTGGGAAGGGTTGAACCATTTTTGAGAACATGAACTGCTTCAAATAGGATTATTTACTGAAATCATGCTTTACACTTTTTTCTTACAAGTCATTAATTCTGTGATTTGCGATAAGCCACTAATAATGTGAAGCATTGATGGTGATCCCACTTCTGAAAGCCTTCTCTTACAGCTTAATGTTTTCTTTAATCTAGCAGTGCTTTTTTAAAGCAGACTGCCCATCCTTCTCTGCTTTCTGACTATTCCATTCTTCTTCTTCTTCTTATTATTATTATTATTATCATTATTATTATTATTAGTAGTAGTAGTAGTAGTAGTAGTGGTATTATTAGTATTATTAGTATTATTCCCATATTACATCATTACACATTTTACTGAGGTTTCATCTGTCAGCAGTCACATGCCAGGCCTGGGTCAAGCCTGTTTACTCATACTGAGTCACTGTCTATATTTATTAATAACCTAATACTTGTAACACTATTGGGAATACTTGCATTTCTATTCTGGAAACATGACACATTTTTTACTTACAATCACTTATAGATATATGTAAACTAAAGCCTTAGGGGACTTATTTTAAAATAGCCATTGACTTAGTCTGTTGTAACATCCTACTTTGTTTTAATCATGGACTTGTTTTTGCATGGACCATATGTAGTGAATGTTTGTCAAAAAATCTAAATTAAAAATCAAAGCATCACTAGTGCACCATGGCCATGTGGTGTACCTACTTCACAAAACAAAAGTCCATTGTCCATGCAGTTGTGGCGTATATTGTGGTTTATTTATACTCAAAAGAAAGTAAGCAAACAAATGAACAAAGAAAGTGTGCTTCCTCCTGCTGCTTCTCTTGTTCTTCTACCAAAAACAACATAGGCGCACCCAAGTGCATGCTGGGCCTTGACGTATCTGGCTACGCAAACAAAAATGCACAAGAAAGTAATTTGACTTCACAAATAAGTGGTAAAAGTAAATATTAACATTAGGAGAGTGATGTACATAAAAGACCATCCCTGACCATATCTACAACCAGTTCCACATGGACTTATATTAATGTCTTGAAGAGGTAAACAGACATTTAGAACAGATATAGACTCTCATTTTTCCATCTGATCAGGAAAACACTGTTATGTTATCATAGGTTTGTCATTATAATTATCAGAACAATACAAGCACTCAGTACCATCAAAACGTTTTCCCTCAAGCGTGAAACACTAATTTATCTGGTAACACAAATAAAATGTCTTTCTCTTTCCAGTATGTGTTCACAGTGTTAATGATTATAAACAGTGATTTTACAGTCATGAAACTCTATTTTGTGGTGTGGGAATTCTGCTTTGACTGTCTTCCTCTTAAATCCCACATAGATGGCACAAGTTCTCCAAAAGTAGACGCAGCAGGGACGAGCTCTCTACAAAACGGAAGTGAGAGGAGCCACTCAGGTAACTAAACATGAACAAACGCATAAACACTGAAAACAGATTTATAGCTGCTGCAGAACAGGAAAAAGACTGAGCCCAGTATGTCTGCTGCAGTAAAAGGCATGGTGACTATGTGTACAAAGAACAAAAATATACAGAAATGATGAGTAAAATGATTGTATCTTGTGCAGATAAATGATACTCACCAGTCTGCCCTTGAAACTCAACAGACCATGCATAAAATGAAACTTTACTGATTGACAAACCAGTCAGGAAGTGTTGTAATTGATTGACTCATCCCCATGGGCTTCAGACAGCAAACATGAACATTATTGAAGACAAGTGGATAAAATGTTATTTAACCCATAAAAACCCACTGCTACTTTTATCTTAGTTCCCAAATGACTTTTTTCTCTCTAACTTTTCTTAACTCTTTAAGTGCCAGACAGTTAAGGGGCTAATAAGCCTTAAAAGTGCCACAGAATTTGGCCGTTTTTCAGTATTTCGCGTCGTTTTTATAATATTTGAAGAATCCTGCAGGAAACCGCTCGGTAACATCCGACCGATTGCTAATTAGATCCAAAACGCACCGGACGCAGCCGATTCATTATTGATCATAATTTGCATAATTTATAATAATAATAATAATAATAATCTTTATTTATATAGCACTTTTCATACATTAAAAACTGTAGCACAAAGTGCTTTACATATCCGTTTAAATACCGCCCCCCACCCACACCCACCCACTCACCCGCACACACACACATATACATGCAAACCCACATATACATGCAAACCCACAAGCTCACACATACTTAAGAAGACTGACTGAGCACGGGTAGACCAGAACAAAAATGTACAAGTAAAAGTAAAACATCAATTTAGGAGGCGCTGTCTCAGGGAGCCATCCGCACCAGGAGGCAGCCGCCGACCCCGGCGACCAGGCACCAGCAACACAGCCCCGCATCCCAACTAGTGGGAGAGGGCCAACTGGGACCCCCACCCACCAGAAAGGAGCGGACCCCAGTGAGAGAAGGCGCCACAGCCCCCGGAGTCCACAGCCGCCCCCCGGCATGGAGGGCTCCCTCTGATGAAACACCGGAGAATAAGAAACATTAAAAAGATATAAAAATATTATTCGGTCGCGTGACCTCAAATTCCCGTCTGCTTGGTCTCAAAAGGGGGACACAGAAAGAACGTCATCGAAATGTGAGAAAGAAATGGGGGTGGATGGTTTGTTTGTACACAAATGTGGCGTGTTCTCCAAAGCCGATCTGATCGGCCCGTGGCACTTTACAGGTTGTTTTCGTAAAGCCGATTTAATCGGCCCATGGCACTGAAAGTGTTAAATGATCCATCACCATTTATACTATTATCCTCTGTAGTTTGCATTTTTTTCCAGTGGAAATCATGTATTTACCCATATTTAATTTCCTGATCATGTAGATGTTCATTAAAACTCAGAGTTAATTCAAAGGTTAGTATATCAGAAACAGAGAAAACTGAAGAAAAAGTGACTTTTTCAGCAAATCTGTCAATAACTGAACATAAACCCGGTGTGTCCATCCACTGTCACTGATCCAACTCCATGGGTTTTACTGGTGAATCAATGTTGGAGAACAGGGGTCACCAATCCTGGTCCTCGAGGGCCGGTATCCTGCATGTTTTAGATGTTTCCCTCTTCCAGTACACCTGACGGTCATTATCAGGCTTCTGCAGAGCTTGATGATAGGCTTATCATTTGAATCAGGTGTGTTGGAAGAGGGATACATCTAAAACATGCAGGATTCCGGCCCTCGAGGACCAGGATTGGTGACCCCTGTTGTAGAAGATGATGGTGTTTCCACATTCACTACAGAGCCTCTGCAAATGGGTCATATCTGACGACCATGAAAAGATGACAAACATATTTTACGCCCACACATGGATTGATAGGATTAGTGGATCAACAGGTATTAAACATTTTTGAACAGTAGACAATTTTGTTCAGTGGTGGATGTTTGGGTCTTTATGGGTTAAGCGCTAAAGGAAAAGAGGTAATGACACACCCATTCCGTTGCTAAAAGGTGTGAAGAAACCCACATGAGCAGTGAATAAAAAAAATAAGATAAGATCACCACAGATGAATAAATATCTTCTTAGGAGCTCACATGTTGTGTGAGTATGTATATCTTATCTCATTTTTTTATTAACACTTTCAGTGCCATGGGCCGATTAAATCGGCTTTACGAAAACAACCTGTAAAGTGCCACGGGCCGATCAGATCGGCTTTGGAGAACACGCCATATTTGTGTACAAACAAACCATCCACCCCCATTTCTTTCTCACATTTCAATGACGTTCTTTCTGTGTCCCCCTTTTGAGACCAAGCAGACGGGAATTTGAGGTCACGCGACCGAATAATAGTTACATCTTTTTAATGTTTCTTATTCTCCGGTGTTTCATCAGAGGGAGCCCTCCATGCCGGGGGGCGGCTGTGGACTCTGGGGGCTGTGGCGCCTTCTCTCACTGGGGTCCGCTCCTTTCTGGTGGGTGGGGGTCCCAGTTGGCCCTCTCCCACTAGTTGGGATGCGGGGCTGTGTTGCTGGTGCCTGGTCGCCGGGGTCGGCGGCTGCATCCTGGTGCGGATGGCTCCCTGAGACAGCGCCTCCTAAATTGATGTTTTACTTTTACTTGTGCATTTTTGTTCTGGTCTACCCGTGCTCAGTCAGTCTTCTTAAGTATGTGTGAGCTTGTGGGTTTGCATGTATATGTGGGTTTGCATGTATATGTGTGTGTGTGTGTGCGTGTGTGTGTGCGGGTGAGTGGGTGGGTGTGGGTGGGGGGCGGTACTGATTTTTAAACTGATATGTAAAGCACTTTGTGCTACAGTTTTTAATGTATGAAAAGTGCTATATAAATAAAGATTATTATTATTATTACTATTATTATTATTATTATTATAAATTATGCAAATTACGATCAATAATGAATCGGCTGCGTCCGGTGCGTTTTGGATCTAATCAGCAATCGGTCGGATGTTACCGAGCGGTTTCCTGCAGGATTCTTCAAATATTATAAAAACGACGCGAAATACTGAAAAACATCCAAATTCTGTGGCACTTTTAAGGCTTATTAGCACCTTAACTGTCTGACACTTAAAGAGTTAAACACTAAATGGATAATCAGTAACATTCAGTCATTTTTTGACTCACCAGCCAATAGGCCATTAACTAATATGAAGGCACCGTGCACAGCATTGTCCTCACCATTGTCTTCGTTTGCAGTTTCTTCAGACATCATCTACGACAAAACTACTGATTGAATTCATTGCAAATTTTATTTCTAGCTTCCTTGGGACAATTTCTACAATGTTTTAAGATATTTAGATTTTTTTTTAATGAATTTTTTAAATATGAAAACATTTGCCTTTACTTGTAATAGGCCATATTTTGATGATTTATGACATGGAAATAGTTCCAGATATCAATATAGTTACTATTGAGCACTGATGGGAAGTCATATATGAACTTTAATTTAACATGTTGAATTCTCCTCCAGTGAAAGTACGACCCACTTCTATTGGGAGATTGATCTCCTGCATTAAGACTACAGGACTCTAACATAGCGCCAGAAACCTCGCAAATTTAACTTGGTAGTTCCTCTCCGTTCAATTGGACTGGTTTAGCTGGTTCTAATGAACTGAACAAATCTCTTGGATGAGAGACGAAACATTTTCAAAAGAGCTAAACCGGTCCAGTTAAACCGAGAACAACTGCCAAGAAGAATGATGAGAACCTGCACTGACATCTCGCAAATTCGAGTTGTTTTTCATTCTTGATAGAAAATGCCTGTGAGATCCAGGGCCAGTGATCCTAATTTTTTTCTGCTGTTATTCTCTGCCTCCTCTTTCTCATTGCATTCTCATTGGCTCCTCTGTCTCCAGATGTGGTCGAACCATCTGCTTCCTCCAGCTCCTCTACGAGCACCAAGTCATCCACCTCCGCCACCAAAAGATCCATCCAGGACATGGGCGAGAAGTCAGAGGCCTTCAAATCCCTGTTCACCACCCATAGCTCCGCCAAGCGCACTAAAGAGCAGACGTCCAACTGGGTGACCCACACTCCGTATCACTTTTAGTAACTTCCCACATTGTTTTTTTCCATTGATGGAAAGGCGCCCTGTTTACACCTGGTTTTAATATGCGTTATTTGGGATCTGATTACAAGTGGACAAATTTAATGCGAAGTATGAATTCACCCACAATGCATTGAGGATGTGTTGAGATCTAAGGGCTCAGACCACACATCAGTGCTGCATATAAGGACTATCTACTCAACCCGAATCTTCTGTGCAAGTGAACATACATGCTTGTTTGCATACCAACAGTGTCATCATAAAGTGATACTACGTTAGCCTTATAGCATATTTGCCTAAGTCATACAATATTTGGACAAAAGTATTGGGACACGTTGAATTCAGGTGTTTCTTTTCTAACAGGAGTCTGGGATACAAAACAATCATGGCAAATGTTATAATATAGTTTTATATTAGATCAATATCACTGCATTGGTTAGTTTTGTTTAAATTATCTTTGCTCCCAAAATGCCTCAGATGTTTTTTTTTTTTACATAATTTCTCTCAACGTTGAGTTTTTTTTATTTTATCCATGACTATGATTCTAAATGTTCTACTGCTAAATTTCTTCAAAATTTTTCGTGCTCCAACTGTAAGCGATAATTGTCTACCAAAACTAACTATCTACTTTTTTCACATCTCACTTCGGAAGAAAAATCTCCCATTAAACTGTAAGGAAACATTGATATGTATAAACTATATGGATAAAAATATTAGAACACATCATGGCTACAGCCGTAAGATGACATGTTCATGCTGGTTTGAGATATAAACATCAAATACTAATAATCAATATGATATTTTCACAATATAAAAAAATATATTATGACATTTGTGATCATTGTTTTGTATCCCAGACCCCTGTTAGAAAAGAAACACCTGAATTCAACGTGTCCCAGTACTTTTGTCCAAATAGTGTATGACTTAGGCAATTATGCTATGTGGCTAACGATACTGTTTTTTTTTTTTTCACCACACCTACAAGGGAACGTATAGTGAACAACAGCAGAAAGATTTATAGTCAACATTTAATTAGTTTTTTATGTCATGGAATCGTTGACCTGTCTGGACACACGGTTTCAAACGCCCCTCTACTCACATGGCTGTAGAATTTTAATTTTGCACTTTGTTTTGCAAACAACATGTGTTTCTTTCATTGTTCAGGATTCAGGAAAAAAGTGTGACAAACTTCTTGATATTTGATAGCCTGGAGCGTTCCATTTTGATTTATTTCCTCCTTAAATTTCTGCCATCAGTAGTTGCATTGCTGCTTCCTTCAATCAAAACATCTGATATGGAACAGGGAAATGAGATACTAGCTCAACTGGTTACTCGAAATACAGAGAAGCGTGTTTTTATGGTGTGATGTCGAATTGTCCACATATGATCAGATCACCAAAGCCGCAACCAATGTCAGGTGTGAACAGAAGCACAGACACCGATCCCCACGAGTCACTGATATCAACGTCACCAGTGTGTGAATTCATTCCCTGCTCGTCTCTTCAGTCCCCTGTAGCTCAGTGTTTACATGTTGTGAACATTTTGTTAATAGCTCCCCAGGCTGTTCTGACCCTCTGTTTTGGAGCATAATTCCCTAATGTATTCCCTTCATGAAGCGTTGTGTCACAGGTGATTTGAGACTTAACAGAATGTGTTCTTCGATATGGTGATGTAATTCTTTAACCTTTAGTCTGCTGCCTCCTAGTGGAGGGAGTGCAGCTCAATAAAGAGAGTATTATATGGTTGAAATCATGCTGGGTTATTCTGATCTTTAACTCAATATTTATCCTTGACTTTTATGAGCTTCTCTGTCATTTTTCATTATAGAATATATACTACATGTATATAGAATATGTAGTATATGGAATATTTCATCTTTTGATTTCTTTTATTGTTGGATAGTCATGTTTTAATGCTAAAAATTAGTGGAATAAAAGTTAAGGACAGTTTTTTGAAAGGAGGAAAAAATATTTACCCATGATTGAATGCTCATAATTTTGTAAAAAGTTAATGGAGAAACAATGTCAACACATGCTTAGTGATCATGTTATCATGTTAAATTAAATTTAACCTATTTAGCTTAGCACTAAAGCATCAATATTATTCATATTCACAAGCAGAATATTTTAATTTTTTACATGTTTTCTTTTTTAAAAGCCCTGTTTCCTGTTGATGTGAAATACAAAATATTTCATGTTAGTTTCCAGCTGAATTTAATCTAAATATTAAACTTACTTATATTTAATATAAGTATGGGTAGCCATACTTGGACATTTTGGGTTGTAATGAAGATTGAAGTGAGACTTTTCTCTGCTTGGACACAGTCTTGTTTTTTCTGGTCACTTTTGTGTGTTTGCATGTAAGCAGTTTTTGAAATAAAGTAAATATTTCTTTCGGTCTTTTTGGACATTTTTAATTATTCTTAGTTTTACTTTTGTGCAAACATAATACACATAGATTGCTTTTACTCTGTTGCATCTGAAATATAAAGCTCTGTCACAAAGAGCAGTGTCTGTACAGACTAAACACTGATTACTTTTAACAATGGCGGATTTACCTCCTGCATCGTAGACTATTACTTACTGAGCTATCCATCCACCTGTACTTCTGGTGCAAACATTTTTATATATTATAGTTTCTATAAATCTGCTGCTACTTTTGTTTTAATTAATGTTTACTACTGCCCACTGGTGAAAGAGTGTGTGCATGAAAGGGTGAATGCGAGGCTTTGTAAAGGGCTTTGGGCCCCATGAAGATGTTGAAAATGAACTATATAAGTGCAGTCCATTTACCATTTACCAAGTGTGTTACTAAATATTTAGAATGATAATAATAAGGCTACATATAATATTTGTAGTTATTAAATATGGTAATGCAAGACCTCTACTGTATCTTGTTGTTTCTGATTTGAAATTAATAATAAAAAAAATAAACTTGCATCATTCAAATTAAAAAAAAAAAGAAAAGAAAAATAGCAAAAGGAACCAAAATTTCTCACAAATTGACAAAAAAAATCTTCTAAAACATGAACAAAATCCTCTATGAAATTAACAAAATGCACTAAAGATGAATAAAATAAAAGGCTAAACCACAAAATAATAAACATTGATACAAAATTCAGCACAGTTTGAAAACTGAAAAAAAAAGATCAATAATAGGAAATTTTTTATTATTATTATTATTATTATTATTATTATTATTATTATGATCAATAATACTACTACTATTAGTACTACTACTGCTACTGCTTCTACTACTATTAATAATAATAATATTGATAATAATAATAGTAATAATGAGTGCCCAGTCGCTTTGGTTCCAAAAGTGGTCACATTACTGAGGTTCAATTGTATCATTTTATTAGTGTGTGATAATAACAAATTACATTTTTTTTTTTTTTGTGATGTGAAGCATTTATAATGTTCATTTTGCTCCCTTGGCTCCATTGAAACGCCACTGGAGTCCCAACCCTGGTCCCCACCATTCCCCTACAATTATGAGTATATGGAATTGGAGACATAAGAAGAAGCAAAGCCAAATGCTGTGGTGCCACACTGAAACCAAATGGAGTTTTTTCCCAAACATAATGGATCCACATATCCATCTGGAACAACATGCTGAATTCTGTGAGCAAACATGACATTGCAATTGTTCAGAACCCAAACAAATTTGCACCCCTGTCCATGAACAGAGTGAACATGAACATGAACATGTTTTCTCGTATGTCACCTATTAGCTTCAGAGTGAAACCGCCTTCATCCGTCGACTTCCAGGCAGCGCAGCCCATGTAGACTCACTGCTGAGGCGGAGGAGGATATTTGGCTTATGGTTTGTTCAGAACAGTAACATAACTTTAACAGTAACTCAGTGTCTGTATTATTGACCTTGATAAAAAAAAAAAAAGTAGGTCAGATTGTGATGAGCAGATGAACATTTAATATTCAAAAAATCATGGGAAGGAATGTTTCTAGGACCCAAAAAGGACTTTGTTTGAGGTGCTCTTTGGAAAGGGGATTCATAAAGTCAATAAACGGGAAGAAAACGCAGAGGCACTCTTTTTAAGCATTAAAATACCTTTATTCTCACGGCATGGTCATGTGTAGACCTTAAAAAACACTTCAGTGCACTTTGGCTTCAAGCCTTCATCAGGAAGCCAAACAAAACAGAAGACTGGAAAACTGTAGGTTCTTTTAAAGTGGTCCTGACCAATAAGAACCAGCTGAGCATAAAGGCACTGGCCTGCAGAGGGTGTCAACATATAAAACGGCCAGCAGATGGTGTCAATACAGGTCAAAGGACATACACTATATTGCCAAAAGTATTTGCTCACCTGCCTTAACTCCCATATGAATTTAAGGGACATCCCATTCTTAATCAATAGGGTTCAATATGACGTCGGTCCACCCTTTGCAGCTATAACAGCTTCAATGCTTCTGGGAAGGCTTTCCACAAGGTTAAGGACTGTGTTTATGGGAATTTTGGACCATTCTTCCAGAAGCGCATTTGTGAGGTCACACACTGATGTTGGACAGAAGGCTCTAAGTCTCCGCTCTAATTCATCCCAAAGGTGTTCTATGGGGTTGAGGTCAGGACTCGGGTCAGGCCAGTCCAGTTCATCCACACCAGACTCTGTCATCCATGTCTTTATGGACCTTGCTTTGTGCACTGGTGCACAGTCATGTTGGAAGAGGAAGGGGCCAGCTCCAAACTGTTCCCACAAAGTTGGGAGCATGGAATTGTCCAAAATGTCTTGCTTCAGCATACCAAGAGATTTTGGACAATTCCATGCTCCCAACTTTGTGGGAACAGTTTGGAGCTGGCCCCTTACTGTTCCAACATGACTGTGCACCAGTGCACAAAGTAAGACATGGATGACAGAGTCTGGTGTGGATGAACTGGACTGGCCTGCACAGAGTCCTGACCTCAGCCCCACAGAACACCTTTGGGATGAATTAGAGCGGAGACTGAGAACCAGGCCTTCTCGTCCAACATCAGTGTGTGACCTCACAAATGCGCTTCTGGAGGAATGGTCAAAAATTCCCATAAACACACTCCTAAACCTTGTGGACAGCCTTCCCAGAAGAGTTGAACCTGTTATAGCTGCAAAGAGTGGACCGACGTCATATTGAACCCTATTGATTAAGAATGGGATGTCACTTAAATTCATATGCGAGTCAAGGCAGGTGAGCAAATACTTTTGGCAATATAGTGTAGGAAAAGGTTGAAACTTTGAGTATCATTATTGTGGAAAAAATATTGTGGAATAAATGTATACCTTTCATGCAGTGTCTTGTGTTGAATTTATTGGAAAAATTGTGCAGTTTCAGAATATAACATCAGAAAATGTTTATCACTTGTCCTTGTGTGACTTGTTGCATGATGTTTGCAAAAATTACCCTTTTTCAGTGACAAATAATTTGAAAACTTTTCAACTTTTTTTTTTTTTTTTTTTTTTTTTTTGCAAACAGAAAAACCAACCCTGGCAAATATTTTTTTGTATTTATATTTTTTTTCATGGCCTTTTTTCAAGAGATAACAACTATACTGTTTACATGCATTACAGCAAATGAAACATGTTTCTCTTCTTTTTTTTGGTCAACACAACAATAAACTGTTTGAATAGAAAAATTAAAATAGCATTTTTTTTTCTCTTTTTGTATTTTTTTTTCCAACACAGAACTATAGCTGAACCGTTCAATTAGAACAATTAAAATGTTTTTTTTTTTTTTTTTTCTCATTTTTGTATTTTTTTTTGTGTATTTTTTTTTCATTTTTTTTTTCAATACATGACAACTAACATGTTCTATTACAACAAATAAAACAATACCATATGTATTTTTAAACAACAATAAACTGTTTGAATAGAACAATTAAAATAGCATTTTTTTTATTTTTTCTCTTTTTGTATTTTTTTCCCCCCTTTTTTCCAACACAGAACTATAGCTGAACTGTTCAATTTCAACAATTAAAATGCTTTTTTTTTTTTTAATTTTTAAATTTTTCTCCTTTTTGTATTTTTTTTTGTGTGTGTATTTTTTTTTTTTTTTTCAATACATAACAACTAACATGTTCTATTACAACAAATAAAACAATACCATATGTATTTTTTCAACAAAGAAGAATAACTAAACTGTTCAATTACAACAATTACAATGGCAACAAAATTTCATCAAACGCCTCGAAAACAACATGTAAAACTGACACTAAACTGAGACAGACACTCTGTCATGGTCAGAAAAGTAACAGTCGTCTACAGTGACTTGTGGACGCCAATCCTGGTTCACATAAACATGATCTAACATTTAACACTGCATCAAAATGGAAAACACCTAGAATACAACATGTAAACTTATCTAACACTAAAGAATACAACATGTAAACTTATCTAACACTAAAGAATACAACATGTAAACTTATCTAACACTAAACTGACACACACACACACTATATCATGGTCAGAAAAGTAACAGTCCTCTACAGTGACTTGTGGACGCCAATCCTGGTTCACATAAACATGATCTAAAAGGCTTCCATATCGGTGGTGGCTCCTTGGGCTAGCTGGTTAAACCCAAACTGGCACATGGTTGGGAAGATCTTATGGTTGGGTGAACTCAGAAGATCCACATTGAAATCACCAAGAACGATGGTCATGTCATTGTTTGGCAAAGATTTTGACTCTTTCCCCGCCAGAGTGTTTCACAGTGAGTTACTAGCCAGCGCCAGCTTGTTTGGTCATTTTCACTAATCTTTGAAGGCCCACTGAAAATGTTGTGTTAGGAGTATGTGAACACTGAACACATCAAAAGAAAGAACAGAGCTTCAACTTTTAAACACAAAAAACTATTTTATTATATCTTCATTCATTCGTGAGATATAAATATTTGAATATTGATCATTTTCAAGAAAAAATGACATTTGGAACAAAAAACTGAGAAAACAGCATGTTTTTCAAAGATATTATTTCTCAATATAAAACTGATTTTCTTTTTACATTTTTTTTTTTTTTTTTTTTTTTTTTTACTGTTTTTCATTTACAACCAGTTACACTGTATTCAAAACCTTAAAATAAAACAATAATAACAACAATTCTAAAAACAGTCTGTTCAAAAATGTCCCAACATTCCCCAAAATGTTTGGGGAAACCAAAAACTTTACACCAAACTTTATACAAACACATCTCCTAACGCGCCAGATTTCTTACAAATATTTGCATATTTACATACATGCAGGCAGAAATTCATACATACCATATATAAAGTCATATAATTTATTAGATTTCTTATAAACACATCCATATTGCTATTTTTTCACAAAAAATAATGCAGAACCAAACACTTTTTTTTTTTTTTTTTTTTGAGGTAATGTCAGTGTGATTGATTATGTGATTGATTTGTGATTGGTTATGATTTTGACCGTGTGTTTTGTTCAGGCATTATAATGTGCCTTTGAATGGTATGCTGTGTAACATTCCCAAAATGTAAGGGGACACCACAGCCTTTGCAATAATATGATGTCTCCCTGCGCAAACCCTTTCGTACACAAACCCTGCATCGTCTGGTTGGGTGCTGTTTGTTGGGTGTTGGCCGGATGGAAACGAGTGGATGGGCTGCAAAACTGACACCCAATCTCTCCCTGGGGTCAGTTTTGTAAGGTGCTCTAGGGGTCATCTGAGCTGGAGGGTCATCTCTAACTGTGTGAGGGTCATTTTCTTTAACATCAGCCTGTCTCACTGGTTTTTGGCTGGTCCATGACTTTACAGCACTTTGAATGAATGCCATTAGAGTGTTGCATTTGCTGTTTGGGTTTTTTGCTTTGTAGATGATGAAAGCATTGAACAAGCTTATTTCAAACAAATATTCCACAATTTTTTTTGACCACTTGTGAGACTTCCTGACAAAGGGGTAGTATGCAATGTTTTGGTCTAATTTGTTCACCCCATTCATTGCGTTGTTGGTGACTTTCTCATGGTGGCCCTTTTGCCATACCTGGATGTTCTCCATGTTGTTCTGGTGCATTGTTGTCACCATTTTGACCACTTGTTTGTCTCGCCAAGCTAAGACCATGACATTTTTTCTGTGATGCAAAACAGGTGTTCCCTCTCTCCTAAGGTTGGCATTTCCAACATCTCGAATAACAGGTGGTTCACCTCTGTTCTTTCTGAGTGTGCCACAGACATGGGTTTTTAGGTCAAGAAGTCAGTCACACAGGCCAACAGAGTTGTAATAGTTATCCATAAACAATCTGTAGCCATGACTTGCTAAGCGGTCAAGAAGAGAGGTGACCGTTTCTCCTAGTGGAGCACTCTCTCCACAGTAGGGTTTTACATTAAAGCAGTACCCTGTTTCCAGCTCACAAAGAATGTAGGACTTGATACCATATTTTATGGGTTTTTGGGGATTGCACACCTTGAAAGCCAGTCGTCCACGTCACAGAAGCACTCCCTCATCTATACAAATGTTGGTGTTGGGTTGATACATTTTCATAAATTTACTCACAAGGTAATCTAAAACGGGCCAGACTTTGTACAGCTTATCTTTACTGTTTACTGGCCTTGTTTCATTGTCACTGAAATGAAGAAATCTCCAAATAATTTCAAATCTGTTCCGAGACATGACCTTGCAGAAATAGGAAGTAGCTAAAATTTCACCTGCTAACCAATACATTTCTAATTCAGGCTTCTGGATGATACCAGTGAGGAAAAAGAGCCCTAGGAATGTTTTCATTTCTGATACTGTTACTGGTTTCCATGCATGAATATGAGCGATGTGGTGAGGTAAGGGTCTCTGCTTGAACACACTGGTTTGCATACAGGTTAGTCTGATTCACAATGTTCTGTACAAGTTCATCTGAAATATATAATTCGGCAAAATCAGCTGGCAGTTCGGAATCAAGAGCTGCAGCTGCACTGATAGGCCCAGGGCTCCGAGTGAAAGGGATATTTATTGACTGCCAGTCCTTCTCAAGCCATTCATTACCAGGTCCAGGAACAGCACCTGGTTGGTGGTCAGGGGCCATCACTTGATCACTGGCTGCACCATGCCTTCCTGTTCGAATACATCCTCTTCCTCCTTGCTGTGTTTGATCTGTAAATAATTATATGAACATCTATCTATCTATCTATCTATCTATCTATCTATCTATCTATCTATCTATCTATCTATCTATCTATCTATCTATCTATCTATCTATCTAATGATTCATTCATTTATTCATTCTTTTATCAAAAGTCAAATAAAACAATATTATACTTCTTGCACCTCTGGAATTTGGGAGCCAAGAACGAGATCTGTGGCTTGTGTCCTTCCACTCTGGGTCCAAAGTCTCATTATCAGAACTCCCACTGTCTTCAAGATG
Source organism: Sphaeramia orbicularis (assembly GCF_902148855.1). Taxonomy (NCBI): domain Eukaryota; kingdom Metazoa; phylum Chordata; class Actinopteri; order Kurtiformes; family Apogonidae; genus Sphaeramia; species Sphaeramia orbicularis. The sequence goes on along the minus strand of NC_043961.1, from coordinate 49,627,379 downwards.
AGGATTAGATATCCTTTGTCTTGGCCTTTGTCTTCTCCTGGCAGGCCCGCAAAAAATGTATCTCTTTCCTTCCTCCTGTCTGTGGCTGTTATCTTCTTCCTCTTTTTACCCTCTTTTTCTCCACTGTCTCCCCGATTCCCGTGTACCCCGCTGCGTCTGTCTACTTCCCTTAGGCCGCCGCTGTCACCCTCACCTCCGGGTCCATTATCTCCAGCATCTCCCTTATCTCCTTCTTCTTCATCACTGTCACTACTACATTCTTCCGATGGAACATCTTATACTGAATTATTGGAGTCTGTGTCCAGAAGTAATTTTAAGGCTTCTGACACAGTGTACATTTTCCACGGAGCTGGCATTTTTGCTCTAAGTGTAATGTCGCTGTGTACACTGTTGCTATGGGATACAGGTGCTTGTGTCAAAAAAAACTTTCGCGCTCCTCCGTCACTTTCCGGAAGAGTTACTTCTTTGTTTTTGGACCCTGAAGTATGAAATTCACTCACAAGATCCACAACTTTCTCCTTTACAGTATAACAGTGAAAACCCGGATTGATGGAAAATCTCATCAATGGCAGGGAAAGAGATAAAAGATACTGCAGGTTGGCGAGGAAAGCAGGAACTGGCACAGAAGGAGATCTATAAATGGTGATGATATTCGTTTTTGTTGACATCGTGCTCACGTTAACAGCAGTGTACTCCAGGCCACTGATTTTCAAACTGATCTGCTGTGGGATGATCTTCTGCTTGACAGAGTCATCACCCCACCTCCACGTCCCTGTGCAGCAGGCCTGTCTGCTCTGATGACTTGCAACTCTGGTAGGATTGATGTTACTTGTTCATGGTGCTTCAAGAACATTTCCACGAAGCAAAACAAATCAACCAGTTGAAGAGTACTGTCTATTTTCAAGTCCTGTTCATGTTCAGAGTATGATCTGATATTGAGCAGTCTAATTTGCAGTCCTCCATGAGTAACTGTGGCTGCATTAGTGGAGAAGGACTCTGGTGAAGCTTCCTGTTGAAGGCGTTCCATTTCATGAATGACAAATGGATTGATGTGGATTGCACTGGTATCAAATCCAAGTAAGAAAAGGCCATTCAAGTTTCTGACAGCACAACATACGCCTGGCCTGGCATAAATGAACCCTTTCCCTGCATGGCAACAACAGTCTTATCCATGGTCTTGCCCTGGACTTTATGTATTGTGCTGCCCCACGCTAGTGAGAGAGGAAACTGCAAATGTTTTGCTTCAACTGATCGTCTTCACCTTCCAGCACAGAACTGAACATCCAGTCTTTTGATGGGTACTGCCTCAGGGAAGGACTGCTTGGATTGGCTGTCAGCAATAGCCTGCTTGCCTATCCATTCACTGTCAAATTTGACGAGGATTGTCTGGACATTACTTCCAGTTTTGTTGATCCCAGTGACTGTGCTGTGGACGCCATTGGTAAGACCATCAGAGACGGCAATGTTGACAGTTACCATTGCTCTAGCGCCCACTGCCACAGACACTACTTCCCTGAGGCCACCAGTATCTGAAGCCTTAGTGGAAATGACAATTTGTCAATAGGCTTAATGTCAAAAACTGGGTTGGGCAGCTTCTTTAGATGTTCTGTGTTGTGCTCATCAACCGCTTTGTTTGTCTTAAAGACGTGAAGGGCATCAGCTGGGTAGTCAGTAGCTTCTCTGGTTACGACTCTGCTCTTAAGCAGCGTTATATCATCTTATGTGCAGATTGCTGTCCTGACCCTCATCAACAACTGGGCACTGTGCTGATCATCCTTCTGTCGCATGCTTTCTGATAGTTCCATCAATTTAAAGTTTTCCTCCCATAGAGATCCATGTAGTTGGGTGTAGCTGTCTCTCGCGAGTCCAAATACATGATTCTGGCCTACAGGTTGCAGTGGGTAGAGATCACCAACGGCCAAAATACTGACTCCTCCAAATCGGGAATCTGGGTCAGAATTCCCACAGATGTCTTCCAGCTGGCGGTGGATATGGTAGAGTAGGTCAGCTCCAGCCATAGATACCTCATCTATTATCAGGAGTTTCAGCTTGCCCAGCCTTGAACTATTTAGCTTTTCATTGCCTGCTGATTAGTATTGGGTTTGATTCTTGGGTCCACAGCTGAAGCCAAGGGCTGAATATAGTGTCATCCCCTCAATGCCAAATGCTACTGTCCCTGTGAAAGCAGTAAGCAGAACAGGAAGTTCTTCAGGCTCAAAATGTCCAGAGAGTGGTCTCAGAAGCTTCATTGTTTCATAGTAAGCCAGCTTTATGACATCGCTCTTCCCAACTCCTCCAAGCCCACTGAGAAAAACTTTGTACTGTGGCATGGGTTAGCCATGTTTCAGAGCAAAGATTGCATCTTTGCACCACTTTCAATGAAACATGACCACTTCCATCTGCTTCCTATTCAGCGACCACATCATGGCTCTATACTGTCGTGCATTCATCAGGACTTTATTAAGCTCTGCTGTGAAATGAGCATGAAGCTCTGAGCGATTACTAGATGATACCTCAGGGGCTAGGTCGATGTTTCTTAGCTGATCTTCCTGTGGGGGTTCTCTTTCCTCGATAAAGTCTTCTTCTTGTTCTGCCTGTTGAAACTCCACATTTGGAGCTACAGCATCCCAGGCATCCTTGGGAGGTCCCATCCTTTGTAAATCATCACAGACTCTATCCAGTTCTTCAGTGCTAACACTAAACATGGCTTCATTAGCATGAACAGTAGTCTTGACATTTTCATAGTGTTCCTGGTAGAAAGGATAATTAGCTTTCAGATCGACCACTTCATCTCGCCAGGGATAGTAAAGCATCAACAAGTTCCTGCATCTGTCTTCCCTTTCCTTCTTTGCTTTGTGGAACCTTATGATGCAGTGCCACTTTCACTTTTTCATGTATCCCAAGCTGTTACGCAGAGTTATGACTGTTGGGAGTTGGTCAGCAGTTTCTTCAGCATCTGAGTTATTGCCACCAGCTTCATTTTCATCACTCCCGTCTAATACATCAGGGATGTGGTCACCTGCATCATTGGAAGCATCTTTCCCTTCAGTTGTGTACGTAGCTGCAAATTCTGCAAGGCGCATATCTTCCAAGACATCAGGTCGCATGGCATACTGGTCAAGAGACGACGTACAAAAAATGTCTTCATTGTCGTCGTCCATTTCTTGGAGGACCGTCTGTGGCTTAAGCATGGACATACGTTTGTCTTTGGGTGCAGTGTTGACAAACACAACTTTTCGACTGGTCCTCTTCAATGGCAGGGAAAGTACCCTGTAGGCAGCCTCCTGGGCACTAACTTCCCTATTGTTCAGGAAAGCTGATCCCATCTTTCTCAGTTTAGATTTCAAGTCTTCCCCTCTGCTTTCTTCAGCCACTTTTTTTAGCAGTTCACTCATGGCCTTTTCACTCTTCATCATGTAACTGGTGATGAACATGATGCATGAGTATGGGTCCATGATGAACTGTGGGTCCATGTTTGCGTGCCAGGTTTTGAGGATCATGGGATTATACTGATTAATCCACCTCTCAGAAGGCTGACGTCTCAACACCACTTGTTTCCCTGATTTCATTAGTTTCACCACTTCTTGGTATAGCTGCGGGCTGACCTCAGCCTTTTGCAGGAGATCTTCAAAAGGAATATCCTCAGGAACATTTTTGTCTTCCATGACATTGCTGACTTTTTTGAAGATATCTGCTTTAGTCCTGATCATACCCTCTGCAACCATAGAGTCATCAATGTCAGGCTGGCAAGCAATCACAGTTTCAGCAGACGGATAATGAGGGAAATGGAATCTGCATGATCCAGTCTTTTGGCATGTTGCAGAGTGTACATGCTTCTGGACAGAGAGGACGAGGTGTCTCAAGTCGCTCTCTTCTTCCCCTGGAATGGTGCATGTCTGGTGGTGGTTGATGAAGACAGCAATTTTCTCATCAGTGTTTACATCAAGTTTTGGCGCATCTCTAATTCACAGGATGGCATATGCGTGTGGGGAACCTCTTGCCTGAAACTCTATGTATATCATGTAGTCCACCAATTCTCCAATGGGATGTGCCCTTCCACCAATAAACTCTTTGAAGAAAGTATCTAGCCTGTGTTTGAACTGCTGGGCTACTGTTACACTGGGTTGCACCTGAGCCAGTTGCACTTTTCCTCCCATGACATTTTTTTGATGTCATCAGCTGCCAGCTTTTTGCCATACTGGTGAGCTATACTCTGGATGACTTCTGGCCACTGCATGTCAGCTGCTGACAAGGTGAGGAACCAAGTTGTCGCACCATGGCCAGCAAGTCTAACAATACAGTGTTCCAGTATGTAGGAGAGCCTTGAATGTTCTTCAAGAACTTGAAAGCAGTGTCAGTGTGAAGCATGCTCTGAACATTGTCAGAAACCTTCATGAGTCCAGCGTTTATCTTTCTGTTTTGAATCATCTGTCCACAGGTCTACCTCAGAGATATTTGAATATCATCACTGACTTGCTTGGCTTCTACCGCATACTGGGCTGCAAGGAGGTAGTTGATATCACTAGCAAATCTCCCATCTTTGTTCAACAGTTGCTGATTGAAGGATCCTTGGTGTTATCTGCTTTTCTCTTTCCTGATATAATCCTCCACGCCCAAAAGGATACTTGGAAGGATTTGCCAGCTCTTCAAAGGTTCTGTCTGTGAGAGAAGGGCAGGGCTTTTGGTTCTCTCCTGGTGCCAATGAAAAAGTGCTGTCCCTATCAGCTACTTGTTCTTCTTGCAGCAGTGTCATATGGAAGTCCTCGCAGTTTGCTTGTCTGTTCAAAGTGAATCCTGTCTTCCTCATCTGCCAGCATTTGTTTTTTCTTCTGGGCTTCTGTTTCCCGAGTGAAATCAGACTGGGTATTATCTAGTGCAACATAATGTTCCTCACCCATCAGACCAATTGTTATAGTGTTATCACTTCTGTGTCCTCGGGGATGAATGTCATGTGGCCATTCAGGGCAATAGTGTTGATGACCTCGATGTTTATATTCAACATATCTGCAACACCTTGGGCTGCTAGGTTATCCGCCCATGTGCCATTTCTTAGCCCATCAATGTATATGTAGAATGCTCTCCTTTGCTGCTGACCCAGGTTTTCACGTACAGGTGACCGGTGTGGACTGTTGTGAAGTTGCAGAAAGCCAAAGTAGTACTGTTTGAGAGGTGATGTCTCTAGATAGTCAATGAGCTTCTGTCGTATGTCCGGTCCACTCATGTTCTGTACTCCAAATCATAGATGGCTAGATGGATGTATGTTTGTAAGGTCAGATGATGCTTCTCTAAGTGCCTCAGCAACACCTAACTATGTTGTGGAGAAAAGAAATGGTGGTGGATTTCTAAAAGTCTAATCCCCCCTTTTCAGCTAGTCATTTTTAGGGTGGACACTGAGTTAGTGCATCTTGACCAAAAAGGTGGGCAGGTGTTTCAGATACGTGGACCAGACAAGGCCATCCAACAAACCAGGGGGATCTGGTGTAGCTCCTGGAACACCTCCTCTTTTTTACATTTTTCATAAGGGATGGAAGGACTGTGCCCAGAGTCAGCTCAGGTCCTCTGACACCTGCACAAAGATGCTGCACATATCAGACCAGTGTGTCGTATGCGGTGCAGTGGGGAGGCAGCATCAGACAAAACCAGGCAAGATCTATGAGAAAACTGATGAAATAATCTGGCATAGAGTTTGGAGATTGACGTGGGATAGGTATCCCAGATCAAAGTGTCTAAAAGTTAATAACTGGACTTTATTCTGCTGGCCAAAAAGGTCTAATTGGTCTTCAGAAAATCAGCAGGAGAAGTCAGCATTCAAGTCTACCAAGATTTATTGTCGACAACAAATCTGAGAGCAGTTCATAATGGTATCAAAGAACACCAGAAAACTTCTCTGACCAGATAGGGTGGGTTTTCATCTTTTATACATTTCCAACAGTCATTTCCATGCCTGTTGGTAATTTTTTTCTCTGGATTTACATATTGACACAATCATAATATTACCAATCCTCATGAGCTCTGATATCAAGTCACACCCTTATGTCTAGGGATGGGAATCGTTAAGAATTTGACGATTCCGATTCTATTATCGATTTTGCTTATCGATCCGATTCCTTATTGATTCTCTTATAGATTCTTATTGGGTGAGGCAAGAAAAGAGTACAAACAGGTTTGTTTGCATTAACTGTCTTTTAAATTTTAATCTCTGCACAGAAAATATAACATTTACAGTGTGAACAAATGATGTGTGATGTAAGTTTAGAACAAACCTAAACATAACATGAAAACACACACTTGAAAACTCTCGGCCTCACTTAGTGCACACCAAACAGACAGGCAGATGGCGAACTGATGACAATACCCTTTGGCCAAGGGTAAAAAGTAACCAAGTTTCATTTTGTAACATTTGGGAATATTTACAGTGCTTCCTAGTTCATTGCATTCACCTTGAACCACAACTAAAACTGACACAAAAAAATAAAAAATTCCTTTGTAGAAATGCACATATTAACATAAAATAAATCTGCAGCTATCAGCTTTGGCAAATTAACAATTTTTTGCAGAAAAATTAGCATATTTGCCCTCTCAGGAAGGATACGAGATCTTTCTGGACTTAAAGTGTCTCCAGCTGTGGAGAACACCCTTTCAGATAGGGTGGAGGATGCTTGGACACAGAGATACTTTTCAGCTAGAGCGGACAACATTGGCAATGTGTCCATCTTCTTCCACCACCAGAGGGTGGCACTGTCCTTGGTAGGGATGGGAGGAAGGCCCCTATATAGTTGGATTTTTTGATCCACTCTCTGGGTTATGGAGACAGGAGTCTGCTGCTGGTACACGGACAGGAGCTCGGTGTCCTCTTTTTCAAAAAGTTCCTCTAAGGCTGTCTTCTTCTGCTTTACGGGTGGTGTCTGAAATTATGGACATAACCACAAGGTTTAGCTTTAAATCAAATATTGTAATAATCCATGCCATCTCTCATCATTCATTATAGTTAGCTAAACTTACATAGTCATCTTCTTCCACCTGCCTGTCTCCTGGCTCTGATAGCTTAAGAAGAAATTCACCGTGTAAGAACCAAGAGCAAGAAGAAAAGGTCTCAACAGAAATGAGCTCCTATCAAGGAACTGTCAAATTCAAATACCTCTTCTGCTGCAGCTGCCTCTGTGTTTGCTGCCACCGCTGCTGCCCTGACCCTGTCCCAGATTTCATCCCCGTTGATTCTGGATTTGAATCTAGGGTCTAACACAGTGGCTTCCTCCAGGAATGCCTGGATATTGTCATCCTTAAGTTTATAATGGAGGACACAAATTTGGGGGAAAATGTGACTGAATATAAAAACCTTCAGTGTATATGATTAACTGTCATATAATGATTAACTCATTATCAGTCACTGTGCCTGGTAACATTTGGAAAGATCGTTCCAAACATTCTCTTTGATGCTTCTGGTGAAAGCAGAGTCATCTACCTGCACTGTGTAATGTCTGCGCAACTTCTGAAGGATGGGCAGTATCTGGCCGCAGGTTGGACTTTTTTCGCAGGAGACCGCAAGAGTAGATGTGTAATGCATCCGCATCAGCAGCACAAACTCCTCTGCTTTCCTTAGGTCCTCATTGCCCATTCTGGCCAGTCTGCAAAATAAACAAAACAAACAAACAAAAATATATATACTTTTAATGGCTTTAGTCAACCAAGTTTTATTTAAGTCATTATATATATATTTTTTTCAAACATTATTTACTTATCCTTCTCCATGGGCTTTCTTAGCTGTGGATCTATAGCTGCAGCTTGGATGGCAGAAAATTGCTCACAGAATCTCTCCATCATCAAAAACAGAGAGTTCCATCTCATCCTCACATCTAAGAGGAGAATGTGTTGGGGCAGCCCTGAAAGGCAAACAAACACACACACATGAGATTACAATAAACAATATTATACTACCATTAGTTTATCATTTGAAAGTGATCCAAATCTGTTCATTTACATGTTAAAATTTGTATGTTGACTGACTATGATAAAAATATTTATAATGTATCCTGACCAAGGAGTTGTTGCTTTTCCTTGAGGACTACTTTAGCCATGTGGGATCTCTTCATCCATTTGATCACAGAACGAATCCTTGCCACCCAGTTGGAAATTGTACTACAGTTGTAGAGCTTCTGAGCTCCAAGGTTCAGCGTGTGTGCAAAACATGGAAACTTGATGATATTTAGCTTTTTCACAGCTACATCCATGTTTGCTGCATTATCGACTGTGGCTGCCATCATCTTCTCTTTCACTCCAAACTCCTCCAGGATCTCCTCAATCTCCTCTGCCACAGCTGTCCCTGTCTGTGATTCGTACACTGCTTTAGTTTTGAGGACTTTTTCTTTATTCTGGCCTTCGCTGACATAGTGTAATGTAACGGTGAGGTAATGGTCTTGACTAAAACTCGTCCATCCATCAGCTGTAAGGAGTGAAAGGAGTGGCTAGAGGTGTGTGAGACCTGCTGGTGCTCTCTGCAGCCTCTGAGCTAGCCTAACTCCTGCAGTCATCGTCATCTAAATTTGATGGAAGGAGATGGAGATGATTCATATGGTGAAAGCAGTTTAAACAATGAAATGGCGCTAACCTTAACACGACAGACAGGGCTTGTAAGAGTTCAACATTACCTTCATAATCGGCACTAATAACAGACGGCACCCTGGTGTTTGCACCGCTGCTAGATTCACTAGCATCGCTAAGTAGCGAATCAAACACATGGCATTCCTGCAAATGAATTGCATGCTGTGTTGACAAATGTTTTAGCATATTAGAGGTACTTCCACCCTTTGAAGAAATAGCAGCTGTGCACGTTACAAGTGGCCCTGATGTCATCTTTCTTAGTGAAGTATAGCCATACTTTGGAGCGTTTCTGCCTTGATGCCATGTTCACTACGATCTACCCTAAACAATGCAGCGTGCGTGTGACGTCATCCCACATGTGCAACAAAGGTGGAATCAATAAGCAGAATCGTTAAGCGGGCAGGCAAACGATTCCAAGGAATGAGCGACTGGGAACCGGTTCTAAAAAAAAGAACCAGTTCTCGATTCCCATCCCTACTTATGTCATACCTTAAAGGTGGCGTACGAGATCTTAGAAAAACAGTTCGAGCAAGCTAAATTTTGAAAATACTCAATTCAAAAGTCCCCCGATCCATGCATACCTCATTCAGTCTCCTCTATCACCTCCGCTCTTACAGAACAGCCCCAGTTCATACCTATCTGGCTAACGTTACTTTTCCTAGTGATTTATGTTAGTGACAAAACAGTTTGCCGGTGAACTTTCCATCCTAATGTAACTAATATAGCCAAGCTCTGGCTCTGGCTTTGTTTCCTGTACAAGTGCTCCAAGCCTCTGAGAACGCACAATTCATGCGCAAAGAGGGGTACGCGCAGAGGGGGATGGGGGGAGGGACAAATGGCAGTTGGTAGACATATCACCGTTCAATCATTTCGATTGGGCGCTCAAAATGATTGGATGGTGTTTTTTCAATCCTGTCCGTTCCACAGGTGACTTTTTTTTTTTTTTTTTGTGTTAGAGCATTTAATTAATTGGTTGTAATCGGGGTGTGAAGGGGATTTTAAAGAATATAGTGAAAAATGCGCCAGGAAAACATCTTGCACCCCACCTTTAACCAGGCAGTTTTGCCCATTTTGAGTCTTTGCCAAACCAAAGCACATGTTATGGCATGTCCCGGACTTCTCTGGGCAGGTCCAGGTGTCCTCTTATTTATTTCTTATCAAAAATCCTCTCTGTCTGAAAATGCTCTATATTGTTCTATATTGGTACCTTCTATACAGCGGCTGAATTTTTCCCTCTCTCCTTTAAAGAGACAGCCTTACTCTTTTTACATCATTATAACTTGACTGTTTTTGGTGCTAATTTTTGGTCACTGCTCCTAAGTTGACACTAATATAATTTGGTTCCTTTATATTTTAGTTTTTAAAAGTTTATATGTTTTCCACACACACACAATTTCACAGTATAGACATTGCACACACTGATTATTTCATACATTTTAATTCTCCTTGCAACTATTTGATTAGTGTGGCACATCTGAAATAATGTGACCCCATTTTGTGTGTTTTTTTTTTAAGGTCTATATTTTATTTTATTACTTTTATTTTATTAATGTTTACATTTTACTGTGAAGTGGAATGCTTAACCGTGTCCGGTAATTTTGTTTTAAATTGTCATGCCACTGACTGTGGATAACAAGGGTTTACAGTAGGAGCTATGAGGTAGGAACTATTGTTCTAGCCCAGTTTCCTCTGGGGTACTATAGCGAAGCACCGCCCCCCGTCCTCAGATTCATTCTGGAAAGAAGAACAGGGAGTCACGTTTCCTCATTTCTTTGCTTGTTTTATTCCATTCAGGTTAGTAAAAGTGTTAACATCTATAATAATCCACGTCCTTAGAGTGGGCTTTAATAATGTGGTGTTTTCTGTTGTGTTTTAAGATCGTTTCTGTCATACTTAACCACGTAATGTGAGTACATGGAGTGAAAGTGTGGAATTAGCGCGCCATTTTGTGTGCCTAGCATAGCCGTTAATGTTGATTTGAACGTGTGTGAAAGGGTTCCCGTACACATAATGTATTTCGGTTTTGTTGTGTATGTGCATTTTGTGAGTTTTATAGTTGTGGGACATGCACCTTGTCAGAAGTTTATGGTTAAAGGCATGCAGTTTATATGGGTTGTCGTGACCAAAGTATTTTGTTTCTGACAGTTAATGTAGCGCAAGCATTTCATTTCTACATTCTGGTAACCTGTGATTGCAACAGAAGGTTTATGTAATTAATTTTAGTTCTGTAATTAAAGAGTAATTTCATTTAAAGGGACAGTGCACCTTAAAAATAGCACATTAATTTTACATTTGACATAGTGGTGCTCCAAACAGTGTTATACTGTTAAAATATGCTGTAGTATTAAAGGTTATTTTTGAATATATGTCAACTAAATGAAGAAAATGATAAGGGTAAAAGTGTATTTGGTAAATAAGATAAAGTTGTGATAAGATGTTGTTAAAAGCTACTTGACTAAAGAAAATAGCTGGGATGAAAACAAAATAAATGTTTCATAACTATGATTTTGATTATTCTGTGATGAATAAATCCACAGATGAAGATGCATTCCGGAAAGTTGTACAGTGAGTCACGTTTCCTCATTTCTCTGCTTGTTTTATTCCATTCAGATCAATCCAGTCCACATCAGGACCAAACAGTGATTGTTATTGTGGCCCTCAGCTCTCAGGGACCCTTTAACATTAGCTTATTTCTTAAAGACATTCTCTAGGTGTTAATAAAGTTGTTTTTCTAACTTATATGCACCAACACAATTTAAACATGTTCATCACCACTCATTTATTTAGCAACACAATCAAACCAATACTTCAGCACATAATTTTCTAAAGAAATTACACTACAAGATAAGCAGGACACACTGGAGGCTGTGGTGGAAAGATGCATACAGAGTAAGGTGGACGACATCTTGGACAATCTGGATCATCCTCATCATCCCCTGCTGACAAATACAGTAAATACAGCGAAAGACTCATTAAGGTGCAGGATGGAATGTTACTCCTCCACTACCTCCAGACTCTACAACACCATAGTCTGATGAGTCATGACTGATAGTCTGATAACTGCTTGTTAAATTTTGTTTTTGTTTGTATCTGTGTCTGTGTTTGTATTTATAACTCTACCTGTTTTTAAAAAAATAAGAGACCACTGCAGAATTATCACTTTCTCTGATTTTACCATTTATAGATATTTGTTTGAGTAAAATGAACATTTGTTTTATTCTCTAAACTACCCACAACATTTCTCCCAAATTCCAAATAAAAACCCTGATATTACCTCTGCCAGGAGGTATTGTGATCTCTTTGCTTTGTGTGTTTGTTTGTTTGTGTGTTTGTTTGTTAGCAAACTATTACAACCATCTTTACCAAATTTTACCCACAGATAGACCTAGGCACTGGGACCAACCCATTAAATGTTGGGCCAAGTAGGCCAAAGTTCAAGGTCACAGCAAGGTCACAAAATCTCAAATTTTCCTATCTCTCATCATTGAGCAATTTTCGAAAATTCATAAAAAATTCAAAACGACTCCGATTAGCCTCCAATTTGATACACCCATAGCTTATAACAATATCTTGTATCTGGCACAAAATTGTCCACATCCACTGTGGAATGTTGACTCTGTGGACATTTCAATTTAATATTGAAAATCCCATTTATGACACATTTTTCATAAAAACTCAACAAATGTTGATTGGAATTTAATATAATTTGACATACTGGTACACATGATTGGTACCAAGCTTCAACTTTTTCTGCTTTATGGAACAACCTTGAAACTGTTTAATTTAAAAAGAAAGTCGATCCACACATGCACACCGTTCGGGGTGCTTGGCGGAGGTTTGCGTTCTCTGAACACTTATTTAGAGCATGTATTTGCAGAACACGACACATGGTCAAAATAACAAAAAAAAAATGCTGTGTTTTTTAGACCTCAAATAAAGCAAAGAAAACCAATTCTAAACAACACAATACTAATGTTGTAACTTGAGAAAAGTTCAGACATCAATATTTGATGGAATAACCCTGATTTTCAGTGACAGCTTTCATGTGTCTTGGCTCTCCACCATTGCTGTTGGATGACTATGCAGCTCCTGGCACAGAAACTCCAGAAGCTCAGCAATGCTCGATGGTTTGTGACCATCCATCTTCCTCCAGAAGTTTTCAAAGTGGGTTCAGGTCTGGAGAATGGGCTGGCCATGACAGGGTCTTCATCTGGTGGGCCGTCATCCACACCTTTATTGGCCTAGCTGAGGAGCATTGTCCTGATAGAAGAACCAGTCCTCAGAGTTTTGGAACATTGTCAGAGCAGAAGTTCAGTAGTTTTCAATAGTTATTTTTTGGAGATTGTAAGATGACAGTGATGGACACAGTCAGTGGTTCCTAACCTTTTTTGGCTCGTGACCCCATTTTAACATCACAAATTTCTGGCGACCCCAGACATTCAAAACGGAGACTTTTTTTTTTTTTTTGCTAAAATTAGTTTTTGATCATGTAATAGTTTGCTATACTATGTTGCATATAAATGTTAATTGTACACAATATTTAGGTTATATAATGTCAATTTTTATTAGTAAGTTTTAATTTTTTTTTTTTAACAATTACTAGAAGTTTCAGGCAATCCCATTTGAATTCCAGGTGACCCTATGTAGGGCCCAGACCCTAAGGTTAAAAAACACTGCATTAACTGCCCCAATCCCCTTTTTAAGTTGTTTGGTACAGTCTGTTCTTTCTCAAACTGATAAAATCTTGCACCACAGACATCTGAAACCAGTGTTCAAGGGGTAAAACTGAAATGAGGAGGAAAGAGGGTCTTATTTAGAGGCTCACCTGGGGTGTATATCCACCAGCAGCACCAAAGTTTGCATTGTAATAACGTCGATTCTTTTACAGTGAAACCTTGCCACTTTAGTAAGTTTTTTTTTTTTTTTGCCTTTTTTTTTTTAATCAATTACTAGAAATTTCAGGCGACGCCATTTGAATTCCAGGCGACCCCATGTGGGGTCCCGACCCCAAGGTTGAAAAACACTGGCCACAGTAGTGGTTTTTATACTTCTTATTAAATAAGACACAGATCAGGTGTTTATTCAGTAGAATAAGGTGTGCTTATGTTGGAATTCAACAGACACAGGAATGGAATGGCTGTCATACATGCAGACATGCTGATTTCAGAGGAAAATGCAGTGGTATGGAAGTAAATCTGTCTCATCAGATTTTGAATTTTAAAAGCTATTGAATTGAAGAGCTATTGAAGCACTGAATTTTTCTGCACTGAAATTAAGTGTCTGAATTTTTGGTCTCTCAATTCAACTATGTTCATAAACTTAGAATTAAAAAAAAATTCAAAAGCAGAAAATTCAGATGCAAAAATTTCAGATCACACATCCGTGCTGACTGTCTTCCTGCATCGGTGTCACATGACCAACCTAATGTAACTTGATTGGCTGGCTGTTGGTTTGACTTGAGATAGAATCATTGCTTATCCTTGGTGTCCCGGATGTGTGATCTGAGTTTTTTTTTTTTGTGTGTCTGAATTTCTTGCTTCTGAATTTTTTGCATCTGAATTGTTTGCATCTGAATATTTTGCTTTTGAATTTTTAATTCTAAATTTATGAACATAGTAAAATTGAGAGACAAAAAATTCAGATACTTAATTTCAGTGCAAAAAAAAAAAAAAAAAAAAATCAGTGCTAGAAATTCAATGGCTTTTATAATTCAAAATCTGATGAGACAGATTTATTTCCATACAGTGATCTCTTAATTTTTTCCAGAGCTGTATATCTGTATCTGTGTGTGATGACTCTACAGCACAGGTGTCAAACATGTGGCCCAGGGGCCAAATCCGGCCCGCCAAAGGTTCCATTCCAGCCCGCAGGATGAAAGTGCAAAAATTAACCTGAGCAGTCGAGGTTGTCAAAATCATTTTGGTTCCACATTCAGACCAAAGTGATCTCCAGTAAAAAATAACAACACAATAACCCATAAATAATGACGACAAATTTTCTTGGCGAAAAATTATGTGGAAAAATTTTAAGTGGAAAAAAATAAGATTATGCTGTGAAAATATTTACATTTACAAAACTATTTTTTCCACAATAAAATGCAAATAAATACATAAACAAAAACAAAGATGAACAACCCGAAATGTGCTATTTTAACAATATTCTGCCTGTTACTAAATGTTTTGTGTTAATAATAAGAGATGCATAGAAATTATATAGAAATTGTTTAAATTTTAGTTCCAAACTCCAAAATTTTGACAATATTCTGCCTGTTACCAAATGTGTGTAATGTACATGTATGAATAATAAGTTGAGGCATAATATTGTTAAAATTGCACTAACTTTTCAAATTGAATTTTTGTTTTTTCAGGTTATTCACATCTTTTTTGTAAAATGTAAATATTATTCATAATTTAATTGTTGTTTTTTTTTTGTACTAAAAACAAAATGAAAAGCTTGGATTTTTCATTATTTATGGGTTATTAAGTCATTATTTTACCGGTCTGGCCCGCTTGAGATCAAATTGGGCTAAATATGACCCCTGAACCAAAATGAGTTTGACACCCCTGGTCTACAGTAGCTCCGTTGTGATGTGAGGAACCATCCACTAGGTGGCAGCAGAGGCGGCCTTATCTCATTCTATGACTTCGATAAACTTCTGTGGTCGCCGTATAAAAAAAAAACAAACAAAAAACAAAAAAAAAAAAAACCCCAGAGCATTCTATGTCTGTGTCCGCCTGCTTCTCATTAAGCTATATAAAGTTACACCATAAATAATCCAATCATCGTGGTTAAAATTTTAAATAAACACTTTATCCTCTTGTCTTCATCCAGATGCTCCTCATGATTTGCTGCTTTGTTGTCGAGGCGGATCTTTCAGCGCACGTTTTGTCCCAGAATATGAAAGTTTACAACGGGATAATAAATCAATAATCGGAACCACAGACCAAATGAAGGTTTTCTAAATTCACTTTGTGTTACTTCGAACCATAAACAAGCCTGTGTTTGCGTGGTTATGAGCACGTTTGATAAGAATTAATATTTGTTCCACTCTTTTATATTTCCATGGATTTTTTTTTTTCTTCAGTGCAACATTGTGATGGTTTCATGTGAGCCCATAATTTTGGGTGCACTTCTTTTTTTATTCGATAGTGTGTTTTTAAAAGTAAGCCTACATTTATGTTATGCCACAGTCTGCAGGATGGAAGAATGGTGTTAAAATACTGCTGGATCCACATTAACTGATGTTTTCTTTTGGAGATTTAATGCACAACTTGTGTATTTTCCCCCATTGTTTATTATTAATTTGATGACATTTTTTCCTTTCTAAAATCTACATGTTTCTATATAAACCACACATACCTGATTAGGAATTTACAACTGGATCAGACTTGCTTTTTTTTTTTTTTTTTTTTTTGTATGGCAGGTGTCAAAAACTTCAGATTAGAAATGTTAGTACCAGTACGAGGCATTTTCTCAGGACAAGTTTCTCAACCACACAGGGGAAGACACTTTGATCTGTTCATTAGTCTTAAGCTGAAGTATTTGAGAGATCAGATAACAAGAGTCATTTTAGGCCTAAAAAGCTTCAGTGGCTTTTGAAAGCAGATTCTTTTTGGTCAGCCTGGGGCCATGTGGCTTTGGGGGTGGAATTACCTCATCTAGAAATTCCCCTACCCGTGCACGTTTTTTTTTATTTTTTTTTTTATTTTTTTTTACCTTTTACTAAACTTCTATACCTCTATAACAATGTTTGTATTTCAGCAGATAATTATGAGATTAAGTATAAATCTGTGTATCTTTGCTTATTCCTGTGAGTCATGTTATTATTATTTAAAACTGCTGGTTATTTTACAGGTTGGATTGATATACTCTGCTGTGCTCATCTTTAAGTTTTTTTTTTTTTTTTTTTTCATTTACAACCCACTTCATACGGAGGAGCTGCAAATCGATTGTTTTGATTCCTCCTCCTCTTCCTCCACCTCCTCCTCCATTCAGGTGTATAAGCCGGGACGCATGCGCACTACGCGACTACCAGGTGAAGTCGTGAGTGTGAATCTCACATGGTTTCACTCCTTCGCTGTGTCTCACTGGGATTGCATAGGGACTAGAGTCTTGGAGTCAGATGTCTGTGCTCGACAGGATAGACTGGAGGGTGAGTTGACTCGTGTTATTTATTTTCCTTTTTTTTTTTTTTTTTTTTTTTTTTTTTTTACAGATGACTTCATTTAAAACAAACCTGCCTCGTGTTTATCGCTTTTGGTGAGGAGCCTATATTTGTTTTACTGCTTTCTATTGTAATCACCTGTTTGGAATCGCTCTGTGCCGTATGGGATTTTCAAGAACCCATGTTTAACCCTTTGATGCATGAATTATCAAAACCTTAGTCAAGATTTTTTTTTTTTCCCTCAGTGTTTTTATTCCTCTTTATGCATAAAGAAAAAAATGTGGTTAACATTTTTTTTAAATTAACCTATTTTTTTTTTATGGTGTTATAAAAATGTCCACTCGACTGGACACCATGCGTTTAATTTTTGAAGCAAAGAAACATGTATTTAACCCTTTCATGCACGAATTATGAGAACCTTAATCAAGATTTTTTTCCCTGAGTGTTTTCATTTCTCTTTAAACATGAAAAAAAAACAATGTGATTGAAAAAAATTCTTATAAAAAAATTTAAAAAAATAAATAAACATAAAATATATAAAAAAGTAAAAAAAAAACAAAAAAACATTAAAAATAAAAAAGTAAAAAAATAAAATATAATAATAATAATAATAATAATAATAATAATAATAATAATAATAATAACAATCAGCTGGACACCATGCATTTAATTTTTGAAGAACAAAACATGTATTTACTGATAAATTGTGTGAAAACTATGGGGGGGGCTTGTGATTCTGGGGGTTTATGCTCAGGGGAGATCTACACAAGGTTACCAATTCATGTCAGAAAATATACGTAGTGTCTTAAAACTTTAATAAAGATATATGTAAAAAAAATAAAAATAAAAATAAAAATCCATGAATACGCAAGAGAACAGCTGTAGAATAGCTGTCCACTGTAGTGACCAGTATGCATGAAAGGGTTAAAACACAATATCAGAAAGTGATATACTGTGTGAAAACTATGAAATAAAAACGTTATTCATGCAGCTAATCTGATGTTTTCTCACATTTTTACATACTCTAATACTAGTTATTACTCACTTCATGGAGATAATATGCAAAAAAAAAAAAAAAAAAAAAAAAAAAGTTAAGAAAACTGTTTATAACAACTAGCAGTTGATTTACACTCAAACATGTTAGTGCAGATCAGGTTTATCAAGAACAGCAGAGTTACAGTAACTTTTTGCAGTGTATGAGATGGTGCATAAGTGTCCACAGTGTTGGCGGATATGCAACTAAAACAACAAAACCCATGAATATATAAGAGAACAACTGGAGAATAACTGTCCACTGTAGTGACCAGTATGCATGAAAGGGTTAATGTCAGTAAGGCCTCATAGATGCATCCTCTTAAAAATATCCAAGCTAATAATAATAATAATAATAATAATAATAATAATAATAATAACAATAATAATAATAATAATCTTTTACACATTTAATTTTAATGGGATACACTGTAAAAACCCACATTATCACTACGTTATTATTGGTTGTGGATACTATAATTAAAAACAAAATAATAATAATAAAAAAAACCTTTCATATAATTTTCAACAACTTTTTTTATTTTGCTCTCGCATGGATCGGTTTAAATCCTTACACCTGGTTTCCACTGAGCCTTTTGTCACCCCAGTCCAGCTCATGTCATGAACAATGACAACCCGAGCATCAGGATCGTTGAAAAACACCGTGAGGCCATGCGTGACTAACTTCCTCAAGCTCTGCTCCTCTGTGCGTCTCATCCAACGTAGACTCACATTTAATCAGCGGGCATTTCACTTCTGCTCCGCATCACAACAAACCAGGGTACCAACACGCAAAAACAGATAATCCATGACCGGCCCCACGTCCTGTTGTTCCCATGCAGTCGATCATCACAGCTTGGGGTGGACAGGCTGTTCCACTCAAAAAGACAAAGGTCTGCACATTAATCTCACCAGTGATTTGACATTTATTATTCCTCCTTTTTACACCGAACCAATTAATGTAATCACTCCAAATAGGGCGCATTATTTTCTGTTGAGTGAGCACTTCAGTGGGTTTAATATTGAAATTTTCATTTGAATTTCAGTGTCAAAGTTGAAGAAGAATGATGCCTATGCTTATCCAAACTGCCTAGTTCTGGATATTACGAAGCTCCACCAAAAATGTAAATGAAGTTAAGAAAGAGTTGTTTTGTTCAGATCTTTTAAGCATTACAGGTTTTCCAGGGAACTGATGCTGCCAAGCCCTCAGGCTTATTGTGGGTTAAAAATAATCACTGGGTCTGCCGACACTGCTACTTTAAAAATCACATCTGTTTGCTTGATTTTTTTTTTTTTTTTTTAAATTTATTTAGACATTAGATCGTAAATCAAAATTATTTCTAATATAGGCCTATTCGTGATATAAAAAGTACATGGAATATGTTGCTAAAAGACTGGAAACTGACTGAATTGATCTCCCTGAATGCTTTTAAATCCAAACTCAAAGTGTTACAGAATAACTCAGTGACTGTTTTTCATAGGTTTAATTGTCCTGTAAATTATTGTATGTTGTAAATATGTGTTGTGTTTCATGCTGTCTCTTGGCCAGGACACCCTTGGGAAAGAGACTCTTAATCTCAGTGGGATCTTTTTCCTGGTTAAATAAAGGTTGAATAAATAAATTTTTTAAAAAAAAATGCACAAATTGCTCAATTTAAGTGCTGTGCGTAAAAAAATGAGAATAAGATGTTGACAAATTAAACCAATATAACCTTCAGTGAACTTTATATATATATTTTAAATTCACTACCTTAATTCTTCATAATCTTACTACTAATAGCCTAATAAAATTATATAAACATCCATACAACTATTATTCACATTAGTAATATACAGGAATAACGGGATTATCAAAATAATATTTCATGCAAAAAAAAAAACAAAAACCTGAATAGTAATTATTTGATTGAATTTTAAAGTGTTTCTGTGCATGTACATTTCCAGACGGTGTATAGGAGATTTGCCCTCCTTAATGTTTACATCATATACATTTGACTTCCCTCAATAAAGACATAGAAGAAACAGAAGGCTTTTATTTTGGAAAAAGGACCATAATGTTGCTCACGTACAAGCATGGAATCTTTTGTGCCGCCACAGGGGTTTTTAACAAGGCCTCGTCTTCTGATAGCTGTAATCAGTGTTTTAATCGAATGTGTGATGAGTAGAATACACGGTAGGCCTATTGTCATTTTCAGTCATTTAGTAAAATCCTAAATGTCAGACCCAGATTTATGCGGCGTGTTGCGCATGCGGAGAAAGTTTTTAAGATGAGCTGAAAGTCCAGGAGGTTCTAAATCTATCACAAATAATACATTTACATTGATGTGACAAGGTGCCACATGCACATTTAAATAGATTTTTGTGTTTTCTTTTGGCATAAATTCTTTGATATTTCCACCTTGTATGTTTGAACCATGAGCGTCTCTTAATGCGTCCTCTTCAATGTTAAACTAAAACCTGCAGCTATAAATCTTTGGATTATGCTGCTTTAAACCTTATCATCGCCATTCTATTAAAATAAATGAACAGATCTCTCATATCCATCCATCCATCCATCCATCCATCCATGCACGTGATTGGCCGAAAGGTGTTCCATGAGCGTCAAAAGCGTGAGCCACTTTGTAACCTAGCAACCCCTCTGCAACAGAACCAATCGGTGTTGGTTTTATTAGTTTATAATAGTCTATAGCACAGGTGTCAAACATGCGGCCCGGGGGCCAAATCTGGCCCACCAAAGGGTCCAGTCTGGCCCTTGGGATGAATTTATGAAATGCAAAAATAGATATTAAGAAATTAACAATCCTTATAGTTCAGGTTCCACATGCAGACCAATTCAATCTCCAGTGGGTCAGACCAGTCAAATACTATCATAATAACGTATTAATAATGACAACTCCAAATTTTTCTCGTTGTGAATGTAAATATGTTCATGTATTTCCACTAAAACAAAGTATAATTTCACAAAAAATGTGAATAACCTGAACAAATATGAACAACCTGAAATGTCTGAAGAGAAGTAAGTACAATTTTAACAATATTCTGCCTGATACTAAATGTTTTGTGTATTTGTAAATCCACTGTGATCTGTAAGTAATAATGTACATGTGTAAATGATAAACTGAGGCATAATATTGTTAAAATTACACTAATTTTTTCAGTTTGCTCATGTTATTCACATCTTTTGAAAGGATAGTTTGTAGATGTAAACCTTTTCATAATGCAAATTTACTTTTTTCGCTCTAAAACGCAGAGAAAAGTTTGGAACTGACATTATTTAAATATTATTATGTTATTATTTTACTGGTCCGGCCCACTTCAGATCAAATTTTGCTGAATGTGGCCCCTGAACTAAAATGACTTTGACACCCCTGGTCTATAATATTGGAATTGCAGAAATCATAAGTGTTTTGAGGCACAGACACGCCTCTTGTTGTTAATGTCATATTGATAAGGCTGCAGGAGTCATTTGACACAGATCTAAATGGGCCTCATTCTGAATCAGGTCTGCAGAAGTCTTACAGAAGAAACACATTTACATCTTTATCTATACAGAATATAGGCCTATATAAAAATAAAAAAATAATACTGCACAAACTCGTCTTCATTTGAAAGTACGCCCCCTCCTCCCCCCCCCAAAAAAGGACTTTAAATCCCTGTGTGAGCCGCTACAGACGGACAGAGTTTTGATTGGCCCGCACTCCCGCCAATCAGTAATATGTTCCTTTTTTTTTTTTTTTTTTTTTTTTTTTTGCTGATTGTGACGTCACTGCGCAGGGTTCCGCCTACTAAAAGCGCCTGTGCAGATATAGTTCATATAGTTGAACAAGTTTACACCAATAGGACTGAACATCTCGGTTTTGTCCATAAGAGGGAGTCAGGTTTCTTAAATGCACCGTTGTCGCCCACTTTCAAAACAGAACTACAGAGCACATTGACCGGAGAAGAGGGGGGGAATATTTGCTTGACAACAATTATTTTCTCTCATAGTGGCTGTGGAGAGTCATATCTGTCTGTGGTCGGACAGTCGGTCACTTTGCCTTGTGTGTGTTTTTTTTCTAAACTCATCTTGGCCTGAAGAGAAAGAAGAAGAAGAAAAAGAAGAAGAAGAAGAGGGTTCATGATCACCAGGAAGCTCTAAATTCGTTCATACCTGGATTAACTTCGAAGGCGATAGTATCTATTATTTTTCCTTTTTTTTTTTTTTTTTTTTTTTTTTTTTTTTTGCTGTTACACTTCTTTTTTTGTAACGGGGACACTTCCTCTTGGCCAGAATGTTGTGGAAATTAGCAGACAACGTGAAATATGAGGATGACTGTGAGGTGAGTTTTCGACAGATACAGAGAAAGAATTGTGTCCGTTGACTGACACCGAACAGTAGTTTGCATTTCTACAACAAACACGAGTGTAGATTGTTTTTGACACGGTGATGGTGAAGTTAAGATAAAAATCTGATCAAATTCTAAGCTTTAAACAGACAACCGAACAGACCGCAGCATGGGGGAAAGAAAGACACAAACAATGAACACATGGGCGTCTACAACTTTATACCAACTGCAGGCCTAGATTTCTGTTATAAAATTGTGAAAATAATATTTCTAATAAAATAGTATGGAAATTTCAGTTTAATTTCCAGATTCAACACTACTTTGGATAATTACATCCTGAGTTAATAATTAATAAATAAATAAGTGTGCATAAATTCAGTGCTCTAAATTAAAACTTACATTTAATGCACATAAATAGTCCAATAAAAGTTTTTGTTTTTTTGCCCCTGATAGTTTTGAACTCTTCCCTCAGCCTTCTTGTCATCTCTCTTAGTTGCCTTATTTCTTTGGTCCTCCAGGAAAGGCACGACGGCAACAGCAATGGGAACCCGCGGCTGCCTCACCTGCCGGCGGTCAGTCAGCACCTCTACAGCCCGTCTCCCTCCCTCTCCCACTCGGCCAGTTCGGACTTCCAGCCCCCGTACTTCCCTCCTCCCTACCAGCCCATCTCCTACCCGCAGTCCACCGACCCCTACTCTCACCTCGGAGACCCGTTCAACATTAACTCCCTCCACCAGACGCAGTCGTCCAACCAGCAGCAGCCGTGGCCCGGCCGTCAGGGCCAGGACGGGCTCGGCGCACACGCGAGAGGCGGGTTGGCGAGTCAGATCCTCGGCCTGGAAGGAGGCTCATCCGGGGCGAGGAGAGAAGGTTTCCGGCGGCCGGAGCTGCTGCCTCCACATGCGCACAGTCTAGACTCGTCGGTTATCGGCGATAATATGGGAATGCACGACATGGGCCACGGACTGGAAGACGTACAAGTGAGTGGATTTTTATTTTCAAATTAATAAATGACTGAACATGAGAGAATATGATTGAACTCACAACATTCTATCTTCATGCAACACATTCATCCAATAAATGCTGCATATTTTCTTGGGTGTAGAATTTTGCGTATGGTCAAATTATTGGGATCCAGCAGCATAAATCTGCCATTTATTGTCATCTGTATTTATTAAAAAAAAAAAAAAAAAAAAAGAATAAATAAAATAATATAAAACAAAATGAAGTCCTGATCTGGAGAAATGTAATTGCATAATTTCAGGCACAAGGCTACATTATGCAGAAAATAATTCCAGCTTTCTATGTCTTTATCTTTTATAAGTGATTTTCATTTTTAATGTTCTTTTTTTTAACAGCATGTAGATGACCACAGTATTATCATGGCAGATCAGACGGTCATAAAAAAAGGTAAGTTTATTTCGTGTTTCTGTGTTGCAAAAAAAAAAAAAGAAAAGAAAATTTTATATATATATATCTCGATGGCCAGAATACAAAACCTCCTATCTGAAAAAATTACTTTTTTTTCAGGAAACAAAAAAAACATTTAGTTTTATTATAGTATGGTCTTTGTTAAAGATATCCAAGCATATTCTACTGTTCTCAGACTCTCTTTCTATATTATGTGTTAACAATACATACTTGGTATTTATACCTCCCACAGTGCAGTCCATTTAATGTGAAAACTCAAAATCTAAAAATCTTCAGATAGGAGTTGTTTTTTTTTTGGCCATCGATATATATATATATATATATATATATATATATATATATATATATATATATATATATATATATATATGTTTTGGCACATGCTGTCTGGGGTACATGTGCCTTTGTGTGACCACATAAAGATGTAGTAATTACTGGCAAGGGTTGGAAATTTACTGTATGAAGTGTATTTTTCCACTTTGAAATGTCAATTATTTCTATAGTGGCATGTCAAGAGTGCACTAAAGGAGTCCTGCATTTGTACTCGCCTTGCATAATACAATGATAATCCTCCTGAGACGCACTTATCTAAGCTTGATGTGATCCTTAGCCTATTCTGTTGCTGGAGGTGCTTGAAAGGATGCCCAGTAGGAAAAAAAATGGATCCTTTTCAAAAAATGGCAGGTTAGCTGACAAGTCACTGACAAGAAATTGAGCAATCTTCACATGCTCGCTGAGGACTGTATAGAGGAGGAAAGCTTTGGATCATCTTTAGGCTGGTTAAGCTCGCAATTGCAGCTCTTTTCTGCTCATGTTAACGTGAAATTAGGAGTTGATCTTGAAGCGGTGTTTGGCTCTGCAGAACCAGCTTTTGGTGGGGTGTGGCATCGGGCTTGCATGTGAAGGACAGTTTAGTAATGTGTTGAGACATGAACTGTTTTGAGTGAGAACTTATTCCCACTGTTTTGTCATCATGACTCCATTAAACGAAGTTTGAGTCAGTGCAAGACCAACATTATTCTACTGTTTAGCTTTGAACATTTATTCAAACAGACTGACAGACAGACAGACAGACAGATAGATAGACAGATAGATAGACAGATAGACAGATAGATAGACAGACAGATAGATAGACAGATAGATAGATAGATAGATAGATAGATAGATAGATAGATAGATGTGAAATATTTGAGGGTATGGGATTAAATGTTGTGCTTTAGCGTCTAATTCTCATGTGTGACACCTATTCAAGACTCACTGTATCTTTACAGCTGTCACAATGAGTTCAATTCGGTGACAATGTACAGTGTTGACTTCGGAATACAACAAAAAGTCAGACAACATCCCAAGTCAGATAAAATGCAATTTGCATGACACAGTAAACCATCCAGTCTCTCTTTGTTGCTGAATCAGTAATGGCTCATTATTGTTGTTCCCATGCTCAAGGGCACGCTATGGGCAATCTAGGTTTTCCACTTGTAAACAATGGCATGTCATTCCCAGCCATGTGCCCCAGAGGAGCCTCAAAGCACATATGTGACTCTGTGATTTCTGTCTCAGTATTAGGACTACGAGGTGGCAGGAACCTTGATCGCTTACAGAGGACTTATTATCAGGGGGGCATTCTTGCGGGTGAGGATGAAGATAGCTGTCTTGTAGTGTGCTGTACTGTTTGTTTTGTCCGATCACTGTCAGTGCTTATTATGTGGGGGGTTGGAAAGTTTTGAATCTGTGATCTAAAATATGTTCGACATTAGGAACTAGCTAAAGAAGCTAAAGAAAAAAACATAACCTAAACTAAAACCCCATGTTCTAGACTACCTAGAGCCAGCCTGACAAGTCATAAAGACACTACACAGTATTTGTGGCTTAGATAAGGGCCAGTCTGTGTGTGAGTACCTGTTTGTTGATGGTGTTTGGCATTTTAGATGTTTAAACAGCAGCAACTGATGTTTGGAAAGCCACACATTTTTTTTAAAGGTCTTCAGTAGTTGTCTTGTGTACTATAGACATCGCCTTTCTCACTTGCTCAGAGCTGCATGCACTCTTCCTTCTGATTACATGCAGCAAAAGAAAACACAGATTCCCTGCACAGAAAGGATTATGATGATTAGGCTTATGTACATACACGCTAAAGAGCATACATAAACAGATGCTATTGCACAACCAGAATATACCACCAATCTGCCCAGGTCTTTATTCTGGCCTCATTGTGTGGCTTATCCTCACCCATATTTTGTTGCTTCATCCTCCAGGACCTGTCACACTTCCCAAAGGAAACACGCTGGGTCTTCCCTTCCAGAAAGAGTCCCTCCTGGGTATGGTTTCAAACCCCACAGAGGTGTTCTGCTCTGTACCCGGACGCCTTTCCTTGCTGAGCTCCACCTCCAAGTACAAGGTTACCGTTGCTGAAGTCCAGAGACGCCTGTCACCCCCAGAGTGCCTAAATGCATCGCTGTTGGGAGGAGTTTTACGCAGGTCAGGCCTCAAACTAACTCTTAGTGACAGTGTGCAGGGTTTTGTAGTATTTCCCTGTTGATGCAGTTTGCAGACAATGCAGCGCGAGATGGACTAATTTACAAAAACCAAGGACTGCTGATATAAATCCAAATGAAATTGACCTATTAAGACCTAGTGTTACTTTTGAGGCAATTACAAAAATGATTTGTTCTCTCTATTTAGCCTTTCTCAAGTAATTTATGATCATTTATTATAATATTATCCTCTGCATTTTGTGTCTTTTTTTTAAAAAGTGAAAATCAGGCATTTTTCAATTTTTAATTTACTGATTATGTAGATGTTCATTAATGCTCAGATTCAGAAACAGAGAAAACTGAAGAAAAAGGGACTTTTGCAGTAAAATCTATCATTAACTGAACATAAACCCAGTGTGTCCATCCGCTGTCATTAATCCAACTCCATGGGTTTTACTGGTGAATCAATGTTGTAGAAGATGACAGTATTTCCGTGTTTACTATGGAGCCTCTAAATGTCCAAATGGGTCATATCTGATGACCATGAAAAGATGACAAATTGCATTTTCCACCAATTATTGGCATGCATTAATAGGATTAGTGGATTAGGAGTTACTAAACATTTTAGATCAGTAGACGATTTTGGTCACCAGTGGCTGTTTGGGTCTTTATGGGTTAATTTATTTGGTATTTCATCATTCAGTGTTATCTCCAAGCTGCTGCAAGTTTGCCTGATTGTCTCACATCTTTAAGGCTGTCAAACTGAGGAGATGTATTTGTAGTGATTTGCACACTACCTCTCATGGGAAAGGGTTTTATAAAAGCACAACTTGGCTCAGTTCCTCTTGCTCATCAGTTTTCTGCATAAAGTTCGTGACATTCTTTGTGTGGTCTGCAATTTTGGTTCTCCGCTGCCTCCGGGGATAGGTTACATCAACACAGTTAGTACCG
Organism: Sphaeramia orbicularis; assembly: GCF_902148855.1. Classification (NCBI taxonomy): domain Eukaryota; kingdom Metazoa; phylum Chordata; class Actinopteri; order Kurtiformes; family Apogonidae; genus Sphaeramia; species Sphaeramia orbicularis. Next base: position 49,600,404 of record NC_043961.1, on the reverse strand, counting down.
ATCTAAAGACGGTGGGCTCTATGGGTGTGTTTTTTTGTGTTTGTCAGGGGTTGCGGCCAGGCTACGTTTAACTGTAACAGAGCAGTTGACCTCATGGCACATATGTTAGCGTAGCAGTCTGTCGAGGGACCGTGAGGTTTCATTATGTACTCGACGCCCCTCACCGGAGCATTTTGTGCTTGGAGTGCACGTTTGCCACTTCCCATGTGCCTGTGTTAATGCTGACATGCACACACACACACACGCACACACACATACACACACACCAACACATGCATATACACACTGGCAGACATTTTTAAGTAGGTCATATAGCAATAGGAGAGGGATCGTTAGCACAGGGACAAGGGGAGAAGGGGGTGAAGGGGTGGGGTACACTCACACACACATGCCTCCCTAAAGATGCTGTCTTTCTCACCCGCCATGCGGAAGGAGAGCTTGACCGCCAGTCATGCGGAAAACTGAATCGGCCATGGCAAGTGGGGAGTTTAAGTGTTTTGCTAACGCATCTATGAGGAATTTCTCTGCTATGCTTTTTGAGCAGAAGCGTCAATTGCATTATGTTTTTTTGGGTCAGGAAAGGCCATTTACGTATCATTTGTTATTAAAAGTATTCAGAAATGGTCAACAGTGTCAAACTTCTGTTCCTGTTTATTGTTGGTCAGATGTAATGAAATAAGTAGTGGTTGTGACGATGTGAAGAGATTATCAAACAAGAAGCACTCGGAGAGCGCAGACCTCCGCCAAGGCAGATCAGTGTCCTGGATTTGGATGAAAATTTCAGGAAATGTTGAAACTGGCACAAGGAACAAATGATTAAATTTTGGTGGTGATCGGGGGTGGTGGGGGGGGCCACTGATCTGCCTTGGCAGAGGTCTGTGCTGTCTTTTCTAGAAAAGCATTAGGAGAGCACAGACCTCCACCAAGGCAGATCAGTGCCCCCCCACCCCCACCCCCTATCACCACCAAGATTTGATCATTTGTTCCTTGTGCCAGTATCAACATTTCCTGAAATTTTCATCCAAATCCATCCATAACTTTTTGAGTTATCTTGCATACAGACAGACAGACAGACAGACAGACAAACCAACACCGACAAAAACATAACCTCCTTGGCGGAGGTTACATGTAGCTTTATTTCAAGAAATTCATATTAGGAGAAACACTATAATCTTGTGACTTCATGAAAATGGACTCAAAATGTATTTTCGTGTTTCTCTCTCTGCAGGGCCAAGTCAAAAAATGGTGGCCGCTCTCTGAGAGAAAAGCTGGATAAGATTGGGCTCAACTTGCCGGCAGGAAGAAGGAAGGCAGCCAACGTCACCCTACTCACCTCACTAGTGGAAGGTATGACATATCACTCAGTAGCAACTTCTCAGGTTTAATTGCCGCTTGCCCTAGCTGGAATGTTGCTTTAACTATTTGAGAACGTGGGAGCTTCTTCACTTATGAGCAGTGTTTTCTCTCTGATGCATTCCCCAAATATCAGTCATTGTTTAAATGCTCGGTCACAGAAAGTATCAGTCATGAATTGATCCCTTTGCTATTTAAACCATGCTTCATTCACCCAACTTTCAGTGGCACCGTGAACCCGTTTGTCCCCTGCCCATTGAGTTCAGTGAAGACCTGATATAATCCTATGGCACTTACTCTGTTATGTGTTGACATTATCAAGTATCTGCATAAGACCCTGGAGAAACACAATAGTATGCAAAACACAGGTGCAGCAGTTCTTTGGCTGTAATTACACTCATAGAAAACAGCGAAAAATAAATTAGATGTGTATCAGTCTAGCCTTTTATTCAGTTTTAATTGGTGCATAAAGTGGAAATATCAAAACTTTGTATCTCAAAACATTGCAGAAAAGTTCTCATGCTTGGAAGAGGTGGAAAAGTTGGTATTGATAAAAAGTAAATGATGCAACAGATTTGACATAACGCGTGTGTGGACGAATAACCAGACTGCAACATTAATTGAATTCTTACAAGAAGAAACAGAAATGTCATATCACATGGAAACAGAAACAAAATGCCACTTTCAATGAAGAGCTGCAGAAACTAAAGTTGGACAAAAAAGTTGGCTTAAATAAACTGTGGAAGACTTTGAAACAATGGTGTATGAAAAAAAGAAAGTTAGCTTTAAGTTTTTGACAAATATAGCTCTTACTTTTATCAGCTCTGTCATCAGCAGTAAGTACTATTAACTAACTATTAACCGGTAATGTTTAGCAGATGGAAATATGCATAAATTTGCATTTTACAAATTTTACAAAATCTGGAATTGGAAACTCACCTGTGGATTTTTCAAATATCCATTAAGACAGATGCCAGTAAAGTAGAAAAAAATACAGACCGAATACAAAATATAACCAGTCAAAGGGATTTATTTGCTGTGTAATGTTACAATCTCAAGACTTTTCCTTAGATTTCCTTATTTAGACCATATTACACTGCACTCACACATTATAGAAACAACAAACTTTAAATTGCCTAATATGCTTTTATTTCTGGATCATATATTCAAACACATGGAGGGGTGCAGGTTTTTGTTTTTGCTGACACATAGCTAAAATGATGAAACATCATCTTCATCCTGCCGTTTCCTGTATCATGCATACTAAGTTACCCATCATACCTTAGCGAGACAGTGATGCCTCTCCGTGACCACAGTGGTGCTTTAACCACACATACCTGCCGAGGGCTAAAGTCGAATATTTTTGCGTCTCTTGTGCTCTACACGGCTAATTTTTTATAAATGGGCTGATGATTCTGTGCAGCAGAATGACTGCAGGCTTGTGTTATTTAGAGACCTTCAAAGCTGAATTAAGCCTTGTTATCTTGTGTACGCCTCGCCAGGAGGGCCAGCTGACCTTAAAGTTTTTGCTTCTTAATAGCTGACTGTGTCCTGGAGTGATGTGCGTGTCTATCAATAAGCAGTGTTGTTGGCGCCGTGGGCACCCTCTGCTAGCATTTACTCACATAAGCACATTATGACCATGCAAGTCAAAACCACCCTCAAGACAGAAATATATTCATCTCACTAGCTCGTCTTCCCCCAAGCAAGAAGACTGAGCACAGCTGATTATTCTGTAGTTCAACTGTTTAACTTCATGTGCCTTGGTACTTGTGAATATCAGGTCCAAAATGAGGCTGCTTCTTCAAAGTGATAACTCAGTGGGGTCAGTCAGTTTGTTGTTGTATCTCTGCTCCGTGTATTAAAGCGGTGATAACATCAGCGGAAACCGAATTGAATAAAGTAGTCTTGGTTAAAGGCAAAGAGCGATCTATCAGCTTGTCTTAGAAAAGCTTTTACAGGTGGTTTTCTTCCCCTTAAAGCTTCTGTTTGTGTTTGTTTCTCGTAGGTGAAGCCGTTCATTTAGCGAGAGACTTCGGCTACGTATGTGAAACAGAGTTCCCTGCGAAGGCGATTGCTGAATACCTGGGCAGGCCTCACGTGGACCGCAATGAAGTTAACTCTCGCAAGAACATGCTCCTCGCCGCCAAGTAAGTGTCTTTTCTGGATGGTTCTAATTTGCATTCAGTATCGGAAAGGTTTTAGCAACTGGGTGCTTGTGCAGGTTTTGAAAGTCCTAAAATGTATGGAATTTTGAAACGCTGTTTTCCAGACCTTGAAAAGTCTAGAATTTTGTGCGAAAGTCTTAAAGTATGGAAAAAAGTTTCTCTCATAGTTGAATTTTAGAGTATGTTCAAAGGAACATAATCTTGTAAGATAAGAAATACACGAGGAAAGCATGCAAAAAAACTTTTTCACTAAGCGGTCGGTACTGGAATGATTCTAGTGAAATTTGTTTGTGTGATATCTGTGCACTTTTGTGATTTTCATCAGTTTTGAAAATGTTTCTGTCTGAATTTACTGTGAATTATGCATTCATTCATTCATACATTTATTAAAATTAACTTTTCTACTACACACAACAGGTACAATCTCAACCAAAAATGTAGGCACGCAAGTATAGAAGTACATAAAGTTAAGGTCCTGAGGAAAAAAAATAGCAGTCTTGAAAAAGTCTGGAATTTTTATTTGGATAAAGAGCTCAGTGAGCAAGCTGACACATCAAATACTATTTTCAACTGTCAAAGGTTTTACACACTGAAAATCCTGCATTCTTCTCAATAGAATATGTATTTAGACCACTGTTATTGTGTCGCTGTTACATACACCAGATCACCAGCAGCTTATTTTATGTTGTTTAAGTTTTGTTCCTGCCAGAACTTACAAGGTGTTTCTCTTCAAATACATATATTTTGGCTTTATATGTCTTCTGTTAAAACCCAAACCCTAAGCTAAATCTAACTCTAACCTGTTTCCCCTTCTAAATCATCTGTTTTTCGTCTTTCAGACAAATCTGCAAAGAGTTCACAGACCTGCTTACTCAGGACCGTTCACCTCTGGGAAACTCACGACCGGCGCCGATCCTGGAGCCTGGAATCCAAGGCTGCCTGACCCACTTCAGCCTCATCACTCACGGCTTCGGCTCTCCGGCCATCTGCGCTGCCATGACCTCGCTTCAGAACTACTTGAACGAGGCACTCAAACAAGTGGACAAGATGTACCTGAGCTCTGGTAGCGACACCCAGGGATCCTCAGACAGTGGAAACAAATCTACTGACAAAATGGACAAGCACAGGAAATGAGACAAGAATCCTTATGAACTTGAACCTCCCTACAGTCCCCTAATCGTGCTGCCCCCTTTGCCCTTTTTGGGCTTTTAAAAAAATAATATTAGTATTGTCCCTTTGAGAGCTGAATACTGTATGTGTGTATGTGAATTCATATAATATTTTTTGATAAGTTAAGGATTTATAAGATTTTATCACAGATGGCCGCAGTATATGAGAAATCAGCCTTTGTTGGCACCAGTTGTTAACGCCCATTGATTGGTCCTAATGGGAGCCCACCCTGTGAAGGCATAATGCGCACCATACCATACTAACCACTGTGCAGCTCCATACAGCTGCTAATGTGCTGATGCTACAAGCATGGGACCTGTACACTGTTGACAAAAGGAGGAAAAGAACAAAGTGCATCCTGTTTTTTTCTCCCTAGAGGACATCATTTCAAGATGAGTTGCTGTGGCTGTGAATTCCTCTGTTTTTTCCCCCCTCCTGCTCTGTCTGGAGGCAAATCCACTGATTTCCTGTGTCTCAATGGACTTGCAAAGGACAGTTTTTATATGAGAAAGAGAGAGAAGAAATCCACTTCATTTTCCTAATTTTTTTGTGCTTGATTTGTACGACCACTTCAAAATCACTCCAGTGTTATTGTGCTTTGTTCATGAGAGTTGATTTGAATCTTATGTAGGTCTGAATGAGAAACAACGATTATTGGTTTGTCAGTCTGTGTTTGGTCAGAAAACCAGAGACTTTAAAGTCAGTATAATAGAAGCCTCTTCAGTGTTCATGTGGATTACAGGCATAGCAATGCTCCATTGTTACTCTCTTTAAGACCTGGCAGTGGAAACACATTACTTTTTTGTGACCACTTTGGGTATTTATCATTCTTAGTATTTAAAAACCCCAAGTTGTCATCGACCCACTAAACTGATTAAGTCCTGCCAGCGTGTGTGTATGTTGTGAGAATGTGTAAATGTATATATTTCTTTCTTTGAAAATGTTTTTAATTAGACATTAAATTCCAAACATAGAATTTTATCCAGTATCTGGTTCTGGATGTAAATATTTTCTAATTTATGTTGTAATTTAATGGGCTTCTGTAAATAATGGTATCATTCTGGTGTATGGTTTAACTTTTTATGATGACGTGTTAAACTTTTATAAATGGGTTAGTTTTTTATCAAGTAGAGGTTAGGAAGTGGGCATGATATACATTTTTGGAAATATGTTAAAAAAAACAAACAAAAAAAACAAAAAAAAAGGTTTTAAAGTTTCAGGAAAAAATAAAAAATAAAATGAAAGACCCATCTAGTGACTCAGTGATCTTGCAGAGGCACATGCACACATATTTGTTAATGGATAGCAGTATTGTTCTGTAACCTCTTTTTCAGCAGTCTTTCACAGATGATGGTTAAGTCATGTGCTGGAAGATCTTCCTATTAATACACAGCTAAGAAAAATCCCCAAACTAATGGGAACAGTAGCCATCATTATCTGCTCTCACTTCGGCTTCACAAATAGGCAGTGTGGCTCAGTGAAGACAGAGACCTCAAAAGTACATCATGTGATAAACAAAGATGCTGAGAGCTGGGTGCTGGAGAAAATACTTGTTTGTATTCAACTATTGACACATAGATAATCACCCCTAGAGTCCGTCACTTAACATCTTATCTTATCTGTCTGTACTTGCTGTTATTTTCTCTGCTTACTTTCTTTTTCCTGTGTGGTGTTACAACCGGATTTTAGTTTCAGTCTTTAATGGGAAACCTGGTGTTGCAGGTTTCACTCTGCAGAGGACAGTTTCTTGTCATGTCTGTCAGAACAAGAAGAGATGGAAAACCTCTGGTGGGATTTATATGTGGTGCAAGATTACATAATCATCACCTGCTCAGGCAGTCTGCACTTATTCATGTGGTCCTTTTATATCAGGGGTGTCAAACTCATTTTAGTTCAGGGGCCACATACAGCCTAATATGATATAAAGTGGGCTGGACCGGTAAAATAATAGAAATAATAGGATAAGAACTTTCGAGTGAAAGAAAATGTTTAGATCTACAAATTGTACTTGAAAATAATAAACAAATATGAACAACCTGAAAATTTGTTTGTAAAATAAATGTAATGTTAACAATATTACACCGTAGTTTATCATTTACACATGTGAATCATAACTTAGAGATCACAGTGGATCTACAAATACACAAAACAATAAATAACAGGGAGAATATTACTAAAATTCCAAATACTTCACTTAAGTCCTTTCAGATATTCACATTTTTTTGTGAAAGACTAGTCTGTAAATGTAAACATTTTTGTGTAATTTAACTTTTTTTTACACTAAAACAAGGAGACAAATTTACAGTTTTCATTATTTATAGATTATTATGATAGTATTTTACTGGTCTGATCCACTTTAGACTGAAATGACCTAAAATGATTTTAACATCCTAGATTGTTAATATCTTCAGTGTAATTTTTGCATTTCACAAATTCATCCCAGGGGCTGGATTGAACCCTTTGGCGGGCTTGGCCCCCGGGCTGCATGTTTGACACCTGTGTTTTATATCATGTTTGAGGAACTGACTGCAAAAAGACTGTGCCATACTAATACAAAAGCACTAGTGGTAGGAAATGTGTGAACTCATGTACAGCATTGAGTTTTCTGTTAGAAACAATAAATCACATACACTTTTCAACTGTAGTTGTCAGAAGAATACATTCTTTGCTTGTATAGAAATCAAGCTATTGGTGCACAAAGACTGCGGTTTATTAAATTTGGTAAAAAATTTAGAAACACAACTTGTGAAATGTAAACCTAGTATCAAAGGAAAAATTCTCTTTGCAGGACTTTTCTATTGTCTGCTTCTGTGCAAAGTTAACTGAACCCCACATCATAGTGATATACTGCAAAGACTGTCAGGACATTCTGAACTTCAGAAAACAATGTAATGAAAATTTAATATAATGAACATTTAATGCTGTTTTCATCTTGTTATGTTTGTTTTGTGGATACATAGCTTTTATGTGTTATTCCAAGATTCATTTATGTTAAAATGTCAGGGTGGCACAGTGGTACAGTGGATAGCACCTTCGCCTCATAGCAAGAAGGTCCTGAGTTTGATTCCAACACCAGGAACCGTTCTGTGTGGAGTTTGCATGTTTGCATGAGTTCTCTCCAGCTTCCTCCTCCCATCTAAGTAGGTAATAGGTTAACTGATTAATCCAAATTGCCCATAGGTGTAAACATGACAGTGATAATTTGTTCATCAGGTTGTTATTGAAAATGAGAATCAGTTGTCAACTAACTTACCTTGTTGAATAAATAAATCTGATGAATTAATGCAGTGATACCATCAAAAAATAATGCTACAGTATAAAAATTAGTGTAAATTGCAGTTCATACAGAGATTCATTTTGATAAAAGTAACAAGTCTGTTTTGTAAATTCAAGGAGAAAAAGTACAGATATGTTTAGGGAATAAAAGTAAAAAGCTGTAAAAGTCTGTACTATGTATTTATCAAGGATATTATTGTTACCGAAAACTAATGAAATGATGAAAACTAGAATTGTAAAAACATTTTCGTTAACTGAAATAAATAAAAACTATAATTAAAAGAAAAAAATGATAACTAACTGAAACTGTATTGTGTGCTTATAAATCTAACTAAAACGCATAAAAATTATGGATAAAATTCCCTTAGTTTTCATCTTTGTCAATGATGGATTGATATGAAATCGATTTATTTCCCTCGAGCAATTTTAGCAACTGGCACCATATGACAATTAACAGTTCATCACTTCTCGTCACTTGTTGTTTAGAGTCGTCTTCTCATCCCCATTCTACCTGTAAACATGGAGACTAAAGTTGGGAAAAAGCAGCAGAGTCCTGTCTGGGATTTATTTGAATATGACGGAGAAGAAGAGAAAAGATATAAAAAAAAAACTAAAACTAAACTAAAACTAAGAATTTAGAAAACAACAAGAACTAATAAAAAACTAGCGAACCTGCTCTAGAGAAAAGAGAGAGAGAAAAAAAGTCAAAAGTAAATAAAACTAAATTATCATGAAAAATCCAAAATTATTATAACCTTGGTACTTATGGTCAGCCAGCTATGCAGCATTAACCATGTATTTTCTTTTGGGGGTCAGTAGGTGAATTGCACATTTGAAAAAAGGGCAGCCAACATGTTCCAGAGGCATCAGCGACAACAGCAGCAGCAGCACACCATACCTAGCAGTTAAACAAGTATCAGCCTCTCCCCTCAGAAACCTGTCCAACCAGAACTGTCAAGCTGGAGGCTTACTGTCCTGACTGTGGTTGACTTTAACTGCCTTCATACTCTGGTGTTAGCTCGGTCTTGAAAGAGCAGGTGGTAACAGGAAGTGGCAGAGAAGGGAAAACGAAGTATGGGTAAAGGTTTACTGACAGTGACGGACCTTTGATGACCGGTTGAACGCGGTTGACATAATACCTCCTTGTGTCTGAAGGTTTTTTTCACCCTGTCCCTTGTCTTTTGTTTTGTTTTTTTTTTCCTGCGGCTTTCTTTCATGTTGTCACTCTGACAGCATGTAACATTGCAGGGCTTTGTTTTGACAGCCAGGAGCTATTAAACACATTGAGCAAATGTCCCACTGTCACTTTCTTCACCTGTATCATGAAGAAAAGTGCAGTCTAAAAAAAAAAAAAAAAAAAAAAATCTGAAGCTGAACACAGTTTCACCTTTCCTCAGGAGTCGACTGTACCGACACCTCATCAGTAAATATCAGGACAGTGTATTACATTTTCCATCCTCAGACAGTGATTCCATTCCTACCAGACTACCATGCACCTGCGTGGCTCATTTCTTATTGTGTTTTTTCCAAAGCTGTGTAGTAAGTGGTCAGAAATTTTCCTGCTAACTGTGAGACAGCATGAGTAATTCACCTCTGACACACCTAATAAAGTTGTGAAAAGGAGGCGAGTGCAGACTTGTCGAGCTTTACCTGTTACCCCCGGTGCCTCTTCTTTCATGAGAGAAAATACTCATATACTGCCTTTTATTTTGCCGAGATTATATCTGACGTGCTAATAAAATCTTTTGATCTCATTAGGAAGCCCAGGGCTACTTGTCAACTCTCGAATCACTGAACTGTTGTCATATTTCATGCCATCTCTGACTGAATGACCTTTCTATGTAGGTCAGAGTAAGTCACATGACAAAGATGTCAGCAAAAGGAAAGATGGGCCATAAAGAAAAATGCAATTATGATTCAACTAATAACAGTATTTTGTCTGTCTTCACTTTTTAATCAATCAAATCTGCTCCGTGGAATATAATAATCAGGAATGTTAGTGACTTTTATGTATCCTGTATTTTGTCCAACATGTTCCCAGATACTTAGCACTTTACTTTCACCCCCCTCCATTAGTGCCAAACAACCACTTCCCTTCGACGGCTGCGTTTGAAATCTGCAATACATTAAGCCTCATTTGCAGTCAGACTAATCGCTGCTTGCAGTTCTCAACCGCTGAAACCACTTTATGGGTTAAACCATAGTCTTAACATCCCACGTCAAAAGCGGCAAGTCGTACCGACGACAGTAGATTCTCATGTGTAAATCAGGAGTGGAGGTCAAGTCATTCCCAGCTCAGTAAACGCAGGAAGCGGATGATCAGTTGAACTCAAAATATGTTGAGTCTCATAAGGAAATAAATAAATAATAGTGTAAGATTTGGATGATGAATGCTGCAATGTTCATAGATTTACAGACAAAACATTGATTTGGTGAAAGGAATTTGATGTAATACAGTACTGCGCTGAAATGTTCGGCCACCTCTTGGTTTGTTGTCTTTGAAGGATTTAACCCATAAAGACCCAAACATCCACTGATGACCAAAACCATCTACTGATCTAAACTGTTTATTACCTGTTGATCCACTAAACCTATCAATACATGAGCATAATTGGTGTAAAAGGCAGTTTGTCATCTTTTCATGGTCATCAGATATGACCCATTTGGACATTCAGAGTAGTTACCGTAGTTACCGAAGAAACACTGTCATCCTCTACAACGCAGGTGTCAAACATGCGGCCCGGGGACCAAATCTGGCCCGCCAAAGGGTCCAATCGGCCCGCGGGATAGATTTGTGAAATGCAAAAATTACACTAAAGATATTAACAATCAATGATGTCAAAATCATTTTAATTCAGGTTCCACATACAGACACATACAGACCAATTAGATTTCAAGTGGGTCAGAACCAGTAAAATATTATCATAATCTATAAATAATGACAACCCCATATTTTCCCTTTGTTTTTTTGGTATAAATCAGTTAAATGACATGAAAATTTGACATTACCAAATTCTACTTTTACAAAAAATGTGAATAACCTGAACAAATACGAACAAACGGAAATGTCTTAAGAAAAGTAGATGCAATTTTACCAATATTCTGCCTGTTACTAAATGTTTTGTGCGATTTTAAATGCGCGTGTAAATGATAAACTGATAAACCGAGGCATAATATTGTTAAAATTGCACTTGTTTTACTTAAGACAATTCAAGTTGTTAATGTTATTCAGATTTTTAAGAAAACTTTGTAGATGTAAATCTGATCATAATATAATTTTACTTTTTTCACTGTTATTATTTTACTGGTCCGGCCCACTGGAGATCAAATTGGGGTGAATGCGGCCCCTGAACTAAAATGAGTTTGACACCCCTGCTCAACAACATTAATTCACTAGTAAAGCCCATAAAGTTTGATCAATGACAGTGGATGGAGACACTTGTTTTATGTTCAGTTAATGAGATATTTGCGAAAAAGTCACTTTTTCTTCACTTTCCTCTGTTCTAATATAATAATCCTTGATTTACTCTGAATTTTAATGAACATCTAATTAAATTGAGAAAATTGAATATGGAAAAATACATGATTCACATTGAAAAATGCAAAATGCAGAGGATAATATTAGAATAAATGGTGAAAAATCACTTAAGAAAGGCTAAATAGAGAGAAAAATTCATTTGGGAACTGTCACAGAAGTAGCACTAGGTCTTTATGGGTTAAATGAGCAGACATTTTTATTTCTCATTCTCTTCAGATACAACAAGAAAATACAGGAATTATATGCACAGGTTGTAAAAAGGGTAATGTCACTATTTAGTTGGACCCCTAACCCCATTTTGAATAGCAGCACAAATAGAAACAGTTTGTGTTGAATGAAACCTGGTATAAAACACCAGAAATTGAATGCAATAAATATTGTATTGTAAAGGGTTAAAGATATGTTAAGTGGAAAGAGGGGGGACACACCTAATACAACTGCTTTGGTTTGTAGAAGCTGTTTTTTTTTTTTCCATGACTTTTGTTTTTACTGCTGTACATACTTCACATGAATTCAGATTAGATCTTAATACAGAGACTGACAAATGCGTATGTGTGGTTATTAGAACTTTACTAAACCAACAAACCTAATGTTGGACTTGGACTTCTGCAAAGTATCATGTATTACTATCTTATGGAACTGATTTACCTCACTGAAAAAATATCAATACATTTTGCTTTACTAGTTTGATAAGCCATATAAAGTTTAAAATATTTAACTCCAGAACTTGTTAAAACATCATATCCATTTCACATTATTTCAATTTATTTATCTATTTTTTTGTCACACAATCATAAATATGCCTTAACCCTTTTTAGGGCACTCATTGAAATACTCTGAAATACAAAGTTTCAACCTTAGTGTGTTTTTGGACATCATCATCTACCTCGTTGTTGGCTGGCGTGACAACAGTCTACCTCTTTTTGCTGTAGAACATCCGAGCAGCACTTGCTAAAACGTAAACACAACTGTTATAAGGTCATATACTGAGAAAAATTACTCATATTCACTATTTACAGCTTCAAAATTTCTATAAAATCTCTCTGGATCACTGTATAGTGTTATAAAAACCAACAAACTTCTTGATCTCACTGAGACAGGATTGGCCCCATATTTAATGTTTGCTGAAATTACCAAATATAGCCACTAGCCCGATAAAGGGTTAAGTAGTTTTACAATCTGTACAATATAAGCATAGTCTGTTTGTCAACCATTGGTTAGAGTAAGGAAAACTCCCCCAACAGAATTCCTTAAAGGGATAAAAATGAAAAAAAAAAAAAACCCAAAAAAAAAAACAGAAAAACAGCAGTTACCTCTACTTTTCTGTGTGTGTCTGTTGTTTACTTGTTGTTCCCAGATACTTTTGAGTTACATCTCCCGGTGTTGTGACTCGGAAGCTCCTGTATGGATTTCAACCTTAGTGTGTTATTGGACATCGTCATCTACCTCCTCGTCGGTTGGCGTGACAACACTCTTCCTCCTCTTGCCATAAAACATCCGAGCAGCACTTGCTAAAAAGTAAACACAACTGTTATAAGGTTAATATACTGACAAAAATTACTCATATTCACTATTTACAGCTTCAAAATTTCTATAAAATCTCTCTGGATCACTGTATAGTGTTATAAAAACCAACATATTTCTTGATCTCAAGGAGGCAGGATTGGCCCCATATTTAATGTTTGCTGAAATTACCAAAAATAGTCACTAGGGTTAAGTATTTTTACAATCTGTACACTATACAACACAGTCTGTCCGTCAACCATTGGTTAGAGTAAGGAAAACTCCCCCAATAGAATTCCTTAAAGGGATAAAAATGGAAAAAAAAAACAAAAAAAAAACCAGAAAAACAGCAGTTACCTCTACTTTTCTGTGTGTGTCTGTTGTTTACTTGTTGTTTACAGATACTTTTGAGTCACATCTCCTGGTGTTGTGACTCGGAAGCTCCTGTATGGATTTCAACCTTAGTGTGTTACTGGACATCGTCATCTACCTCCTCGTCGGTTGGCGTGACAACACTCTTCCTCCTCTTGCCATAAAACATCCGAGCAGCACTTGCTAAAAAGTAAACACAACTGTTATAAGGTTAATATACTGACAAAAATCACTCATATTCACTATTTACAGCTTCAAAATTTCTATAAAATCTCTCTGGATCACTGTATAGTGTTATAAAAACCAACAAACTTCTTGATCTCACTGAGGCGGGATTGGCCCCATATTTAATGTTTGCTGAAATTACCAAAAATAGTCACTCGGGTTAAGTATTTTTACAATGTTTACACTATACAACACAGTCTGTCTGTCAACCATTGGTTAGAGTAAGGAAAACTCCCCCAACAGAATTCCTTAAAGGGATAAAAATGGAAAAAAATCAGCAATTACCTCCACTTTTCTGTGTGTGTCTGTTGTTTACTTGTTGTTCCCAGATACTTTTGAGTTACATCTCCTGGTGGTGTGACTGGGAAGCTCCTGTATGGCATTAAAGCAGCACACCTGGAGTGGAGTGAGTATACTGGGCTGGTATTTGCCTGTTGTGGTGTGTTCTCCCGCAGACACACATAAAGTTGGGTCAGTTTTGTCTGAATGATGCTGTCTGCTTTATAAAGTCACTGTGAAAGGGTTGTGGGTGTAGAATCCTAATTTATTCTAAATTATGAACTCTTTGTTGTGCATTTCAGTGTTGCTCTTGAAGAGGAAAGTCCTTTAACCCTCCGGTATCCCGTACGCCAAGGCCCTTACTGAGCACCAAGTGTGCCTTTTTAGCACACTTGTGGAATAATGTCAAAAAGTTTTTCTTACAGTTTGTTTTTAATTCTTTTACACTTTTTCTATTTCATCAACTTGAGCCATAAATAAAAATACCAAGTAATCAATAACTGTCACATTTTTAACCCTTTAAATGCTGTGTTTATAATGTAAACAAACCATTTTTTTGGATGCCAAAAACACATACAATTATTATTTTTTCAATATACTACATAAAAAGTGGATCACATATTATTTGATTTTTGCAGCCTGGCATATGTCAATGATTAACAGCAACATTGCTTAATCTGCATTATTATTTTTGGCACTAGGTCAAATGTTTAAAAATACTAGCATCTGTCACCAAGTGTGCCAAAAAGGCACACCTATAATCAAACTTAATTAAATATTATGTAATGATTTGTTTTTCTGCTCTAATTTGATTTTATTTTTGTAAATCAAGGTCATCCCTAATCATACATATCAAATGGAAGAAATAGTGCGTTCTAGGCACACTTGGGAGACAGATGCTAGTCTTGTAATTTTCTTTTGTTTACAATGTGCAAATTTTAGTCGGTGGCCAGAATTTTAAAGATCATGCAAAAATGAACAACTTTTGAATTCTAACCTTATTTAAATTGTGAAAAATAATATGAAGTTTTTTAAAAAGAAGTGCAAAGGGTGCCTAAAAGGCGCACCCAGATACCAGAGGGTAAAAGTTTGATGAAATTACCAAAAATAGTCACTAGCCCAATAAAGGGTTAAGTGGTTTTACAATCTGTACAATATCAACACAGTCTGTCTGTCAACCATTGGTTAGAGTAAGGAAAACTCCCCCAATAGAATTCCTTAAAGGGATAAAAATTGAAAAAAATAAAAATAAAAATCTGCAATTACCTCCACTTTTCTGTGTGTGTCTGTTGTTTACTTGTTGTTCCCAGATACTTTTGAGTTGCATCTCCTGGCGGTGTGACTGGGAAGCTCCTGTATGGCATTAAAGCAGCACACCTGGAGTGGAGTGAGTATACTGGGCTGGTATTTGCCTGTTGTGGTGTGTTCTCCCGCAGACACACATAAAGTTGTGTCAGCTTTGTCTGAATGATGCTGTCTGCTTTATGAAGTCACTGTGAAAGGGTTGTGGGTGTAGAATCCTAATTTATTCTAAATTATGAACTCTTTATTGTATATTTCAGTGTTGCTCCTAAAGAGGAAAGTCATTTAAGGAGTATCATAAACCAACATATTCTTGTATTATCATCGCTGTTTCAGAAGTAGCTTAAAACAAACATTCAGCAGGAGATCAACTGTCAGCCTTTCCATTTTGGAACTGACTCTAATGAAACTTAATGAAATATCACAGTTTTACTGCCATATAATCAATCATTGCAAACATTAAAATATCAACACTGATTAGAGTTCTGAGTTTTTGCAGTTGTTGAGCGTGTTTGTGTGTTTAGCGTTGGGGGAGGGGCTGATGTCGCTGCGAGGGGGGAACGTAGCTCAATAATGAGAGCATTAAGCAACTAGGGGGTGAGCTGAGTGCGTGCATATATGTGTGAGTGTGTATGTGTGTGTGTGTGTGTGTGTGGAGGTGGGTGGGGGTGAGTGGGTTGTAGCCTAATCCCTGAGGAAAATGTGGAAGAAATTAATCTAAATTACAAGGATGAGGCTAGTCTGGAGTCTGGGTCTGGAAGGGCTACAGAGGGAAGGGAAAAGGGGAAGGAGGGATCGAAGGAAGGAGGAGAAAAAAAAAGGGAGGGGGGGGAGCCATTACTGCTGTCCTTTTTCTGTATTTTGGTTGCTGTTTTCTTTTTTGCTCGTCCTGTGGGAATGAGGTGGCCTGTCTTCCTTCCTCTTTGGCTTGCCACCCAGACACCCCTCCTCTACTTGCTCACGCACAGGCCTCTTCCCAATTAGTCAGCAGGGCAGCCACGGCCTGTGTGGACGGGACTGCAGAGACCGCTCAATCCCTCGCTCTCCTCCTCATGCTCTCTTCTCACAGACAGCAGATGTCTTGGTTTCTCAGGGAACATCTCTTCTCTGGCCTCTTGCAGACTCTTCTACAAAATAAAGACCCTTCTTCTTTATCTCCATGCCTGCAAAATATCTCAGAGATCTTACTGCTGCAGGAGGTCTCCGTAGTCAACGCACACAAGAACTAACTCGCACACAAACACACTCCATTACCATTAAAAACCCCCTTCTTTTTATTCTCTTATTTAGTCTAACACGAAAACAGATAAATTACACAGGATGGTTGCCGCTGCTCATCTATCTAATGAATAGCATCTGTCGTCTCCCCCTTCTATAACCAGCATACAAGCGAGTCTTGTTCACCTAGGCCTGTGCACAGTAATAGGAACAAGCTGTTTGGTCAACACACAGGCCTGTAAACACAAAATGTACTGTGCTTTATGCTCAGAACTATTTTACTGGTCTGCTAGAGCCAGAAATCCACAAATCATGAGCAGCAACAGAAGCGCAACAACGAGAGATTATCTGACACGGTTGAACGCAAATGACAGTGATTTAAATCTTCCACAGATCGATAGAAAATGGACAAATCTTGAAAAGTAACATTTGTTGCTCATTGTTGTTACTGTTAATGGGATTTGTGGATTAGTGAGGATTATTGGTCTGTCTGTGTCCTACTGCTCATAACTTCATCATGGCATCGTTTGCTCACACATGGTTAATTCCCAGACCCAGAGAAGAGGTGACCCACTGACAACCACTCCACTGTATGTAACACCACATAATATATAGGTATTTATTAAAGTCTACTATATTACGGGTAATTTCAAGGTTTTCCCAGGGACGTTGAACAGAGACCGGTAACCAAAATCTCACATCTTGAAATTCGTTTTAATTCATTATCAATAACTGACAATACATATCATGATACAGTGCATTTTCTGTATATTCTGTACATCAGTTAAGACTTAGTTTACATAAAACGACCCCAAGGAAAGGCTTATTTCTTAATCAGCAATATTTTATTATTTTAATTTAATCCTTTCATCAGTACTGTTTTGGATTAAAAAAAAAAAAAAAAAAGAATATTAACATATATAGTCATGGACAAACATAAATTCTGTTTCCAAAAACATTGTTGCTTTAATTATTATTATTATTTTTTTTTACCTCCATATTCCCCATTTCGTCAGTTCACAGCATTTAGAACTTTTATTGACAAATAAATCAATATATGCAAAGAATCCATTTTTGTCACTGATAAAACTATTGGCCATCACTGTAAAATAAAACGTAAATACAAACACTGTCCATTTTGCAAATTAATTAAGGCCTAATATAACACTGTGATCAAAAATATCAAAATGTTGCATATAATCCTCTTTAATGTTTGAAGGAAACAGAAATCAACAAAATACTGGCTGCTTGTGTGTTGTATGGAAGAATAAAATGTCATCCACATGAGGAAAAATATTACCATAAAGAATGTTTTGTTACTTATCAACATCAACAATTGAGTTTAATATGAAACAATACATGTTTTTTCTGTCATTACCATCTATATGTCATAATATTGTGCATCCCTATTGGCTCATGATCGACATATATGAGATGGCTTGATGAGATCTCATCTCTTGTCTCATTAAAGGTTTAATTTTGTTCAAAGAAAAAAAAAGTTTTAACCAGGTCACACTTTTCCAACCTCTTCATGACCCATTAAGAGTGTCTCGCCTATTGTACACAGATGACCAGTGACTTGGAAAATAACAATCACAAGACTAAACTGCCTCAGTTATGGACTGTTTCTTGGCCTTGATGTCCATCTATTCCTTTGGTCAAAGTGGTTCTACTGACAACTTGAAAATGCAAACACTGACTTTTGCAAACGAACACTCATATATGAATGTGCTGCTGGTCATAAGGTGCAGACTGTGAAAATAGTATGAAAATGATTTTACACAATGGAGAGGCTTGGAGCTGTTGTCTTCTGATTCACATGACAGTGTTTATTGTTTTTCTCTCTGTGTGAGAAGTGATTTCTCAAACTTTTCTAAAAAAAAATATCTAAATTAGATTATTATTTGAAGACTTAGAAAGATTTGTGCAAATCACTTGGCAGCATATAGACTTGCTATTGACTATTAATTGGAAATTGTCTCTATTATAGCTATAATTATGGGCAAAAAACAGACAATTACCAGAAAATATCCAAAAATAAATAAATAAATAAATAAATAAATAAATTTGAAATTAGGAGGGAGGTTATCAATAACCTCATAACTTCATACTCAAAAAGAGGACAACAACCTTAAAAAGTTTTTGTTTATCTATTTCTGGTGTTAAGTTATGGAACAATCTAAATGAGGAACTCTAGCAAAGTCCAAATAACCAGTTTAGGAAAATGTACAAAAATATTTTGTTTAGCAGCTATAATTGATAACTGATCATTCTCATTACTGACTATTGTCATTTACTCATTCATATGGCACCGGGATTAGAGGCAGAGAAACCGATGTGAATGTATATGTGTATGTATGTAACAGTGTATACATGTATTTATACATGTATATGTAAGTGTATGTGCATGGGTATGTATATGTGTGTATATGTATATATGTGTATGTATGTTCATGTAAGTGTATGTGTATGTATATATGTATATGTGTGCATGTGTATATATATGTATGTATGTATGTATGTATGTGTGTATGTATGCATGTATGTTTGTATATATGTATATATATGTATGTATATTTATGTGTGTATGTATGTATGTACCTGTATGTATGTATGTATGTATGTATGTATGTATGTATGTATGTATGTATGTATGCAAGTATGTATGTTTATGTGTATGTATGTATGTATGTATGTATGCAAGTATGTATGTTTGTATGTATATATATATATATATATATATATATATATATATATATATATATATATATATATATATATATATATATATATATATATATTTATGTGTATGTATGTATGTATGTATGTATGTTTGTATGTATGTATGTGTATGCATATATGTACATATTGTTGGTTTAGACAAAGGGATGAGAGCTAATAAGCTATGCTCTTCTCACTCCTTTTCGAATATGACTTTTTGCTTTTCTTTTGTGTGCGTATTATTATTTTATGCTTCCTTGAATTTTCATCGCTATATTATGTTGTACAAAGAAGTCCATTAGTAGCGATCAGGAAGCTTGTATCATTTCCATAATTGAAATAAATCAATAAAAAAAAAAAAAAAAATCACATATTTTTAATTTGTGAATGTCTTATAATTGAATAATCCTAGAATGACATTACTAATATCACAGAGCTGTAAATAAAACACTGAAGAGGCAGCAGAGTCCTTTGAGGATGCGTTAAATGTAGCATCACTACAGGCTTTAACTAAGTGTTGATAGAAAGCAGTGGTTTGTCAGGGACACTGTCAGAATGTCGATGATGCCATTTTATGACACTGATAAAAACCCTAAATCAAACAAACAGTACATGAACATATCAGGCTTATTGGCTGGAAACTGAACACAATGAGATGACATAGAGCGTCTGTGTCAGGAGTCTGACTCTGTGACATATGAGGGGAAACGTTTACAAACTGGAGAGCTGTTACAACCAGGGAGGTGGGTGTAGTGCATGTGCATGTGTTTGTGTGTTGTCCTCACTTCAGAGAAGGAATGCCCATAGGCAGGCACCAGCCTTTATGGTTCAGCTAAAGGTAAAGCTCATTACTCCGGCCGACAGTCCCTAACCAGCTGTACTGCATGGTTTAAGCTCTGGCCTCAGGCACTTTGACTTTCCACTAATAAAGATAGCAGAGCAGAAGGGAAACATGTAGAAAATGTGGACTTCTGCGCAGAAAAGGAATCAAAAAAGAAAGCAAGAAAAATACATTATGAAACAAGAAACAGACAAAATGAAAAATCAATAAGAAGAGAGGGGGAAAAGGGTAAGAAAATGATTTTTTGTATTATTGTCAATGAATATGAACAATTGAAAATAGCCGCTAAAAACAAAAAACAAAATGCGTAAACACTATCCAGACGTGTCCTTGGTAAGGTGCATTTGAGAGGTAGGAAACAGCTAAATGAAAAGATACATATCTTCCAAAGCAGGAGAAAATAGTAAACATGTGAAGCCAAAGCTGCTTTGAATGGATTTCTTTGACAGCAAATGCTTCCAGTATGGAGTGAATCATTGTAAAACCACATTCATTTCCTGCCTGTGTTTATCCAAAGAGGGATGAGATACAAAGCTGTCCAGACTTGTTTGCAGCGTACAGGATAGTATATGGAGAGGGAGATGTGCTCATCACAGCCAAGGAAAGGCCGTACTTGAGCAACTTGTAGTAACACTTTTAGGAGTAGTTAGTTTGACAACCAAGTGACTACTGGAGGAGGAATTAATGACTTCAAGAAGCTGTTCATAGTTTTATTTACAGCCAAAAAAATCCACAAAAACAAAAACGCTTTAAATGAATCACTCATGGTAACCCCTGGATATTCTAATGAAGGTTTTCTCCTTCTTTCCCAGAATTTACTCTTATTCCCAGCAGTTTACCGAGCCCATGTTTGGCATATGGCAGCCACAGATTTGCATGCCTCAATTATGGTGGACAGCATTGTGTTAGCTGGAGGGAGGGGGGGGGGGGGGGGGGGTTTACAGTACCTACCTATGGCATCTGGCCACAGCGCTGTTTTTGCATAAAGAGGGAAGGTAGTGATGAAAGGTGTCTGTGTCCACTGTCACACCGCTCTGCTTCCACTTTAAACAATAACACACACAGAAGAGAAACTGAAACAGCTCAGCTTTTATCTGCAGTAAATGGACTCGAGACAGAATGTGAAAGTCGGAGAATGTTTCAATATGAGTGGAACATAAACTATTAGACATCTATTCTGTGTGGAGAAGACAGACTTTAGATAAACTAAAACCCGTGGATGTTTGATCAAAGCAGCGAGACATTAACCCATGTCTGACTGTGGACTCATGAATGAACCTGATGTCTGTAGGATGTATCTGCAAAAGCACCGAACAGTGACTGTGAGTACATTTACATAAGAAAAAGGAAACACGTAGCTCAAATGTTAGCTTTTTTTTTTTTTTTTTTTCGTAAAATGTGTCTGTTTAAAAGAGTGTTTTTTCTATTTAAATGTTATCTTTTTTATTTAATTTTGCCTTTTACTTTTTAATTAAAAGTATTTATAGTCCATTTCCTTTTTAATTCTATACTGCTGAAGGGAGCACCCACCATTTCACTGTGCCTTATCACACAATGATAATAAAGTCTATTCTATTCTATTCTATTCTATTCTATTCTATTCTATTCTATTCTATTCTATTCTATTCTATTCTATTCTATTCTATTCTATTCTAGCCTGGTCTGGTCTAGTCTTATCTAATTTAGACTAGTTTAGTTTAATCTAGTCTGGTCTGGTCTTGTTTAGTTTAGTCTAGTTTGGTCGAATCTTGTCTGGTCTTGTCTAATCTAGTTTAGTCCAGTTTAGTTTAGTCTAGTCTGGTCTAGTCTTGTTTAGTTCAGTCTAGTCTGGTCGAATCTTGTCTGGTCTAGTCTAATCTAGTTTAGTCCAGTTTAGTTTAGTCCAGTTTGGTCTAGTCTTGTTTAGTTTAGTCTAGTCTGGTCTAGTCTAATCTAGTTTAGTTCAGTTTAGTTTAGTCTAGTCTGGTCTAGTCTTGTTTAGTTTAGTCTAGTCTGGTCGAATCTTGTCTGGTCTAGTCTAATCTAGTTTAGTACAGTTTAGTTTAGTCTAGTTTGGTCTAGTCTTGTTTAGTTTAGTCTAGTCTGGTCTAGTCTAGTCTGGTCTAGTCTAGTTTAGTTTAGTCTAGTCTGCTCTAATCTAATCTGGTCGAGTCTAGTCTAGTTTAGTCCAGTTTAGTTTAGTCTAGTCTGGTCTAGTCTAGTCTAATCTAGTCTGGTCTAGTCTAGTTTAGTTTAGTCTAGTCTGCTCTAATCTAGTCTGGTCTAGTCCAATGTAGTTTAGTCCAGTTTAGTCTAATCTTGTCTGGTCTAGTCTAGTTTAGTTTAATCTAGTCTGGTCTAATCTAGTCTGGTCTAATCCAATCTAGTTTAGTCGAGTTTAGTTTAGTTTAGTCTGGTCTAATCTAGTCTGGTCTAGTCTAGTTTAGTTTAGTCTAGTCTGGTCTTATCTAGTCTGGTCTAGTCCAATCTAGTTTAGTCTAGTTTAGTTTAGTTTAGTTTAGTTTAGTCTGGCCTAGTCTAGTTTAGTTTAGTCTAGTCTGGTCTAATCTTGTCTGGTTGAGTCTGGTCTAGTTAAGTCTAGTTTAGTTTAGTTTAGTCTAGTCTAGTCTAGTTTAGTTTAGCCTAGTCTGGTCTAATCTAGTCTAGTCGAGTCTGATCTAGTTTAGTCTAGTTTAGTGTAGTTTAGTCTAGTCTAGTCTAATCTAGTCTGGTCGAGTCTGGTCTAGTTTAGTCTAGTTTAGTTTAGTTTAGTCTTGTCTAGTCTAGTCTAATTTAGTTTAGTCTAGTCTGGTCTAATCTAGTCTAGTCGAGTCTGATCTAGTTTAGTCTAGTTTAGTGTAGTTTAGTCTAGTCTAGTCTAATCTAGTCTGGTCTAGTCTAGTTTAGTTTATTCTAGTTTGGTCTAATGTAGTCTAGTCTAGTCTAGTCTAGTCTAGTTTAGTTTAGTCTGGTCTAATCTAGTCTGGTTGGGTCTGGTCTAGTTTAGTCTAGTTTAGTTTAGTTTAGTCTTGTCTAGTCTAGTCTAGTTTAGTTTAGTTTAGTTTACTCTAGTCTGGTCTAATCTAGTCTGGTCTAGTCTAGTCTAGTCTAGTCTAGTTTAGTTTAGTTTAGTTTAGTCTAGTCTGGTCTAATCTAGTCTAGTCGAGTCTGATCTAGTTTAGTCTAGTTTAGTTTAGTTTAGTTTAGTTTAATTTAGTTTAGTCTAGTCTGGCGCAGCAGCGGCGGCCCAGGAGGTCGAGCAGGTTGTCCAATAGCCAAAGGGTTGTTGGTTCAAATCCTGCTCCATCCCAGTCATGCCTCCAGTGTCCCTCTCACTGGTGTTTGGATGTGAATGAATGTTTGTCGATGGTCAGAGGGGGCTGCTGGTGCTGACTGGTTTCCATGTTTCCATCAGTCTGCTCCAGGGCAGATGTGGATGCAGATGTAGTTTACCATCACCACCAGTGTGTGACTGTGGAATGAATGAGTCTTAAATTCAGTGCCCACAGTGTCCAATCCACTATGGTTATTGTCATTCTGTTCTGTTTTATTTGGTTCTGTTCTGTTCTGTTTTACACTTTACATATTTAATGAGAAATTCTACACCAAAAACTCTCTGACAGATCAGTGTCTTTTCGGTATAGTCACCCTTCCTGCTGTGTTTATGTACAGTTCCTTTTTGTTTGTATGAGGCTGGGCGAGAGTGTGAGTGCGTAATTAGTGTGTGTTTATGTGTACACTAACATGCACCTGTCTATGCAGGATGTAGGAAAAAAAAAAGAAGTCAAATTAGCGTGACTGCCATGGACAACGGTTCTGCTGATGCAACCACTGCTGGATAAAAAAGGAGAAAAAACAAAACAAAACAAAACAAAAAAAAACAGAATGAGCACAAAATGAAACCCAGAGTGAGAGATCCCAGATGTCAGTGATATGAGGGCGATAAAGCTCATATCTCAGCATGTTTACACTCACAGAACTGCTGCAGTGTACTATCTGATGGTCTGAGGATCAGAGGTGTCACACATTCATCCATACGCACCGTAAATAATCCAAATATTTAAGGAACTGTTGTGTATGAGTATTGATACACTCCATATAGTTCAGGGGTGTCAAACTCATGTGAGTTCAGGGACCACATACAGCCCAATATGACCTGCAGTGAGCCGGATCATTAAAATAACAACATAATAATACATAAATAATACCAATTCCAACATTTGTATGTCTAATTTCCATGTTTTAGAGTGAAAAAAGTGAGATTATAGTATCAAAATTTCTACATCTACAAACTATCTTTTAAAAAAAAATATGGAAAAACATGAACCATGACCAAAATGAAATTTATTAAGAAAAAAAGTGCAATTTTAACAATTTATGCCATTATTTGGCCTCAGCTTCTCATTTTTACATGTTCATTACAACGTACAGATCACAGTGGATCTACAAATGCACAAAACATTTAATAACAGAATATTGGTAAAATTACTCTTAAATCTCTTAAGACATTTCAAGTTTTTCACATTTTTTTGTAAAAGGCTAGTCTGTAAACGTTAACATTTTTGTGTAATTTTACTTTTTTTTTTACACTAAAACAATGAGAAAAATATGTGGTTTTCGTTATTTATACTTTATTATGATAGTATTTTACCGGTCTGACCCACTTTAGATGGAACTGAAGTACATTTATTTTGAATTCCTTGATTGTTAACCCTTTCATGCACAGTGGTCACTACAGTGGACAGCTATTCTCCAGCTCTTCTCTTGTATATTCATGAGTTTTGTTGTTTTAGTTCCATATCAGCCAACACAGTGGACCCTTATGCTTCATCCCATACACTGTCATTCATACCATTACTGTAATTTTGCTGTTCTTGATAAACCTGATCTGCAGTAACATGTTTCAGTGTAAATCAATGGTTGTTTGTCAGAAAAAAAAAAGTTATTGGTTTTTTTTTTTTCTCCATATTATCTCTATGAAAAGAGTGATAATAATTAGGATTAGAATATGTTAAAGTGTGAGAAAACATCAGATTTTATTTCATTGTTTTAATATCAATTTCTGATATTGGGTTTTCAACACGTTTCTTTACTTCCAAAATTAAATGTGTGGACATTTTTGTAACTCCATGAAAAAAAAAAAACAACTTGATCACATTGTTTTTTTTCATGCCTATGGAGGAATAAAAACACTCAAGAGAAAAAAATCTTAACTAAGGTTCTCATAATTAATGCGTGAAAAGGTTAATATCTTTTTTTTTTTAAATTTTTATTAGTGATAGTTAACAAGACAATGTGGACAGAAAAACAACAACAACACATAAACAAAGGGAAACTCAAACAAATAAATAAACAAACCAAAAAATACAACAATGACAGAGTACTGACAAACAACAACAACAATGTCATATTACAAAGAAAAAGATCATAAATGTAAATAGCAACTAAACCATATAGCTTGGTTAGGGGCGATAGGGATGATTGTTAATATCTTCAGTGTCCAGATTGGACCCTTTTGCGGGCCGGTTTTGGCCCCCGGGCTGCATGTTTGACACCCCTGATATAGTCCATTATCACATATCAACACCATAAATATGAAGCCCTCCATCATATTTTTCTGCATTATGACTCGTCTTTTCTCAACAGTAGCTGTCAGAGAGAAAGAAAAACAGATTGTTCCTGAAGTATTCGGTCCAATTTCAACAAAGACCTGTCATAGTGTTGGGAAATGTGTTTTTTGGATACGAGGACCGAATAATGTCAACCTGGTATGAGAACTGCTCGGTCGTGTGTGAGTCCAGTATGATATTTGATACACAATAGCATGTCCTTCATACAGTGTAATTATGTTCTTTTTTTTTCTCTTCAAAGTGCAGTCATGGCAAGTAGCTTGTATTTAAAAGTCATTACACTTAGATTTAAACATACCTCCCATATTTTTTTTTTTTGGTTAAAATAACAAAATACAGGCAGATTAATGGTTTGAAAACAGAATATAGGCACAACAGATGAGTTATAATGAAGCTAGACCTTATTAATCTTATTGTGTGTGCTGTGTGTTAGGCTGGTGCATGCATGAGTGAGTATGAATAAGAGCCTGAGCGTGTGATTACACAAATGTGTGTAAGTGTATCCTGTAAGTCTCAATGTGTGTATGTGTGTACACTTGTTTGTGTGTGTGTGTGTGTGTGTGTGTGTATGTGGTTAATGCTTTGTCCAAACAGACAGACAGAAGTCTCCAGCAGGAAGAAAAATGTGCAGCTTGAAAATATCGGTCTTGTTCTGACACGTCTCATCATTTTCTTCCACTACACCAACCGCCTCACTTAAAGGAAAAACTATCTACAAACCAACCCGACAGTAGCAGCAATCCCACTTCAACTGATGCAAAATAACTGCATTAAAAGTGCATTATGTAACTTTTAATCTAGTTTTAAATACCAATTAATAAATGGGTTTTAATCGAACTTATAAATGGGCCCTTCCTCGTCCTTCTAGTTTGCCTGTTGGCTGAATTCTCCTCAGGAAAATCCAATGGATGAGATGTTTTTCTTGCTCGGTCATGCTGTGTGTTGTGCGCCATAAAGTGACAATGACATAATGCAACTACCATTGGTACTGCGTCTGTTAAATGGATGGCTTCTACACTGTAAAAAATGACTGTAGAATTAACACCAAAAAGTTGTAAAATTGCAACATAAAAAAAACTGTAAGTGACAAAGTTGTTTATTTGAAAAGATTTTTGTGTTAATGATTAAATCAAACATAGCTGTAGTTTTTACATGAAGAGTATGTGAACAAAACTGGATTTGTATGTAGAAATGATGTATTTCTATTGTTTTTAGAAAATAAAACTGTAAATTGAAAAATAATGTGGTGCTGTTTCAATTGCACAACCATAATGTTGAAATAACGGCTTTTGCTTTTTTTTTTTTTTTTTAAATAAAAAAGTTATAAAAAGTAAACATTTAACAATTTAACATTTTAAATTTGTAAATGAATGGGTTGGTAGAGTTGGTAGAGTGGCTAGTCTAGTAACCAAAGGGTTGGTGGTTCAAATCCTGGCTCCGACTCTCCAGATATCAAAGTGTCCATGGAAGACACTGAACCCTAAATTGACGTGGTGGCTTTGGAAAGTGCTTTGGACACCATGAAGGTGTAGAAAATGCACTGAATAGGTGCAGTCCATTTACCATTTAAATCCAGTGTCAAATCTACATGTTTAAAATGTTAAATCTACATGTTACTCCATAAACATGTTTACAGTTGGGTGTGTTTTTTATAGTATTGTTCTGGAAACCACAGCTGTCAGTTTTTTTTTTTAAAAACAACAGGATTTTTTTTTTTTTTTTTTTTACAGTGTAGCACAACAAAGCCACCAACACAAACTCACAAAAAATAAATACAATTTGTAAGTACTGAAGCCTGTCTGGTGAAAAAGTAAAGTGACTAAAGTAAAGGGAAAATGAGGATAAATGTTCAGTTTGATTACACTGAAACCATAGAACATTCAGTAGTACCAGCTAAAACACATATATTCATGTCCATAATAAGGTGTACAAGCATGTTTAGTTTATTCCATCAGGTTCACCAACAGCGTTATCATCAAACTTAGCTCTGGCAAAGTGTCACAGTGGTAGATATGATCAAACTGTAGGATACGAGGTTTTAATGCAGACAGTCAGTATTTAAACTAAATTTTAACAGTGCTACATGTAACATGTATGAAAAGTGCTATACAAATGAAGTTTGACTGACTGATTGATTGATTGATTGATTGATTGATTGATCATGCAGTTGTCCATGAAGGCATTAAACCAGTGTTTTTCAACCTTGAGGTCGGGACCCCATGTGGGGTCGCCTGGAATTCAAATGGGGTCGCCTGAAATTTCTAGTAATTGATTAAAAAAAAACTTACTAATAAAAAAAATTATGGCGAGTTGAGAGAGACAATCACAATCCATAAAAGACATGACAAACTCTGAGGCTGAAACTGAAGCACTGTGGTTCTGTTTATCTTTCAAATGTTCATTGTGGCCAGTTTAAGATGCTGCAGCTCTTTAGCTCTGCAGTTATTGTTTGTTCAGTATTAATTGTCAGCCTTGTAAATCCAAGCTGGACTGACTGTACATATCCTGACCAAGGAAAATAAAATTCTTACTTAGTGCAGTAATCTGCACCTGATTTTTTTGCCTCCATCCATAATAATATACATTATATAGACTAAATGTCATCTAAAATTAATGTTTATTCACAACATAGTATAGCAAACTATTACATGATCAAAAACAAATTAATTTTAGCAAAAAAATGTCTCCGTTTTGAATGTCTGGGGTCGCCAGACATTTGATGATGTTAAAATGGGGTCATGAGACAAAAAAGGTTGGAAACCACTGCATTAAACTACCAGGCCAATTCCACAAACAATGGACTATACTCACTAATTCTGCTGAATGTTGCATTATGTTTACTCTAAACCTAACCCTAACTCTGACCCTAAGTCTAACCCAAACCTCTATTCATAAACTATTTTGTGCTGATCATATGCTGACAGAAACACGACCAAAACATTTTTCAACTGAGAGCAGTTTACCTTTATTTGATGCCAGTGTTTCTGGTGTTTCATGTGTTTGTGTCCACAATTTTTTTTTTAAGTTTTAAGTTTTTAAGTTTTACACTTAAATCACTGTTTCACTTTATATCAATACCCTGAAATGTGTAAATACAATCAGAAGTCTTTATTTACAGTATTGTACAGGAAACTCTTTTAGAGGTAGTTCTTTAGTTCTTTCAGAGTATATATACTAACCTTAATGTCAACCTGGCTACTAACCCACTGTTGTGTTGGGTTTTGGTCTGTTTGTTTGTTTTTTGTCTTCGTGTGCTGTATGTAAAGTTGCTGAATATTTGAATTTCCCTTGGGAATAATCAAGTATCTATCTACGTATCTAACACATCCACAAATCTGTCCATTATAACAACTGCAGAAACAAGTGAAATCCTCAAATTAAATTTTTTTAATGGGCAGAGATTTCCTCACAAAGACCTCTCATCAGTCAAACCAACATTCATGCTTCTGCTTCTATAATATTTTGTCTCTATTACACAATCTGCTGAAATTTCCATCGAAACAGGCTTCAGGCATTGATGTGATTCAGGCTCTGAAACGTGTTTCATTAATGTTTCATACCTAAAACAGCCGCATATGTCACTGAATTCATATTGGGATTTTGCAGAAACATTATGTTTATGCATTTGGCAGACGCTTTTTTGCCAAAGTGACTTACAGGGGAAAACCAATTAAATCACTCAAACAATCAAATTTATTTATATAGCGCCAGATCACAAAAAAGTTATCTCATGACACTTCATATATAGAGTTGGTCAAAACCAGACTCTAAGCCAATTTACAGAAACCCAACAGAATCCTCCAGGAGCAAACACTTGTGACTGGTGACAGTGGCGAGGAAAAACTTCCCTTTAACAGGCAGAAACCTGGAGCAGACCCAGACTCCTGGAGGATGGCCGTCTGCCTGGACCAGTTGGGGTTAAAGAGAGAGGGTAAAGCGGGAGAAAAAGAGAGAGCGATAGAGACTGGGGGAGAAGGGGGGAGTAGGGGGTGACACATGGAGGCAGATGAGGATAAGTGAGTGGTGATGATGAGGGCAGGGAAGAGTCAGGACCACAGCAGCAGGTCCAGAGATAATCCTGGAAGAATCTGTGATAATAACATTAGAACTGATATTCTTTTTTTTTCACCGCTGGACATGTGTCCCAGTATCTCCAAACTTTTTTTTTTTTTTTTCTTTAATGGGCTCAGCTGGCTGACAGGCAGCTGTCTGTACCGATAAGGCAGCAGCCGACACCAACTGTACTCCCAGTCATCATTGCCCATTTTTCTAACACCTTTGCTTGTGTATCCTCTTTTATTTGGACATTTTACCAGGGAGTATCTCACACTACTTTTTTTTTTTTTTTTTCCCTACTTGTCTTGTCCAGCGTTCTAACAACAGAATGGTAGTCTGGTTCTTTTTGGTGCTGAACAAATTTGCTTTGCCAAGGGTAACTTCATAAAGTATATGAAGCACCCTTTGATATTCTACTGTGTTTATTATGAGTTTTGTTGAACCACATTTCGATGGCAGTATCTCCAAACTCTGACAGAGATGGTGTGCATTTATGCACAAAATGCAGCAGTTGGAATTTCATAAACAGCAGATCACTTAATATCTGATGGTCATTAGTGTTGAGTGTTCTGCAACTGTTACACTGTATGATTGCAGGTTAATGGGCTGAAGTGAAGATCCTAACCCTGAGATAACACACATATCGCCATCATCCCGCCAATATTTGACTGTAGAGTTTGCACTTCATAACACTTAACACTGATTCAACATACGTATCACTAACGCAGAGATTTGGAGATAGAGACAGAGAATACAGAGAGATAGTTAACAGCAGCTTTCAACAGGTGGGAAGTGCACCGGCCCAACTGCCTACAGCACTTTATTTAATTAGACAATATTTGTTTATTTGCACAGAGGGGCTGATTTTTTTCCACTGAATGTGTGAATATTAGTTAATTTACATGCAAATGACACAAGCACAACATTGGTGTTATCTGCCCAGCAGCACAGTTTGCAGGGAATTCCACATGTTGTGGATGTTTAATGATTAACAGGGAACATTTATGTCATATTTGCATCAGTTTTATGCTCTAAAAAGTCACACAATTCTTTTTTGCATCAGCCCAAAAGTTAGTTAAAATACATATACAGTAATCTTGCACAACCAGAAGTGGCGCCTGGATAGGTTCACTGGGTACTTTACATTGCCTGTAGGTGGAATGTGACAGTAGACGGTTAACCTGTAGAGGGTGTAGCCCAAGTTCATCCGCTGGGATAGGCTCCAACCGCCTGAAACTATACAGAGGAATAAGCATTAATGGAAAATGAATAAATGAACCAGGACTAGCTAAAAAGTTCTTGTGTGTCAGCACCGGAGAATAAATATATCCTTTAGTTCAGGGGTGTCAAACTCATTTTAGTTCAGGGGCCACATTCAGCTAAATTTGATCTGAAGTGGGCCGAACCAATAAAATAATAACATAATAATATATAAATAATGTCAACTCCAAACTTTTCTCTATATTTAAGAGTGAAAAAAGTAAATTTACATTATGAAAAGGTTTACATCTACAAACTATCCTTTCAAACAATGTGAATAACATGAACAAACTGAAAAAAATGAATGTAATTTTAACAATATTCTGCCTAAGTTTGTCATTTTACATATGTACGTTGTAACATACAAACCACAGTGGATCAACAAATACACAAAACATTTAAAATAACAGACAGAATCTTGTTAAAATTGTACTTACTTCTCTTAAGACATTTCAGGTTGTTCATATTCGTTTAGGTTATTCACATTTTTTTTTTACAAAATTATTCTTTGTTTTGGTGGAAATACATGAAAATATTTACATTTAGAAAGAGAAAAATGTGGAGTTGTCATTATTTATATGTTGTTATGATAGTATTTGACTGGTCTGACCCACTTGAGATTGAATTGGTCTGAATGTGGAACCTGAACTATAAGGATTGTTAATATCTTCAGTATAATTTTTGCATTTCATAAATTCATCCCGCATGTTTGACACCTGTGCTTTAGTTGAAACACCCGATTAATAATAGTGTAGTTTTACTTACCTCTACCAACCCAGTCCATTGTGTTTATTTGTGTAAGCCTTATATCACTGGTGATGCCCGCATTCATGTGAGCGAATGACTTTAAGATAATGTAACTTAATATATTTGATTAACATTTAACAAAAGTTTTCTTCTGGGCAATAAAACTGAGACGTAAAAGAAAAAAAAACATAATGTAAACCAGGCAGTGTAAATATGCAACAGCTCTCAACACTAATCATTAGCAAATTTTTATTAAAATTTCTTCAATGCAATATACATTAATAATGACAAGTTTGGATATTAATAGGGTAATACATATAAGAGCAACACAAAGCCATTGTCTCTTCTTCAGAAGAGAGCTATCAGGATTATCCATAATATAGATTAGCAGGAACACACTGTTATTTATTAATTCTGGATTACTGAAATGACAGGAACTAGTTAAGATACAGACATTACTTGTTATGTTCAAGGCCAAAAGTAAAGTACTACCAGCTAAATTACAAGAACTGTTTGTCTTCACTTCAGAGAATGAAGAGCGTAGAAGGAAAGGTCATTTCAAGCACTAGTGTGCACAGACAACTTTGAAGCAGATGTATGTATCAGTGCTGGGCGTTAAACTCTGGAATTCTCTTTATAATGAGCTGAAGGACTGTAAAAACATATTCCAACTGAAAAAAGTGTATAAAAAAAGAACAATGAGATTATATGAACAGTTATAAGCTTTACATTTTGCTTTGTATTTGTACTGCATCTTGTGACATTTATTTACTTATTTTGGTCTGATATAATGTTTTTGCATCATTTCGTCAGGTATATATTTACCTATGTTTTGTACTTTCTAGACATGTAGTTTTGCACTTGGTTTTGTATTCATTTTGTACTATCTTTGGATGTATTTAGTTTGGTTTGTCTGACTTTATATTGTATGATTTTATAGCTAGTTGTGTATAGCTAAACATAAAGGTTATTATTATTTAGAAGGGGGCAGGAAATATAAGATTGTCTTCAACTTGCTCCTTTTCGAGCGTGGGTGTGTACATGTTTGTTTACTGGATGATTATTGAATGTTTGCTGATGAAATGCAACGCCCATGAATGAAATAAATGAAATGAAATGAAATAATGCAGATCTAAACACAAGAATGTAGTTGATGTAAAACATTACTACTCACCAAACGTGAATTTTTCCACAGTTCTGTCTGTGACACTGTTACATGGAACCAAAAACTCTGTGAGGCCTTCAGTTTCTCTTTATTTTCAAAATAATTTTTTCAGTTAAGAGACTTTTTCTCAGTTTGCAGAAACAAATTAACCCTGTAAGGGAGCAATGTAGACAAGCAGTCAGTATTCAGTAATTGTAGATGAAGGTACATTTCCTGGGGGAAATGGGTAAATTAGCGCTCAGGTTTACAGCATAAGCCCATTTACTCTATTCAGGGGTCACTGGTGCCGTGAGCCGTACAAAACATTTTCCTGTTCCCCTGCTCCTTCAGCTCTTTCTCCTTACATTACCTCTGTGGGGGGAACTTATTCTTAAATGTCTAATCTCCATCTGATTCCAATTTCCTCTAAGTGTCCCCTTGAAAGCAGTTTCCTTAAAGAACTGTAACTCTCCTCAAAGTCATGTGCATGCTTTTAATCTTTGCTTAATCTTTGCATCTAATGCTTCATTTTAACCAAAAGAGATTAAATCTTAGGTGACATGTGGTTGTAACAGTGATGACAAAAATATGAGACTTAAAATTATATGTTCATTTGTTTCTATGGTTTGACTGAACTTCCTCTAACCTTGACACACCACACTTACTAAAACAGTCAAACAGTTACTGTAAGTCTCCTCTGAGGCCACGTGTGTCCTCACTGACCTCTATATTCACATCCCAGCAGGAACCTAAACAGTCAAAAATACTTAAAAAGTCAGTAATTTCTCACACTAGCTGAAGACTGAAGACTGCCACGCTCTTTTCCTTTTTGCGAAGATAACAGGATAAAGATGGTGGTTCACCCACAGGATCGGCTGGTTAGAGGGATCAGATAATCGTAGCTTTTAGAAAAACAGAAAATGTGAAGGATGAGTGAGATGCATTCATGTTATGGTGTGGAGAATTGAGTAATTTTTCAGTGGTAAATTAACTCATTGACTTCTGTTTAGACTGATGCTGTGTGATGCTTTATCAAACAATGGGTCCATTCTTTAGAGCTTTCATCAGAAAATCTAAAAAAGTTTGTTTTTTCTCAAAAAGAATTGTTTTCATAGATTGCAAACAGCTCCTGTGTTTGATACAATACAGGAGAGAATACAATGCATCCTAAAAGTGTTATCAAGATTATTGTCATTAGTCATTGTCATTGTTATTTAGCCTCATTAACACTAAAGTTTATAGTCTATATCACAGGTGTCAAACATGCGGCCCGGGAGCCAAATCCGGCCTGCCAAAGGGTCCAATCCGGCCCACGGGATGAATTTGTGAAATGCAAAACTTACACTGAAGATATTAACAATCAATGGTGTCAAAATCATTTTAATTCAGGTTCCACATACAGACACATACAGTCCAATTAGATTTCAAGTGGGTCAGAACCAGTAAAATATTATCATAATAACCTATAAATAATGACAACCTCAAATTTTCTTTGTTTTTTCGGTGTAAAAAAGTTAAATTACATGAAAATGTTTACAATACCAAACTATACTTTTACAAAAAATGTGAATAACCTGAACAAATATGAACAAACGGAAAAGTCTTAAGAAAAGTAGATGCAATTTTACCAATACTCTGCCTGTTATTAAATGTTTTGTGTGATTGTAATACACATGTGTAAATGATAAACTGATAAAACGAGGCAGAATATTGTTAAAATTACACTTGTTTTTCTTAAGACAATTCAAGTTGTTCATGTTATTCAGATTTTTAAGGGAACTTTGTAGATGTAAACCTGATCATAATATAATTTTAATTTTTTCACTGTTACTATTTTACTGGTCCGGCCTTCTGGAGATCAAATCGGGCTGAATGTGGTGGCCCCTGAACTAAAACGAGTTTGACACCCCTGGTCTACATCTTGTCTATGTAAGTATGAGCGCACACTAGTGATGTTTTATTATTATTATTATTATTATTATTATTATTATTATTATTATTATTATTATTATTATTATTATTATTATTATTGTTGTTGTTGTTGTTGTTGTTGTCATCTCATAAATGAAGAGCCACATAATATAGGTGGCTTAACTGTAATAACAGAGCAAATATATAATTAAAATGGAAAAAAAGTAATGAAATTATTTACTCAAAGAACCTCTAGACTTCAGCTGCAACTGTACAAATTGTCTGATCACAGTGACATTAAAATAGAAGCATTAATTTCTTAAATATTAAACAACCCCCATTATCTCTTAACTTTCATTTAAATGCATAAGCTGCTAAATGTTTGCTCACTTAAATACACTGTAGGGTTTGCTGCTACAGATTATTCGAAGTCCTGATGCCTTGTTTTAAATGACACACTTACTTTTAGAAATAAATGAAAACAATGGCCAAAGTGCACAACCTCATACTTCATCAACCTCAGGATTTTTTGATTGGCGGATTCCACTTTGAGACTCAGCTTTCAATCTGTTAACACATAATATAGTAACATAGTCTAAAAAATAGTGTATTATGTATTGGGTATGTATTGTTTTTATTTTTATTTTCTCAAACAAGTGCATTTTCAGATGGATTGAGGTTTTACTCTTTAGGCCAGGGGTGTCAAACTTGTTTTAGTTCAGGGGCCACATTCAGCAAAATCTGATCTAAAGTGGGCTGAACCAGTGAAATAATAACATAATAATATATAAATAATGTCAACTCCAAATGTTTCTCTATGTTTAAGAGTGAAAAAAGTAAAATTCCTTTATGAAAATGTTTACATCTATAAACTATCCTTTCAGACAATGTGAATAACATGAACAAACTGAAAAAATAAGTGTAATTTTAACAATATTCTGCCTCAGTTTATAATTTACACATGTACATTATGACTTTAGGATCACAGTGGATCTACAAATGCACAAAAACATTTAGTAACAGGCAGAATATTGTTAAAATTGTACTTATTTGTCTTAAGACATTTCAGGTTGTTCATATTTGTTCATGTTATTCAGATTTTTTGTGAAATTATACTTTGTTTTTGAGTAAACGCATGAAAATATTTACATTTATAAAGAGAACCATTTGTAGTTGTCATTATTATTTATATGTCATTATGATAGTATTTGACTGGTCCTGCCCACTTGAGATTGAATTGGTCTGAATGTGGAACCTGAACTAAAAGGATTGTTAATTTCTTAGTATAATTTTTGCATTTGACAAATTCATCCCAAGGGCCGGACTGGACCCTTTGGTGGGCTGGATTTGGCCCCCGGGCCGCATGTTTGACACCTGTGCTTTAGGCTACTATATGCTTTAACAATTTACTTTTAGTTATTTTGTGTTTAAGTAAATCTACGGTAATCTTCAGTAATCAGAACCCATACATAACTGTACATTTATATATAAACAGAACCCTAATCCTTTGTTTAAATTGTTGATGTTGCTGATTCTTTAAGTGCATGCCATGCTATTATTAAGTAACATAATAAATATGAACTTTTATACTTATTCAAACACTCAGATCCTGATCTTTATATAATTCCAACAACCCGTGTCGGTGTGGAGCATCCGTTGGCATTTATCACCTGTCTGATTCACAATGACGACGGTACCTGTGTAAAGCAACAGGTGACAGCGACGTGGAGCTCCGAACAGGTAGATGAATGTTTCACATCTCCTTCTGCTCAGTCTACTTTGTCACACTGTGAGGAGAGGAAACATGTATGTGTGTGTTTAGACTCACACATGCGCTCACATACGTGTGTCAGTGTGTCTGAGTGTGTGTTTTTTGGGGGGATAGAACAGCATGTGCACACATAAACATCCTCCGGGCAATGGGAGTCATCCTGGGAATATTTATCTTTGCTGGTAACGCAAAGAGGCAGCCAACCTCTAATCTGGCCCTTAGCTATTTTCTCTGAAATCTCAGAAAGGCAGAGGGGGTGAGGGGGGTAGGGGGGTGAGAGGAAAGGGAAAGGAGGGAGACAGTGAAGTCAGCGGGGATGGAAAGAAATCTCTGAGAAGGTGGAGGATGGAGAGAGAATAAATAGGAGAGACAGGCCTTGTCTGGTGCATGTGCATGCGTATTAAACATGTGTGTTTCGTGGCATCTTCTCGTGTCTGAGCGTACACACTGAGGTCGAAGGTGTCTGCATTTCTATTGTGCTAGTGTGTGTCCAGGGAGGTCATGGGGGTTGGCCAGGGGCTGGGTGATGAGGCGTGGGTGGGACCTTGTGTTTGGTGTGTCTGTGAGGCAGAATGAGGTAGGGTGATGGAAGTATCTGCGTGTGTGTGTGCGCATGTGTGTGTGTGTGTGTGTGCGTATGTGTGTGTGTGTGTGCGCATGTGTGTGTGTGCCCCCATGCCCTCCAGGCTGAGCTGGATCTCTCTGTGTGCTGCTGATTCGAAGTGAATGGCAGCGTGCCGTGTGGCTCCATCACGGCCAAATGACTTCTGACACTCCTTGCCTTGTTCTCTGGCGTCTGAGGAGATGAAACACACACACACACAAACACACACACAATGCCATAAGTAGCACACCAACACCACACACCAACACACACTGATGTGTCTCGGGGACACTGCATTGACTTTCATTCATTTCCTGGAGTCTTACACTCACTGCAACATGCCAAGACCTCACCCTACTCCTTATCTAACCCTAACCTTACACTTACCTTAAAACAACCCTTTACTCTGACTGATTCATGGTCATGCAGTTGACGGATGATATTTTACCACTGTACGGTACTTCGAACAATACACATAAATCTCAATATAATTGTCAATAAAGGATCCCCACTTTTTTTTTGTTTCCTCAAAATGTAGGAGGTGGTGGAGTTTGATAATAGATCTATAAAACCCAAGACCTCATCATTCTGACTCCAACAGTTCTTAATTTAGTCAATAAAAGCACTACAGCAGGGGAACGACTACACTGTAAAAAATGACTGTAGAATTAACACCAAAAAGTTGTTAAATTGCAACATAAAAAAACTGTAAGTGACAATACAATGCAAAGTTGTTTATCTGAAAAGATTTTTGTGTCAATGATTAAATCAAATATAGCTGTAGTTTTTACAGGAAGAGTATGTGAACAAAACCAGATTCGTATGTAGAAATCTATTGTTTTTAGGAAATAAAACTGTAAATTGAAAAACATTGTGATGCCATTTAAATTGCAAGACCATAATTTTGAAATAACAGCCTATTTGCTTTTTTTTCTATTTTTTTTTTTTTAAATAAAAAAGTTATATAAAAAGTAAACATTTGACAATTTAACAGTTTAAAGTTGTAAATGAATGGGTTGGTAGAGTTGGTAGAGCGGCTCGTCCAATAACCAAAGGGTTGGTGGTTCGAATCCTGGCTCTGACTGTTCATATTTCAAAGTGTCCATGGAAGACACTGAACCCTAAATTGCTCCGAGTAGGACCTGGTGGATTTGGAAAGACCTTTGGACACCATGAAGGTGGATAAAATGTGCTAAATAAGTGCAGTCCATTTATCATTTAAATCCAGTGTTAAATCTACATGTTACTCCGTAAATATGTTTACAGTTGGATGTGTTTTTTACAGTATTGTTCTGGAAACCACAGCTGCCAGTTTTTTTCCCGTAAAAACAACAGGATTTTTTTTTACAGTGTATGGTTTGTGTTGAATATTACTACAATAACACAAGGAGGCTTCAAAAAGTTCTTGGACAAAGAATATAGTTTCAACATGGTTTAAGTCACATGATCCTCAGTTTTTACACAGATGGACTTAAAGGCTGGCATCAACGCTTGCAGAAGAGTATTGACCTAGATGGAGCATATGTTGGAAAATAAGCATCAGAACTTAAACCGGTTTTTCCAACTGTCCTTTTTCCTCAAACTTTTTGAAGCCCCCTCGTACACTGTGATTACATCATGTCGTTGCAGGATGTTTCTGTATTCAAACTACAGTCAGTAGAAATCACAGGGAAATCACCAAACACACACTAGCCTCTTGAGCTCTTTCCTGTTTGTGATGGATGGGTTGATGGAACGAAGAATGACATACTGCCATTTTACCATGAAAAGTGAAACTAAAATATCAGGGTCAGCGTTGTTTCCATGACAACACAACCACACAGTAGAAACCTGTATTCTCGGCAGAAACTGTTCATTGTATGTATTGCTCATCTCTATTATAGTGTATTGATACATATTATAGTGTCTTGATTTTTTTATTTTGTTTTTTGTATTTAACTTGCACTTTAGCTGAGAACTACCTGCCTAAATTTCATGCGTACACATAATGACAATAAAAATTCTTTAGTATCCCACCCCCCAAAGGGAAGGCAAGGGGTATTGTTTTTGGTTTGATTTGTTTCCTTGTTAGGTTGTTAACACTTTAGCAGCAAAACTATTGGTTGAATTCATACCAAATTGGGTTTATAGACCGCCAGTGACCCAGAATAGATGTGATTACATTTGGGGAAACTAGGTCAAAGTTCAAATTTTGTATGAATTTTTTAAAAAAATGTCCCCTCATTTGCTTACAATGGATGAAATTTGTCTGTGCTGCCTATGTCTATGCTGACAGTACATGCATAGAAATGATGACATCAGCTGACCAATGCCAAAGTAAACTACAATACATGCAAAGGGTGGGGTTTGCCATGCCTTTCACTACTTGTTATGGAATTTGTGTCCAGTGACCCCAAAAGTCACTGCATACTGACACGTATTCTTCACAGTGATGTTACTGCCTACACCTAACCTAAGAAACTGAATATCATTCATTCATTTATTTTCTGAAGCCGATTTATCCTCACTAGGGTCACGGGGGTTGCTTGGAGCCTATCCCAGCTACATAGGGGCGAAGGAGGGGTACACCCTGGACAAGTTGCCAGTTCATCGCAGGGCTGACATATAGAGACAAACAATCACTCTCACATTCACATTAACCAATTAACCTATCAGTGCATGTCTTTGGATGGTGGGAGGAAGCCGGAGTACCCGGAGAGAACCCACGCAGACACGGGGAGAACATGCAAACTCCACACAGAAACTGAATAAACCTTGTAAAATTCAGTAAATACATAACTGAATGTAACAATATAACACTGATATAAAGTACATACATCTGGAGATGATGCTGCCCATACATCTGGAAATGTTGTTATAAAATGTATTTTTGGTCCAGAGACTTATAAAGGGAGCATATTTTCTCAGCGACTGGATTATGTTAGGTGGACATGAATTTCTGTAAGAGAACCAAGACCCCACAAGTGACTATGTAAACATATGTAAGAATATTACGGCCACATACACACACACACACACACACACACACATGGACAGACTCACTGACAGAGCAAATACATGTGTGCATAAAAAAACTAGAACATTTGACAAACAAGATGTTTTAAGTTTTTCTCTAGTGTGTTCTGATGGAAAATTCAGTGGAAAATTTGATGCTCCGGTGTCTCCCATCAAAGGAGCATGACAGTCAGTTGTTCTGTTTGCTTTCTTTTACTTGTATCTATTTTCTGTACATGTGTTTTACTTTAGCATCCCTGACCTGAACCAGTATAGCCCCCGAAGGAGAAAGACTGTCGAGGGACAAAGTGAACACATGAGCAAACAGAGCTTTCCTGCCCTGCTTCATCTCTGTATGTTTATTCTCTACATACAGTGCACTGTGAGCACATGTATGTGCATCTGTCATCATTTACTGCTTGGCGACTGCCACCAACAATGCACACACAGACACACACACTGACTATTTGCAGTTTGTGTGCGTCCATTTTGGTTCATTTGTAACTCTGTCATGTCACAAACAGTCTGCTCGGTGCTGTGCTTGTCCTTGCCTCAGGGAGGATGTGTCCAAGACAAGCACTTGATTTGACTCGGGCCATGTTTTCTTGTACATCACAATAGCTAAGTGAATTCTTTGAGTCCCAGCTGTGACAAACAAGGGTCCTTTCTTTGGTTTTTATTCCCAAGAAAAGTGGCAAGATGTGCTTTAGCCAAAAATTTAAGTGACCAGGGATGCACTTTAGAAAAAATCAAAACAAAACAAAGAATTAAGCAGCACAACACGATTATTAGGGATGATAAACATACTGCAAGAAAGATAAAATAACTTGCTATAAATTGAAATGTTTGACCTAAAATCAGTAAAAAAAAAAAGTCCAACCAAAACAATATTTTGTAACAGTAACTGAAGACCTCATGCAGACTTCATATCTGAGTACAACATTAAAAGCAGTATAATGGGCTTTTACAAAGTGATTGTTGATTTATGGTGCCACAGTGGTGATGACCTTCAGTTAATAATATCTTTGCTGAAAAAGTCACTTTTTCCTCAGTTTTCTCTGTGTCTGATGCAATGACCTTCAACTTTAATCTGATTTTCAATGAACATCATGATCAATAAATTAAAAAAAAGGAAAATATCTGATATACACTTAAAAATGCAAAATATGTTGGAGAGAATGTGGAGATGTCAGTGTAAATCATGCTCATGTCTGTTGGTTATGTCCTAAACTTGCATCATTCTGGGATAATGTATATTCAATGATTGTTAAGATATTGGGTTATGCAATTCCTAAAACATGTTTGGTGATGTATTTTGGATGTATTATTGGTAATAATGTAAGAAAAATGATACATATGTGTTTAAAATACTATTAGCCGCCTGTAAAAAGGCAATTACCAAAAAATGGTGCAGAAATCAAAACAAAACAAAAAATTAAGTAGCACAACACGATTATTAGGGATGATAAACTTACTGCAAGAAAGATAAAATAACTTGCTATAAATTGAAATGTCTGACCTAAAATCAGTAAAAAAAAAAAAAAAAAAAGAGTCCAACCAAAACAATATTGTGTAACAGTAACTGAAGACCTCATGCAGACTTCATATCTGAGCACAACATTAAAAGCAGTATAATGGGCTTTTACAAAGTGATTGTTGATTTATGGTGCCACAGTGGTGATGACTGTGCCCAAGCCTGCAGGTGACTCACTGTGTCATACTGTATTTACAACCTGGATGAACGCAAAGATCTAAGAAATGACTTCAAATTTGAATGTCGCAATTTTTATGAGCGATTTAGTGGTTTTCCAGCCCATGACACGCAACCATTTTCCACATAAAAAGAAGGTCACAGGATTGATTACACTGAAAGAAATACACATTCAACAACAAATATAATATGTCTTTTTGTTGTAGGTCATTCTGTGCGTTAAACTTGGTTCAGAACTATCAACTGAAAACATCACTAATATTGGTTTTAGCAACTGGATGAATGGATGAGCTCCTTCTGTCATCAAACCCTTTTGCGATATTCATGTGAACCAAAGGTGGAAAAAGTTCTTTATTCAAACAGAAGTGGAGATACCTGTGTAAAAAAAAAAATATATATATATATATATATATTCAGGTAAAACTAAAATACTGGTTCCATTTCTTTACTCAAGTGAAAGTACAGTCTCTGAAACGTACTCGAGTAAAAGTACAGGCTGCAGGTTTTTGTGCAAGCACATATAGTATTACACTACCAGTCAAAAGTTTAGACTCACCTGGTTTTCCTTTATTTTCATCACTATTTACTTTGTAGATTCTCACTGAAGGCATCAAAACTATAAATGAACACATATGGAATTATGTACACTGAACAAAAATATAAACGCACCACTTTTGTTTTTGCTCCCATTTTTCATGAGCTGAACTCAAAGATCTAAAACTTTTTCTATGTACACAAAAGGCCTATTTCTCTCAAATATTGTTCATAAATTTGTCTAAATCTGTGTTAGTGAGCACTTCTCCTTTGTCCTTTGCTGAGATAATCCATCCACCTCACAGGTGTGGCATATCAAGATGCTGATTAGACAGCAGGATTATTGCATAGGTGTGACTTAGGCTGGCCACAATAAAAGGCCACTCTAAAATGTGCAGTTTTACTGTATTGGGTGGTCCACGGGGGTCAGAAAACCAGTCAGTATTTGGTGTGACCACCATTTTCCTTGCACAGTCAAAACTTGTGACATCTGTGGCATTGTGCTGTGTGATAAAACTGCACATTTTGGAGTGGCCTTTTATTGTGGCCAGCCTAAGGCATACCTGTGCAAAAATCATGCTGTCTAATCAGCATCTTGATATGCCACACCTGTGAGGTGGATGGATTATCTCAGCAAAGAAGAAGTGTTCACTAACACAAATTTAGACAAATTTGTGAACAATATTTGAGAGAAATAAACCTTGTGTGTACACAGAAAAAGTTTTAGATCTTTGAGTTCAGCTCATGAAAAATGGGAGCAAAAACAAAAGTGGTGCGTTTATATTTTTGTTCAGTGTAGTTAAAAAAAAGTGTGACATAACTCAAAGCACGTTTGATATTTTAGATTCTTCAAAATACCCACATTTTGCTTTTATTACTGCTTTGCACATTCTTGGATGAGCTTCATGAGGTAGTCACCTGAAATGGTTTCCAACAGTCTTGAAGGAATTCCAAATGATGCTGAGCACTTGTTGACCATCTGCGGTCCACCTCATGCCATTTAAATGAGAAGGTGAGTCCAAACTTTTGACTGGTAGTGTATATAATATAATATAATATAATATAATGTAATATAATATAATATAATATAATATAATATAGGTCTCTTGGTCTCAGACTCTCATTAAATAAACAACATCATTTCAAATCTCTCTTTCTCTGGGGAATTTCTATGTTTCTACATCTGTTATATGTGATATAAACTGCTTGATGCAAATAAGGGCTTCGCTATATTTAATTTTCTTTCTCTCATGTAGGTTGAAATCAGTCTTGATGGAGTAAAAGTACCCTAAAAAAGTAAATTATACCCCCCCTTGAAATCATTACAACTAAAGTTCTGTTTTAAAAATATAACAAGTAGAAAGTGCAGATATTTGAGTTAAAGTATGGGGAGTGAAGAAAAAATTTGCATGAGATACATTAACCCTTTCATGCACGAATAATGAAAACCTTAGTCAAGATTTTTTCCTGAGCGTTTTTATTCCTCTTTAGGCATGAAAAAAAAAAAACAATGTGATTGAAATTTTTTAAAATGAACCTAATTTTTATGGAGTTACAAAAATGTCCACTCAGCTGGACACCATACTTTCAATTTTTGAGGCAAAGAAACATGTATTTAAAATGCAATAACATAAAGTGATAAACTGTGTGAAAACTATGAATTTTTTTTTTTTTTTTTTAAATGCAGCTAATCTGATGCTTTCTCACATTTGATCATACTCTAATACGAGTTATTACTCATTTCATGGAGATAATATGCAAAAAAAAAACAACCTTTTGTTTAAGAAA
Source organism: Sphaeramia orbicularis (assembly GCF_902148855.1). Classification (NCBI taxonomy): domain Eukaryota; kingdom Metazoa; phylum Chordata; class Actinopteri; order Kurtiformes; family Apogonidae; genus Sphaeramia; species Sphaeramia orbicularis. The sequence goes on along the minus strand of NC_043961.1, from coordinate 49,556,309 downwards.
ACGTTTAATTAAAGTCTAAAAACTAGCACTTGATTTAGAGTCAACATGTTACCGTACATCAGGTGTATATAACAACTTTAAGTGTTCTATCTGCACTCTTCTCTTTTACTTTATTTTAATTATTATTTATGTTTATTGATTATGTTTTAATTGTAATTGTGTGTTTTTAACCTGTCTCTTTTCCATTTTTGTAAAGTACATGGATGAATTGTACTGTACGAATAAATTTGCCTCATCAAGAACAGCAAAGTTACAGTAATTGTATGAATGTCAGTGTATGTGATGATGCATAAGTGTCCACTGTGTTGGCTGATATGGAACTAAAACAACCAAACCCATGAATATACAAGAGAACACCTGGAGAATACCTGTCCACTGTAGTGACCACTATACATGAAAGGGTTAATAATCTACTTAACCCATAAGGACCCAAACAGCCACTGGTGACCGAAACCATCTACTGATCTAAAATGTTTCATAACTATTGTTCAATTAATCATTTCAATACATGTAAATAACTGGTATCAAATCTTTTCATGGTCATCAGATATGACCTGTTTGGACATTCAGAGGCTCCATAGTGAACATGGAAACACTGTCATCTTCTACAACACTGATTCACCAGTAAAACCCATGGAGTTTGATCAATAACAGTGGATGGAGATGGTTGTTCTTACCTTCAGTTAATAATATCTTTGGTGAAAAAGTCACTTTTTCCTCAGTTTTCTATGTGTCTGATATAATGACCTTCAACTTTAATCGGACTTTCAATGAACATCTACATGATCAGTAAATTCAAAAAAAGGAAATATCTAATATACACTTAAAAATGCAAAATATGTTGGAGAGAACGTGGAGATGTCGGTGTAAATTATGCTCATGTATTTTGGTTATGTTCTAAACTTGCATCATTCTGGGATAATGTATATTCAACGATTGTTAAGATATTGGGTTGTGCAACTCCTAAAACATGTTTGGTGATGTATTTTGGATTTATTATTAGTAATAATGTACGAAAAAATGATACATATTTGTTTAAAATACTATTAGCAGCCTGTAAAATGGCTATGACCAAAAAATAGTGCAGATTAGAACCGCCTACAACTAACGACTGGATACAGATAGTGAATGGAATATTTGAGATGGAGATTCTGACCCATAGATTAGATTGAGGACTCAAGAAGAACAGTGTCATGATAAATGGAAGAAATGGCCAATTTTCATTTCACATTACTAAAAACAATTATGAGTCACAAGAGTTTATTATGGTCAATGTATTCCTAATGTCCCTTATGTTTGTTTTGTAATGTACAAAAATCAAACAATAAAAATAAAGTGGAAGAAAAAGCAAAATACAGAGGATAATATTATAATAAATGGTATAACTTAATTTGGGAACTGATATAAAAGTAGCACTGGGTCTTACGGGTTAAGTATAATCATGTATTTGAAACTTTACTCTTTGGCCTGATCACAATCAAGGGTACCAGAAAGGGTGAAGATATAGATAAAAAGTAATAATGCTCTATCAAAAAATCAGACAGGCCATTTTATTTGTCTGATATTTCTCTTTTAAAGTCCAAAATATTTTTGTATTATGGTGTCTACTAAAAATTTTGCAGGCTTGCCCCTGTCAAATCAGAAATTATTGGGTGTACAGACACTCCAGCCTAATAGCCTCCATATTTAATGCCTACAAAGGTATACAAATGTTTCAGCACTCAGGATAATCATGCATTGTTTATTGCATAGATGTCGTGTCCAAAGCATGCATGCTGAAAAATTCCATATATTGACAGAAACAATAAAATTAGACCCACATACTTTGATATGGTGTACGGACACTACTTGGTGTACGGACTCTACAAGATTGGAATGGAAATCTGGCTTAGCACATGGTCACACCTCTGTTAGATCTTTAAGTCTTCCTGGTACAGGAGTAAATAAACATTTGTGAACAAGTTATAACAATATATCTATAAGACATATACGCCATATTATTGATGGAAGTATACTGGTGTATGGACACTACATGAATTTTGGTGAACAACGCGCCATTGAAAACATGCGGTTCAACGTAAACATCCGTTTGCCACATTGTTACCAAATTTTCTGCAGCCAGGGAGCATACCAAAATCTGTCTAGTTGTGCATATTTAGTCATAATAATACTTAAACAACAGGTTCCCCTTCTATTATTACAATTAAAGGGCTGTAAAAGAAGGGTTTTCATAAAAAAAAAAAGATTGATTGTCTTAAAACTGAAAATAAGAATTGATAATCAAACAGCTGTTCAACAAAAATGATCAATAAGTGAAAAGCAATGTGATGTGTGTATTTTGTAATAAAAAAGACACAGGAGTTGAGTAGTAATTATTTATTGTGTTACAAAACATTATGTACAATCATTTTGCTCTCATAACAATAAAATTGTGCACATGTTTTCACACTCATTGGGTCGCCATTTTATCAGTTTTTATCCGATTTTCTTCAAATTTGGAGGATTGCAAGATCTAGTAATAAGATGGCCAAAGAAACATTTTGGGAATGGTTTTGGGGGTATCTTTTTGCAATACTGATTAATAACTGATGCAAATATACTTGTACACCTTGATTGTGATCAGGCCGTCTTATATACATATATAAAGCTCAGTCCAAACTACTGTATGTAAAGCAGAGTTCACATTATGTGCATCTCAATCTGCACTGGTTTCCCTTCATGCCTCAGCACACACACTACTCTGTCTCTGCAGGTGTGTACTGGTTGACTGCCTGGGAATATGAAGACATTTAACTGTTTGAAAAGCAAACACAAACATCCACTGCATGTTGTTTTAGAGGAACTGGCACGAAAAGGTAAAGTAATGTTTCAAAAAATGTGATTACTTTACACAAATTTTTGCAGAGATGAAATAGGCTTAGCAGCAGAGCAGCTGCAGCCAAGAAGTTAATGGAAACGTCTGTGCACCAAATCATAATCATTTAAATATAAATACTAAATATTATCAGCTAAAAAGATACAGATGTTGACCTTATTACAAAAAGCTGACTACAGAAATACTTGTGTGAAATTTTCTATTACTCCTATAGCAGTGGACTTCTTTTTTTTTTTTTTTTACACATATACTTGACAAGCCTCATTTCATTCTATGTAACCCACGTATTATGCAAGAGCGGATTATGTGTTGTGTTTCATCTAAGGGCAAATTACATACTTGTCTCTTTCAGTGAAAATCATCCAGACAAGGACTATACATGGCTGCCCTTCCCTCCAGCCCACTATAACCCTCTACAAAACTGAAAAAAAGAGGAGTAGACCAAGAGAAACAGAGATAGGGCTGGGTGGAAAGAGAAAAAAAAAGTGAAAGAAGTTTAGGAGTATGTGTATGTGTGTAATGTGTGAATGTGTATGTACATTCCTTGTTTTTTTTTTTTTTTTTTTTTTTTTCTACTGATGAAAACCTCAGAAAAACATCCAATTGTGAAATCCAGTAAGGAGATCATGAAGGAAACAGATTGTTCAGAGAGCTGTGGCGCTTTAAGGGATACTCTCCGCTACGTTGCTGTTGATGTCATTGTCAAACTTACTTCCCGTCTCGTCACACATCCACTTCCCTGCATCCCTCCAGCCTTCCTCCCTCTCTACGCCGAGCGCCCCTGGCCCCGCAGACGAGCTCTGTAAGGATTAATTAACCAATTAGGAGAAGAGCCCATGGGAGGCGTTTGAGGGCCCCCTTGTTGTCATTACACACACACCCCGACACACACACACAGACACAGTGAGAGACACAGGACTCAATTAGGCCATGCTGTGATAGGCCTCGCTGACTGGAAGGTATACAGCTCCAGCAGCGGTGTTCATCTTTCCCCCTAAGTAAATAGGTGAGTAACCTTTTAATTAAATTATGATCATTATCCCGATGTCCACTGTTTCTGCCCCGGCTGACCCCTCCTCTCACCATTACAATTTCCCCCGAGGTGCTGCTTGATGAAATTAAGAAGGAAGCCAATATGAAACATCCGCAAGTTCATACCCCCTTTCGCCTCTGCACTTAATGCTCATTTTATCCTTTTTTTCTCACTACAGAGATCAATGGTTATTTCTTCCCTTAAAGCAACAAGCTTATACGCTTTGTGTCTGCAAATTTACCTCAAGGGAATGTCTGTCTCGTGCTCAGTCTGCATGGGAGGGGAATAGTGATAGCAGGGTGACAGAACTCAGGAAATGTAGGACTTAAAATGTACAGAGGAGACGTGAAAGATGGACATGTATCATAACATCTGTCCTGGGATGTGTCAGGTTTGGATGAGGAAGTGTTTTGTTGCCATGTGGCGGTAGACTGACAGGAAATGGGATGGCGGTGGACTGGAGGCCGTGCAGAGCTGCGGTACAGTATGCTGTGTGTCAGCACTGACTGGCCTGATTAGGACAACACCACCGACAGTCAGAGACACAACAGGGGGTGGGGGGGGGGTGATGCTGCTGGAGACAAGACACGACAGGCCCCCCGCTTCTCATCATTTCCTCATTTGTCTGCTCACTTGGCCAGCCATCACAGCTGATCTCCGTGCTAACATGTGACCTGAATAGAACAGGATGCAGATATGTTTGTTAAATGACTGCCTGACCTCTGAGCCCGAGACACTTAACCTCTGGAGGAGAGCCGTGCATGAGTCTCAGTCCGGTGTGTTTGTGGTGGTGACCCCCACAAAGCGTTTACGACCAACGAGCCCTGAGGCCGGGCCATGAGTCTCCACTACACTGATGATTAGATACTGTACATAATGTCCATGTTTTAACAAGTAAATGATCAAGATCCCACTTTGATAATGAACCAAGCTAATTTTCTTAACGTTACATAATGAAAACCCGATGTATTGTTATAACTGTTAAAGGAGATCTTCCAAACAATTAAATCACTGTTGAATTAAATCACTGTTGACAACAAGAATATTAGAATAGAATAGAATAGAATAGAATAGAATAGAATAGAAATTTGTGTAACAGCAAAAACAATTAGTGCGAAAAGAAACTATATAGAAATATCACACAAAAAACTGAAAAATGTAAGCAATGTACAAAAGCTAAAAGCTAAAAGGACTACAAAAACTACTGAAATATACAAAAAGCTAATTCTATACTGCAGATGAGAAATATGAACAACAAATAAGGACATATACAAGCAATATAGGATATATTAATGGCTTACTTTTATTACAAAATTTCTATCTTTTACAGTGATGCAAGGTTCAAGTCATTTAGATCATCATGAACCTTGATAATAAAGAGTCAGCCCTTTGAGGCTAAATTGTAAAATTTATTAAAAAAAAAAAAAAAAAAAAAAAAGTTAATACCCTCTAAGAAGAGGATTTGGGCCCACCTGCCCCAGCCCCCACCCATGTGAGTATTACCTCCTGGTTAAACAGTCTTTTCTAATGGGGAACCTTAACCCTTTAATGCATCACTGGTGACGAGGTTAAAGCCCTAAACATCATACAATTTAAGAAATAAAGTAACCAACTAAGACCAGCAACACCCACATTATGCAAGGTAACATTAGTTTTTGAGGCTAATGCCTTCAAAATGTGCAATACATTAGCTTTATTTCAAAGTCAAGAAGTGATAGATGTGATGTCCAACAGTATGGTAGCAGTTACAGGGTGGGGAAGCAAAATTTACAATGAACATTTAGTTGTTTTTTCTCAGCAGGCACTATGTCAATTGTTTTGAAACCAAACATATATTGATGTCACAATCATACCTAACACTATTATCCATACCTTTTCAGAAACTTTTGCCCATATGAGTAATCAGGAAAGCAAACGTCAAAGAGTGTGTGATTTGCTGAATGCACTCGTCACACCAAAGGAGATTTCAAAAATAGTTGGAGTGTCCATAAAGACTGTTTATAATGTAAAGAAGAGAATGACTATGAGCAAAACTATTACGAGAAAGTCTGGAAGATACTATTAAAGAAGAATGGGAGAAGTTGTCACCCGAATATTTGAGGAACACTTGCGCAAGTTTCAGGAAGCGTGTGAAGGCAGTTATTGAGAAAGAAGGAGGACACATAGAATAAAAACATTTTCTATTATGTCAATTTTCTTGTGGCAAATAAATTCTCATGACTTTCAATAAAGTAATTGGTCATACACTGTCTTTCAATCCCTGCCTCAAAATATTGTAAATTTTGCTTCCCCACCCTGTACAGTATTCTAAATATATTGTACAATTAAGCTGCAATTGATTTTTTAAAACAGACTTTTTAATCTGGCTAAAATATCATTAACTACTACTGCAAGAGCCATTATTTAGTGTCTCTCATGGGTTTCCTGTCTGCTACTACACAGATTATACTGTGATCAATGGCAGGTAATGCAGTAATTATCAAACCACATTCAACCACATGTACTGTAAAAATAACTGAAGCTAATTTAATGTGTTTTGTTCTGTAACATGAGAAAATCTAATCCATCAAATGCTTATATAGGTCAAACAAAAAGCTGAACTATGAAGTAATTCACCTGAAATAATTAAAAACTTCCTTGTACTGATGGCACAATTATAACTGTCACATGACTGCATCTCTGTCCCAGTAGAAACAGGAAAACAAAGCACAAGTGCAACAGTTGTGACACATCAACACAATCACAAAGGAGGCAATGAAGTGTGTTTTGTGCCTCTAAGTGAGCTTACTCTATCTCTTCTCCATCTGTTAGTGATCTCCAAGAGCATGAGTGCTGTGACTGAGCACAGGGGAGAAAAAAAAAAGAGGAAAACAAGAGGAAAGGAAAGTAGTTTTTACTGCATCCTGGTACATCCTGCCTTAATGAGGCCCCCCTCTCTGTCTGCCCATCTGTCCCCAGCGGGATTGGCCGCACAGGGCCCCCATGTTAGTGAGAAGGTATGTTTGTGGGTGTGCGTGTTTTTGTCAGGGGGATGTACTGCATAACAGATTGTGTCAAGATAAGAGTGTCTTCTTTGAAGGTAATGATGCGCTTGACAGGGCAGAGAGTCTTTATGGATTTTATCATGACTTTTTTTTTGGTCAGGTTTTGATTATTTGGTTCCTGTATTACAGAGGCACTTATACTATTGCAACACATGCTTAGGATTCCCCTCCGACTCATTTAATTGTAGGGAGGGGACTGAGTCATCCACCCCCCCACCTCTGATGACCCCTCTCAGTGGTACAGTCTCATTAGCCTGAGCTGCAGCGGCTTGTTAACCTCACTAATCGAAATGGGAATGAGCATAAAAGAGCCCAAGAATTTACTGCCAGGTCCACACTTCAAAGGGACAGTGGGGAGGGATAGGGGGAGTTTTTTTTTTTTTTTTGGGGGGGGGGGGGGGCATCATCTTGGAGACTGTGTATGTAGTTGTGTGTGTACTTTCAGAGTTGTGTGTTCGTTGATTTTGATGAGTTGGTTTTTAGTAACACCGGCAATTTGTCTTTCACCTGACATTATGCAGAACAGGTTTCCAGAACGTGACAACGCAACTAATTATACACCTGGGCAAGTGTAGCAGACTTCAGCTTTAGATTTACTGTAATTTTTATGCTTTAACTTGAGACTCAGAGTTGAAGCTTTCTCAGCTGACTACAAAGTGTGTGCACTGCAGAAGGCTGGATCCTGTGTCGAATTCCCACAGTCTTCTACATAATATATGTGTAACCGAGGCATGCTGCAGCGCGTCCTGCTCTCATCATCATCTCGAGTGGAGCTGCCAACACTGACAGGCTCCCATATAACTAATATCTTCGCTTTACTGTCATAAAAAAAGCACTGTAGATTCTGCAACTGCTGAGATCAGGGAATGTTCCTTAATGCTTGCAAAAACACCCTGAGTCACATGTTACTTTTATATATGATCCTTTTCTCTAACTTTTTATGTAAAAGTATCTGACAACCACTGGACCACACGATGAAGATGTTACTATAAAAGGCCTCAAATGTTGTGACAGTGCCATGCTAAAAGGTTTGTTTTATCCAAGTGAGGAGTCATAGCTTGTTAAAATAAAATCTGATGACCACTGTCAAGTATGAAAGCATTACTGGCTCTGCTTGCGAAGCTGCACGAATCCATCAGCACACCTCCTCTCCTCCCAGTCCATTCACTCTGCCGGGTGTGGCAGTCAACACTTGGCAAACTCCGAAATCCCAGAGGTGCAGAAAGCTACTTTGTCAAGGGGAACATGTAATCCATTTATTCAGGCATACATGTTTATCTTTTGGATCCTTTGTGTCACTTACACTATGCTTGTTTGCTTTGTGTCATTTTCAGTGTCAGCACAAACTTCTCCTTTTTACATTATTCAAACAACGTCAGACCCTGTGGTTTGGTTAGGCAGGAGAGGAAAGGGATTTGGCTCATCCCAATTCACGGTGCACCACAATAGCTGGTATGAGATCTGTTAATACCAGCCCACTTTCAACTATATTAGCCCTCAGGTGCTTTTAGATGAGACTAAGTCTTAGAGGGAGCATGTTATAGGCCAAACTAATTCACAAAGGATGATTAGAACTTTGCTTAGATACACTGACATATCCATACAAGAACTGAGTGATAGAAAAATACCCACATATCAACACTAGGGTCAACCATGACCTCAAATCTAAGATGCATGACTGAGTCAGCTCTGGCTGAATCCACCTCTTTGTATTCACTTAAACACTCAATACAACCTCAAATCAGTAAACATTGAGATGGTAAGGGAAATATAAATTACGGAAAAAAAAAAAAAAATTAAAATGAATTTCATCATAGACAGTATAAAGCAGGGATGGGAATCGATAAGAATTTAACGATTAAACGATTGATTTTGCTTATCGATCTGATTCCTTATCGATTGTCATTGCGTGAGGGAATAAAAGAGTACAAACCGGTGTCTTTGCATTAACTGTGACAGTGACAGTAAAGATCTATTCTATTCTATTCTATTCTATTCTATTCTATTCTATTCTATTCTATTCTATTCTATTCTATCGTAAAATTATATCTATTTCTTGCATTCAGGCTGCATCATATTCAAGAAAAAGTTGAAATAGGAGCAATTTAGAGCAAGTAATGAGTCAAAAATAATGAAATAATGTTATTTTACGGTGATGTGAATGCATGATTGTGTGCATGGTTTGGTATACAAACAGCATCCATGAAAAGTTCAGTCCTTTAAGAGAAAAGATGGGCTGAGGATTATATGGATCAACAAACGGTTGAGATAGTTGCTCTGTTAAAGGAAGATACAAATGGATTTGGGTTTTTCCTGATCCATGCAAGATAATTAAAACATTCAGTGTACAAGCAGCATAAGCTAAACACTGTGATCCTTAAAGTGTACCTGTACTGCTCATGCTTATTTAATTGTGCTTTGTGTTTTACAAGAGAGGAAATTCAGTAAGAAATCGCCATAAATGCACCACACTGGACCTTTTTATTACATGAATTACGGGCAGGGCAGAACCAATAGGAGCAGCTATTGCTGAAGAGAACTGACTCACCTGCACTGATGTAATGAACGACTGCGAGTAAACAAGTACCAGTCAGTGAGCAAGACTGAGTGGGTAGGGCTATGACATAAGTTACCGGACAGAACTGCTAGTATGATACGTGATCTTTTGAAAGAGCTATCAATGAAAATTCACAACAGGTACCCTTTAATCCCTCAGATGCCAGTGAGTCAAGAATTGTATTCTACGTGTTCTGCTGCAGTCAGGACAAAAGACGAAAAAGGACCATTCATACTGTCATCAGTAATAAGTTCAGAAGTCAGAATCTGCTGCTGTGATGGTGAAAAGTACATTAACATTTCAGCAAAACACACAGTGTCTTCAAAATGACAACTTTTGAAGACTACCATATTTTGACCAGATAATATAAAACTACATTGTACAAAGGCCTGAGTGAGGAACAGGAGGGTACAGGTCCTGGACTGAACCAATGTTGTCTAAACTCATTCCCAAAAGAGAATATTCAGTGTATCTATCAACCAGTGGTGTAGTGGTCCCTGGAGAAGTGGGTATACTCTAAATTTTTGCCTTTTTTTTTAAGTACTCCAGAAAAAAAGCCCTGTTTTAGAAACAGTGACATATAAGACTACTCTATTTAGTTTATCCACTATTATAAAATGATCATGATTTCATCAGAAGCAGTTTGTAGGTATTACTGGTCACACAAGCAGCTGAATAAATGTAAATGTATTCAGCATGAGGCAAACATAGGATAATGTTAGCCTTTCATAACGTTAGCCTACTCACACAGTTTAACTATTAGTGACAAACCCTCTCCTCTAAATGTGCAGTCATATGGCCAGTAGTTTAAAACAGTGACTTATTCTGAAACCACCTTAAAACTTACCTCAGAATTATGTATTCCATGAAAGTAGGTTCTCTCAATACGTGCCACTCACTTGAAATATGTTTATTCTGCCGTTGTCCTTCACTTTTCCAGTAATCGCGCACCTTTCAACGAGACGTGCAGTGACCTGTCAGTCAAGTTCCAGAGGTGACCAGCACTAGTTAGCAATATTTTCCTCGGTATGACCCGCCCAACTCTGCCCCTGATTGGCTCAACAGTCCTGATGCCTAAAGTTAACCAATCTAATCAGTGAAGGAACCAATTACTAGCCAATTAGAGGCAGAGTAGGGTGGGTCATGGTTTCTCCATCTGAGGTGAAAAAATGGGCAATTTAGCTCAGATACAACTGAATGGTGCACATCAGGGGGATTTAGAAGTGAGAAATAAGTAGGTATACGCCATATACCACCGTATAGCCTGGACTACACCAATGCCGTCAACCCAGAATGCAACAGTGAAGACCACATGCTGTACAGGTTGAGATTCATTAGCAGTAGAATGGGATGAAATTAGACCTGAAATGTGTAATCACTTGCTGTTTTCAGACCAAATGATTGTGAAAAGAAAAGCCAACATTCCATTAATATAGTCCTCACCGCACTATTTCAGCTTTTTCTTGAATGTGCATCAGGCTGAACATGAGGAATATTTACAGGTGAAAATTACCCAGAGCAAACATGAAATATGATGTGCTCTAAAATTACTTATAGATGGGTGTTTCTATGAAACTGGTCCCTAAAAACAGGACAGAAGGGCTAAAAATTCAAACCAGATGTAAACTAATGTTATGAAGCAAGTTTAGAAGCACTTTGGGTCTATTTTAAAAATAAATACTTATTGAAATAAAAGTGAAACTATTTTTCAGATAAAACACATTTTTATATTATTTTACATTATATTTAATACAAAAATCTGTATGTATTTCGGTCAAAAGGACACGAAAATTACACGCTACTATTTTTTTAAAAAATATCTCTTTATTCTTTTGCGTGCACATTTTGGAAATTGAACTAGTTATGCAAAGCAGAGTGTTTAACAAAATGACTGCTTGTGCAAAATCATTCGTGATTTATATGTGTTTAACTGGGCAGGTTCTGCATGTAACGCAAGTGGACACAATGGGTTACATACAAAACCTGGAATGAGATTGCCAATTCATGAAAAACCCGCATGTCTGGATTAGAAAAACCACTAGGACCAACATATTTAACACAGAGTCTTTATTTATAGTGCTATATAAGACCATTTACAGACATGTGGTCCAGATAAAATACAATGACACCTAGGTAGCTTTTCATGTCCCAGTTCTGGTCCTATTTTTGGCCCCAATATTTGATAAAAGAAATCATTAATTTTGTGATGTCTCAGAGTATATTTTTTTGCATTTATCTGAGGTCATCATCTGGGGGAAATATGTCTAAATTTCTCTTTTATTATTGGATCTAATAAGCTGGCAAAGTGTCAGGTACCAAAATGTACTCCCAAATGTACACCCAAATCAAAGTAAATTTCTATCCCAACTTTTTCTGATTTGATGCTGAGATTTTAAAATCTTATTTCATAACATATGAGATGAGTTTACAACAAAGTAACCTGAATGTGAATTTGCATATGCTAAATTTTAAGTTCACAGAGTACTCCTCAACAACCCAGAGGAGTTCCAGTCTGAGATTGGCCAACTCCTCTGAGTCTGTCTCTGCCCTGTTTGTTTTCATCCTGTGACACACCAGAATGACAGATTAAAATCTGTTTGTTTGATGTACACTATGAAAAAGACAACAATCAGCTGCACTGGAGGGTGTTTAGCAGAAGCGAGCTTTGAAGGTTTTTGTGTGAATATTGCTTGTCGTAGTGGGGGTGGAGGGGGGTAAAAGAAACTGTCAGACACTTTTGTGGTTTGGCTGGTACTGGTTCTGTGTGTTGCTCCTAATTTTCACCACATGCTATTTACCAGCTTATATGACTTTCACAATAGGAGAGTAGTTTTGATGTTTTGAATGGTAACAATTATTAAGATTTATTCATTTGTGTGTGTGCGTAAAACACTGAAAACACTTTCTTGTCGGAATTTGTATGTTCTTAATTATGTGCAAAACTAAAACAAAATGTGTCACTTGTAACTCCTTTTTGACCTACATTTGACAGTTTAATTTCCAGATGAAGATTTTACAAAGTGCATAATATACTGTGTCAAACTTTAACCCATAAAGACCTAAACAGCCACTGGTGACCAAAACCATCTATCGGTCTAAGATGTTTAATAACTTCTGATCCACTAATCCTATCAATACATGTAAATAATTAGTGTAAAATGCAGTTTGTCATCTTTTCATGGTCATCAGATATGACCCATTTGGATGTTCAGAGGCTCCGTAGTGTACGTGGAAACACAGTCATCTTCTACAACATTGATTCACCAGTAAAAATTTGCTAAATAACAGTGGATGGAGACACTTGGTTTATGTTCATTAATGATGTCTTTGCTGATAAAAGACACCTTTTCTTCAGTTTTCTCTATTTCTGATATAATATCTTTCAACTTTAATCTGAGTTTGTATGAACAGTGACATGATCAGTAAATTAAATATAGGAAAATACCTGACTTTCACTTACAAAATGCAAAATACAGAAAAAAAAATTATAATAAATGGTGAAAAAATACTTAAAAAAGGTTAAATAGAGAGAAAAATTCATTTATGCAACTGCCACAATAGTGCCAGTGTCTTTACGGGTTAACACGCTGTTAAAGATTATACAACTGGTTTTCCAACTTTTTGTCCTGTGACATTTTACAAAAAGCAGCACAGTCAGATCACATTTCATCTGTCGATGAGTCGTTAACAGCTCCACCAAACAGTCATGTCTCTTTCTAAAGATCTCACGTGGTTTCATCTCAATAAATGTGGAAATAATCCAATATGTTACAAAACAATCAAAGATTAGAGAAAAAAGTAGAAAAACTCAAAACAGATTTATGTATCAGAACATTGTTTTTCTTCTTTCCTCTCTCATCAATCATCTCATGAGCTTTCAGATTTATCTGATGTATCTATGTATAAAACTGAATATAAAGTAGTTCAAACTATCTGGTTAAAAGACCGCGATTGGTTAAAAAAGGCAGAAAAGTAATTTCCCTGAGTATTACTGACTTTTATGTGCCCACTGACATCAGTATTAGATCAGATGTCAACAAAGCAAATTTATCTGTGGCAAGTATTCAAACCACAACGGCTGAACGTCTTCCAGCAAAAGACCAGAACCAATATTTTTAGAAGTCTTTCCCTGTCACAGGTCTTTAGAGAAAAACATATGGCGGCCAACATTAAGCCATGAAAGATGTTTTCGATCTTTCTGTGAATGTTTGTGAGGAAACATGGTTAGGAGAGGTCAAAGAGCAGCTCTGTGGTCTAGTCCGCAGAATGATAAAGTGATTGAGATACAAAGAAACAGTTAGAAGGAGACGGGGATGAGCAGGGGTGGGCTGACAGCACTGGAGGACTGTTTACTACGGTCCTGTTAAGAAGGATAAATGAACCCATAAACACCCAAACATCCACCACTGACCAAAAACATCTACTGATATAAAATATTTAATACCTGCTAATCCACTGATCCTATTAACACATGTAAATAAATGGTCTAAAATACAGTTATTCATCTTTTCATGGTCATCAGATATGACCCATTTGGACATTCAGAGGCTCCATAGTTACCGTGGAAACACCGTCATCTTCGACAACATTGATTCCCCAATAAAACCAATGAAGTTGGATCAATGACAGTGGATGGAGACACTAGGTTTATGTTCAGTCAATGATGTATTTTGCAGAAAGTCACTTTTTTCAGTTTTCTCTGCTTTTGATACAATAACCTTTGAATTTTCTCTGAAGTTTTATGAACATCTTCATGATCAGTAAATAAAATATAGAAAAATACCTGATTTTCGCTAAAGAAATACAAAATAAAGAGGATAATATTATAATAAACAGTGATAAATCACTTAAGAAAGGCTTAAATATAGATAAAAATTCATTTGTGAACTGCCACAAAAGTAGCACTGGGTCTACACTGCAAAAATCTAAATTTTACCAGGTGTATTTTTCTCATATCTAGTCAAAATATCTCATCACACTTAAAACGAGACATAATCACCTATGGAGTAACTTTTCAGTGAGATAGAATAACTTATTTTTATTTTTTGGCAGATTATTTTTAGCTTGAATTATGCAAAAAAAAATCTTGAATTAAGCAAAAAAAAAATCTGCCAATGGAACAAGTGAAAATTATCTTGGTAAGATTTCTTGAAATAAGATTTTCAAGATCTATTGTCAAAAAATACGTTCTTCTATCTCACTGAAAAGTTACTCTTTACTGATTTTGTCTTGTTTTAAGTGTGATGAGATATTTTGACTAGAAATGAGAAAAATACATTTGGAAAGATTTTGATTTTTGCAGCGTATATGGGTTAAAATACTTATTTTACTTCCTGCTACTGGCTTGAGGAAACTAGGAAAGTTCCAGGTTGACAGGTCTCTAATGACTTTATTTGATTGATCTTTTATTGAATCCATTTTCACATTCTCTTTCATTTGCTGGTTTGCATCTATCAATCTGAAACAAAAAAAACCCTCATTTACCAGGATAATTAAAGTCAGCAGTAAAATCATTGGTACTCCGCAAAAATCTCTTCCAGAACTGTAATATTCAGGTGTCAAAGAAGACAAAATCAAACATGTCTCAGCACTCACCCTCTGCACTCTGAATTTAAGTTCCCACCTCAGACGACCATCAGCCAAAACCAGTAGATACAGACTGTCCTTCATACCCTCAGTCAGCTGTATGCTCAATTCTGTAGCACAGACAGCATTAGCATTAGTTTACATTTGATTTAAGTCAGTGTTTTTATCGCACCACCAGTTTTTATGTGATTGTCATCTTGTGTCTCACTTTCTTTTGTCATTGCTGTTTGTTGCTGTCAAATTCATGCTTTAATTGCTACTGCGGCAGAAACAATAGCCCCCCGGAGACAAATAAAGGTCTGGAATCTTGAATCTTCACACTCCTCTGCTGCTTCAGAGGCAAATACTGCTTTTTTTTTTTTTTTTTTTTTTTGCTCATTTGTTTGTCAGATTTAGTTCAGATTACACTTTTGCATATCTTTCCTGTCCAATGAAAATTATGATAAACTCAATGATTAACCCATAAAGACCCAAACATCCACCACTGACCAAAACCTTCTCCTGACCTTAACTGTTTAATACCTGTTGATCCACTAATCCTATCAATACATGTGAATAATTGGTGTAAAATACAGTTTGTCATCTTTTCATGGTCATCAGATATGACCCATTTGGAGGTTCAGAGGCTTCGTAGTTACCATGGAAACACAGTCATCTTCTACAACATTGATTCACCGGTAAAACCCATGGAGTTGGATCAATGACAGTGGATGGACACACTTGATTTATGTTTAGTTAATGATATATTTGACTGAAAAAGTCACTTTTTCTTCAATTTTTTCCTGTTTCTGATATAATAACCCTCAACTTTAATCTGAGTTTTTATGAACATCTGCATGATCAGTACATTAAATGCAGGAAAATACCTGGTTTATACTGATAAAATACAAAATACAGAGGATGCTATTATAAATAAATGGTAATAAATCACTTATGAAAGGTTAGATATAGAGAAAATTTCATTTGAGAAGTGACATAAAAGTAGTGCTGGGTCTTTATGGGTTAATTGTTAACTTGTGGCCTGAGATAATTCTTCAGCTAATCTTCAGCTAAATACATTTTTTAAAACCCTCTTGGATTTGCAGGAAAATAATGAATGTCTGAAAGAAAATGAGTTTGACACCCCTGCTCTAATTGTTTTTATTTATTTATTGTTCTTTTTGGGAGTTTTTGTTTTTGCAAAATGTTCTCTGAACTAAAAAAAACTAATAAAGATATTATTAAAAAAAAGAAGAAGAACAGAACTAGGTGTGGATCAGCGTTCCCATCCGCCGGTGGCTGTGGCTGTCAGGTAAACTGTATTTGAATAATCGGATGAGACAAGGATGCAATAACCATCAGACAGAGCAGCCAGAGGAGGAAGTGACAGCCAAAGAAAATACAAAGCAACAAAAATGTTTTCACACCCACATGTTTGAGTCTAAGAATGAGTTCACAGCACTCAATGAAGACATGTCTTGTTTTCAGCACTTGTTATTTTTTTGTGTTGATGACAATAGACAGTTAAGTGGTAGTGACCCTACAAATATACAATTATACCCCTCCCTTTAAAAAAAAAAAAAAAAGTATTATGACAGAATATCGTTAAATGTCATAATTAATGGAGTCCTTGCACAATGTACATAAAAAAGACAAAAATAATTAAGTGAATTAATTAAGTTGAAGTCTCCATGGGCTATGTATTAATGAGACGAGAGAAACAATTGGAACAAGCAAAGAATTAAAAAAAAAAAAATTAACCCACAAATGCCCCACATCTCTCATCATGTCCACTTTTTTTTGGCCTTAAAAAAAAGAGGGGAAAAAAATCTGTCATTACACTTGTCACTTTCACGCATGTCAAGAGTGGAGAATGTATGCAAGCCTTTGGCAAAGTGTGACCTTTTATGGAAGCCTAGGCGCAGTTTCCCTAATTAACCCGTCCGCTTCATGCGTACAGACATCCACATCCACACACCACGGCGCCTTGTTCATTAGACAGACACGGAGATCAACAAATTTAATCTGCATAAATGCAAATGTTCTGCTGGAGCGTGGCGAAGGTTTGCGCACAGTACGCGACAGTGCGCACCAAAAAAATTACGTATATGCACAATATACAGGCATAAAAAAAAATAACAGGACAACTGAAGTTATAATAAACTTTACTTGCTTAGAATTAGATCGATATTTATATTTAATTTTATAAGATAAACGTCTCTAACAGAGTGTCTGACGCACAAATACACAGACCAGCATAAACTACAATATTTGGCTGCGTTTTTACGCACTGTGCAAAATCCCCTCGTTAATTATTTTGAGACAATGAACACTGGAGGACTCCATCATCATCATCATCCTCATTAAGACATTAAAATCACAGTCGTTATTAGTACAAATTAACCTAATTCTGGAGGTTCCAACAAGGCCTGACAAGTCTGTGACAGAGTCCAGGCGTGACAAAGGCGCACAGAGCTGCGTCTTCCTGTTATTAGACATGCAAAATAACTCAACACATGTTTGCTCTCATAGACACGGTTCGCCACAAGGATGAGACATTTTAATGGAAGACAGTGAAATTGAAATGGATGCCTTCACTGAAAATGTCAAAAAGAAGAAGAAGAAGGGGAAAAAATAGTATTTGGCAAGAAATAAAGACACATCTAATTGTAGTAAAATATAATAAATACATGAACTGGAAAAAAAAAGGAAGAATCATCCTAAAATGTCTAAATATAATTTATTACTGGCCTGTTACATAAAACACTAAGTTAATAGCAGCTTGGCATTTTGGAAAGACATAAATTAACTGCATTCAGTGAGTGGTGAAAATGTCACTGGATGTATTAACTCACATTCACTTCACCCTATTCTAGGAAACAGCCAGGAAATAAAACAAATAAGATGTAAAAGGACATGCAGGGTTCACTTCAAAAGTCATCACAGTCACTGGGGAAGAAAAAAAATACTGCATTTGATTATAGAAATAAAAAAAAAAAAAAAAAAATATATATATATATATATATATATATATATATATATATATATAAAATCCTGCATGTCAATTTGATGCTGACCTGCAGTAAAGCTTTATTATATTATTAAATTAAAATAAGTGAGGACACATGGGATAGTATTTGTGTTAATATGTGACATGTGCAGTTGGACTAAAACATAAAACAAACCACTAATTAAATTAAATGCAAGACAGACATAAAGATAAAAGATAGAAATAAATGAATTTATCTGTTCATGTTTTCGAGGACATTTATTCTCAACCATTCTTAACTTAATAATAATAATAATAATAATAATAATAATTTCATGTTAATTCACTTGTGGGAATGGTTTAATTACTTTATTTGAACCAATCAACCAACTTTATTAACAATGTTTCTAAGATACATTATGTGTTTTATATGTTCATACACACACACACAATCCCATGCCTACATAAACACACCCAGAGCTGTGTTAAAGAGCTTTGGTGGCATTTAACGTGGCTTCATGAGGCGGCTGAGTGGCAGTGATACCTAAAAGGCCTTCAGCGGTCTCAGCTTCACTCCCACATGTGCTGTTCTGTGGAGCGGGGCTGCTCTGGCCTGCGTTTAACAGGTTCCCCCCCTTTGCTTTTTAAAGCCGTGTTTAAACAAACACAGCTCTTTTCTCCATGCCCCGCCAGCCTCCCTTTGAGTCTGAAAAGGTGGGACTGGGCTTTGACGGTTTGTGTGCCACAGCAGGGATGGTGAGCACGAGGGGCGAGAGAGCAAAGGGGAGAGCGGTGCAGATATATTGACTGACTGTGGGCTTGGCCTTCGGTAAATACGTGGGATTTTCACAGAGGGGCCGATGCATGAATAGAGCTGAACCTCCTGGAGAATAGAAGTACCGGGTCTGTTCTCATTAGCCTCCCTGAAAACAAGGCTGCAGGATAAAAGAAGGCTGGCCTGTCCCTGTTCCAGGTACAAAAGGGGGTTCCTCGTGAGTATATGTTTCCCTGCTGGGTCTCACTGAAATGGAAATGTTGTAATTGCATGATCTAATGAATGGTCAGGTCCACCCTGGCTGTATTAGCTGATCCCAGCCCCCTCCCAGCCCTGCTGTGATGAAGACTGGGGACGATGGGAGAGACAAAAACCAAGAGTCCTCAGCAGCTGATCCACTGTGAGATCAGTTTTTCCACTGGCTGCTTAGGTGATGAATGCTTAATGTTAGACAAGTTGATAACATTCCAGTTGATATCAACGTCCGGTACAATTCTCTGTACTGAGAACATGATGTGTCTGATTAAACTGGGCACGAACTGATTATTGTCTTGCATTTAGATTCTCCTCTCTTCATCATAAGTGTGAAAACAATTGCATGAAAGCTGTATAATCTCAAATAACTACAACACAACTTGACATAACAAGCGGTGTCTGGCACTTACAATGGAAGAAACAAGATGTTGGCCCCCGTTTTCTACAATTAATTTGGTTCACAGAGCCGATTGTACCCCTCTTTTGAGGAGCCGACACCAGGCCGTGCACATTTAGAAACACATACTACTCTAATTGAAGATGTTTGGTCATCATTTATCATAGGACTAAGACTTTAAGGAGTGTGAACAACCTCTCTGCACCCGACAAAGCCTTTTTGTACATCATGTTAAACAAGATAGACGTGCCTGTGAGTTTCTTCTCCCTGTTCCTCCGGCACATTTAATTTACCCGCTGCATGAAAGAGCTACAGGCTTTGTTTGTAGTGTCCCTGCCCTGAGACAGAGCAGCTCTCCTGGACTACACTAAACTGGCTTGGCAGCCGGCGTGTGTATAGTGCCATGCTCGAGGGAGGATGTGTGTGTGTGTTCATATGTGTGTGTGTGTGTGCGTTTGTGTGTGTGGACTCGTGCACACGCAAGTTTGCTTGCACAGGGAAGGATGGGTTCAGACGCTTTGCATTATGGGCCTGCATGAGCCTTCGTATACATGTGTTTGTGCTCGTCTCCCGCACACACACACACACACACACATACACACACACATTCATCAGTGTTAAGGAAACACAATCGGGCGAATGAATCCTTATACCACCTCTTTTGCCACTCATCAGTTCGTGACTTGTGAAAAGCGCCAAAGTGAGGATTGTAAGTGAGCAGGACACTCGTCACAGGTCCGCTCATGAGACTCAGTGACACCTGTCATCACAGCTTACTCTGAAGACCTGCTACACACCACCTCCAGCCTCGCCTCGCTTCTGCTGCCGACGAACCGAGAGGGGAGGGGGTGGGAGAGGAGCGGCGGAGGGGGTGGATTTATAGATCCCCTCTTTCTCCTCTTTCTGTACTGGTAGCGAGGTTAGAGGGCACAGAACAGGCGGAGAGCAGGGTGGAGAGAAGGGAGAGGGATGGAGGGATGAGGACAGTCTTTCTGGTTAGTGTTCGTCCTTCAGATGAACATGCTTCTCTGGCCCCGTGGACATGGCTTGACTTCCTGCCTGACTCCATACTTCAGACAAAGACTGTGCATGTGAGCGCAACCTAAGATGCTCCAACTACTTAAAGCAGGAGTATCAAACTCATTTTAGTTCGGTGGCCACATTCAGCCCAATTTGATCTCCAGTGGGCCGGACCAGTAAAATAATGACAGTGAAAAAAGTAAAATTCTATTATGATCAGGTTTACATCTACAAAGTTTCCTTAAAAATCTGAATAACATGAACAACTTGAACTGTCTTAAAAAAAAACCAGTGCAATTTTAACAATATTCTGCCTCGGTTTATCAGTTTATCATTTACACATGTGTGTTACAACTGCCAAAACATTTAGTATCAGGCAGAATATTGGTAAAATTGCATTGACTTTTCTTAAGACGTTTCCGTTTGTTCATATTTGTTCAGGTTATTCATGTTTTTCATAAAAGTATAGTTTGGCAATGTAAACATTTTCATGTAATTTTACTTTTTTTGCACCTAAAAAACAAAGAGAGAATTTGGGGTTGACATAATTTATAGGTTATTATGATAATATTTTATTGGTTCTGACCCACTTGAAATCTAATTGGACTGTATGTGTCTGTATTTGGAACCTGAATTAAAATGATTTTGACACTGTTAATTAATATCTTCAGTGTAATTTTTGCTTTTCACATATTCATTCTGCAGGCTGGATTGGACCCTTTGGTGGGCCGGATTTGACACCTGTGACTTAGTGAATTTTCATTGTTATCTCAAAAGATCCCGTATCATACTAGCAGTTCTGTCCAGTAACTTACATTACAGCCTGTTGTCAAGTATATGCTAGCACTAAATCACTGCTCCATCATGGTCAGCGATGTGTTGCCTCCTTCCAGCACCAGTAGTGATGACAGCTCGTTGTATTGTCCAATTACCTGGGCTGTGATGGACTGGTCACTGACCCCGTGCAGCAGACACCAGTCTAAGATGACAAATTATCGACCAGCGCTGGGACAGTAGTGGACTGCTAAGCTTACAGATGCACAAACAACAAGCGTGACAACCCGCACTTTACACTTAAGGTTATTTATGCTCTTCATTGAAGACGCAAATGGATATGTATGGAGTGTTCTGTCCGTCCTCTGTGTACATTATGTGCGTAATTCTGTCCATTGTTCGGTAGCTTGTGGATGCAAACCCAGACGGAAAATACAAAGCAGTACCACCGGGAACTGTGGCGGCAGTGTTGATAATTTCCGAAATAGCGAACTTTTCAAAGAGCAGCTGTGTGAGTTAGTAAAAAAACAACCTAAATATTTATGACAACTACCCCTTCCTCAATATCAACACTAGTATTCACAGTAGTATACCTCCTCTGTTGTCGCCATGTTTGTTATTAGTGACTTTCTTTCTTTCAGGGCGGCCATGGCTCAGATGGTAGAGTGGGTCGTCAATAACCGAAAGAAGTGCTCTGTCCCAGTCATGTGCTGTGTGTCCTTGGGCAAGCCACTTCACCTTCCTTGCCTCCAGTACTGCTACTCACACTGGTGTATGAATGTGTATGAACATTCAGTGGTGGTCGGAGGGGGCCGTAGGCGTGGATTGGCAGCCACGCTTCCGTCAGTTTGCACCAGGGCAGCTGTGGGTACAAATGTAGTTTACCACCACCAGAGTGTGAATGTGAGAGTGAATGAATAATGGATCCACTGTGCGCTTTGAGTATGCGTTCATAGAAAAGCCAGCTAATCCATTCTTCTTCTTCTTTCTAGAGCGGGTCGGCGGTTCAAATCCTGCCTCCAACTGTCCATATGTCGAAGTGTCCTTGGGCAAGACACTGAACCCTGAATTGCTCCCTGGCGGTGCCTTGCATGGCAGCAGTCGCCCACTGGTGTGTGAGTGTGTGTGTGAATGGGTGAATGTGAGGCTTTGTAAAGGGCTTTGGGCACCATGAAAGTGTAGAAAATACGCTATTCAAGTGCAGTCTATTTTACCATTTACCATTCTTTCTTCTTTGTATTTTGCCAGCATGCTAATTCAGAGCAGTGCCCTTTGGTGGATTTATTGAGAAACACTCATTCCAATGCAATGGACGTATGACGGCAGTGACGCTTGACAACGTTAGGTACGTAAAATGAGCATAAATGAGCCATTAATCTTACTCACTGACTGCTGCTTCTTTATGCGCAATCATTCCCCAGAATCATCGATGTTACATCACTTACGGCTAGCAATGGTTGCCCCTCATAGGTTCTGCTCACATGTGTAATTCACATAATAAAAAGTCCAGTGTGGTGCATTTTTTGTGATTTTTTTTTTTACTGCATTGGCTTTTTACTGCCCTTACTTGTAAGTAATACACAAAACACAGTTAATTCAGTAAACATGATCAGTACAGATTCACTTTAACACTTCAACTATGAGTATACATTCACATTAACATCTCATTCAGGCATCACATTTAATGGAACTTTACCATATTGTTTCCCAGTGAACATGTTTCTTTCTTTTGTCACAGCTTTATTGCTTGGTAGTTTATTATTGCATACTAAACAACACAGAGCTGATAGTGAGCCCCATAGGAACTGCCGTACAAAAAGTAGCAGAGAAAGAATGAGCAAGAGAGAAAAAAAATGACTTGTTTGGTTCAGAAACCATTTAACAACTTCCCCTGGAAATTGAAAGAGGAAATAGTTTTGGGCTGGATTGCAGTAGGGGGGAATGAAGCCCATATGAGGACCAGATGAAGAGAGTCAGCAGCCAAGTCGGACTGACAGTGGGAGAGCGAGAGAGAGAGAGGGAAGGAGAGAGGGAAAGAAGGAGAGAAAGAGTCTTTTGATGTCCCTCATTTACATCTCTCAACAAAGCAGAGGAAAAACAAACTGAAATCATTGTAAAATGTGACAGAGAGTGAGGGGGGGGTGGACGGGGGGTGGACGGAGTGTTTATGAGGTCATTTACCAAACTTGTGTTTTCAAAATTTCCTCCCCACTTCAGTTTTTTTTTCTGCTTTGTTCTTGTCTAATTACTTCCATCCACATGTGAGTCTGTGTGTGAGTGTGTGTGTGTGTGTGTGTGTGTGTGTGTGTGTATGTGCATGCGTGTGTGTGTGTGTGTTTGTGTGCATGGGGATGAATCCATGTGGTTGTCGCTACAACTGTGTACTGTATATTTCAACACGGAACACAAAACATGCCCACTCCACTCCACTTCCTCTCTTTTTTACTTTAACCCTTTAGTAGGACATAAAAAAAAAAAAAAAAAAAAAAAAAATCTGGAGACTTCATGTCACAACTTGTAGCCTCCAGGAAAAAAGGGGCTGTGAATCTGTTGACCTGTCATTGTTTTACAGAGAAGGAATACGACGGGCTGATTCATAAATCTGTCACCGTCATTAAATTTACGAGCCCTTCGATACTTAGAATGATGACGCAGTATGTTTCAAGTGAGGAACTTGTGTTGTTTTTTCTGTGTTATAGATATTTAAATGTTGTAGTTCAACAGAAGCTTCGACTTTCTGTCAAAACTTGTCTGATTCCCCTCTTAGAATGTAATGGGAAAAATAAACAGTTTTAAGCAAAGTGATACAATAATAATAATAATAATAATAATAATAGAATAATAATAATAAGATATAATAATAATAAATCGTGGATTTTATTTTAGTACCTTAACACAATCTAAAACTGATATTTGTGTCATGTGACCACTTTGTAGTAACCATAACATGTCATCACAGCATTTTCCTAAACAGTACTATACTAATATACTATTACTACTAATACTTCTTACTGTTCTTATTATTTCTGTTCTGGACTTTCCTATTCTATCCCTTCAAGAAAAGTGGTTTAAACTGAATGTGTATGACTTCATAAAGACAATAAATGGCAACATAACAAATATAACATACCTTAAAAACAACTATTTACAAGTAAAAAAAAAAAAAAAAAAAAAACTTTTATGAATGTCCCAACAACAGTAAGAAGTCTCAACCCTTTCATGCATGAATTTGGGAATCTTAGTCAAGATTTTTTTCCTGAGTGTTTTTATTCCTCTTTAGGCATGAAAAAAACAACAACAATGTAATTGATAGATAAACCTGATGTGCAGTAAGATGTTTGAGAGTAAAAAAAACTGCTAATTGTTATTAGACTGTAATTAACAGGGTTTTTTTTTTGCATATTATCTCCATGCAGGTATGTTAAAATGTGAGAAAACATCAGATTAGCAGCATTAAAAATATTTTTATGTCATAGTTTCACACAGTTTATCAGTAATACATGTTTCTTGGTTCTAAACTAAATGCATGGTGTCTAGCTGAGTGGACATTTTTGTAACTCTATAAAAATAGGCTAACAAAAATCAATAGAATTATTTTTTTTTATACCTAAAGAGGGATAAAAACACTCAGGAAAAAAATTGTGACAAAGGTTCTCACAATTCATGCATGAAAGGGTTAATTTTTTGAAGCAAAGAAACATGTATTTAAAATGCAATATCAGAAAGTGATAAACTGTGTGAAAACTATGAAATAAGAACGTTTTTAAATGCAGCTAATCTGATGTTTTCTCATATTTAACATACTCTAATACTAGTTATTACTCACTTCATGGAGATAATATGCAAAAAAAAAAAAGCATTTGTGTAAGGAAAACTGTTAATTACAGTCTAATACAATTAGCAATTGATTTACACTCTAACATATCATTGCAGATCAGGTTTATTAAGAACAGTAAAGTTACAGTAACGGTATGACTTGAAGTGTTGGGATGGTGCATAAGTGTCCACTGTGTTGGCTGACATGGAACTAAAACAACAAAACCCATGAATATACAAGAGAACAGCTGGAGAAGAACTGTCCACTGGAGTGACCACTATGCATGAAAGGGTTAACACACCACTAAAAACTTGTTGCTGCCATTTAAAAATAGTTGCAACAGACATTTTTAATAGAAAAACCTTCAATTACGACCTCTAACAGTGGGTTAAATAAAGTGTGAAAAATATTAAAACTCAAAACTAATATGATCCACATCACACAAACCACGAGCAGCCTTGTGTTTTTATTGCTAATTTTAAGTCAGTCCACATTTTATGATCTACTGCTCCTTTGCAATTAAAAATGGCAGAACACCAACTTATATTAAGTGAGTCAATACAACTGTTTCACCACAAACCAGATTTAAAGGCCAAATATTAAATTCAGTTATTAAACAGTCAAACAAATCAAGACTTAGTCACTGAGTCGTTCATTACTGTTGGAAACCACAGAGCGTTTGTGCAGGTGTGTCACTAAAACACAGTGCTCAGACCTGTCAGTGTTATGCAGTCTGGTACGTTACTGTAGCTTTGTGAAGCTCATTAATATTCCGGGTTAAAATTTCCTACCACAAATAAAGTAGAGCCATAAAACCTACTGTGAGGATGATGTGAAATGGGACAGAGGCGTCCGCAGGGAGGAAAGAGCTGGTGATGAAGAGTGATGAATCTGTTTCACCATAAGCTCAAAACATGTGGGAGTCTTTATTTTACTTTTACTACTTAAAAATTTTAGGCTTTTTTGTCCTTGCTTTAGTCCCATTGGCTTGGTCGTTTTGGTCTCCTGTTTGAAAAATATTCAAAAGAGTCAAAGCGTTTTATTGTCATTTGTACAGTGAAGAAAAAAGTTTGAAAATCTTACTTTGCCATCCACACTGAATGCAAAGAGAATTTAAGATGCATAATAATAGAAACAGAATACTTCCTCCTACTCCTTTCGAATGTGCGAATTAAGGCATATTTTGTTTTTTATGTATTTGTGTATGTTTTTTCATGTTTTCTTGCAATCTATTTTATTTCGAAGGACTGAGCAGGATTACTTTTGTTTGGTTGCATATTCAAAATAAACTGAACTGAACTGAATAATTTAACCAGAAAAAACAAAAAAACAGAACAACAACAACATGGCATTTAAAAATGGCACGCAAAAGAGAATGGCCACAAAAATATGAAAAATATAAACTACTATTACTAAGATAAAATTATATATTTAGATAAATGTGCAATGTCTGACTAATTGTGCAAACTGTCAGAGGTATATAACACAGGTGTCAACATGCAGAGCGGGGGCCAAATCCGGCCCGCCAAAGGGTTCAATCTGACCCCTGGGATGAATTTGTGAAATGCAAAAATTACACTGAGATATTAACAATCAAGGATGTCGAACTCATTTTTGTAAGTTCCACATACAGAACATTGATCTCAACTAAAATAATAGCATAATAACCTATAAATAATGACTCCAAATGTTCTTAGTTTAATGTGAAAACCTAATACATTACACCTATAATAATGAACTCAAAATTTTCCTCATAGTTTTACCGTAAAAACTTACATGAAATTATGAAATATTAACATTTACAAACTATCCTTTAACAATGAAACGTGAAAAACCTGAACTTTTGAAAGTGAAATTTGAGGTGTAATATTTGTTTTTCTCAAGAAATTTCAGTAATTTCAGGTTATTCACATCGTTTTGTTTGGATAGTTTGTAAATGTACATATTTTCATAATTTAATTTTGATTGCAGTAAAACAAAAAGAAAAATTTGGAGTCGTCATTATTTACAGGCTATCATGCTTCTGTTTTACTGGTCCGGCCCACTTGAGATCAATTTGGGCTTAATGTGGCCCCTGAACTAAAATGAGTTTGACACCCCTGGTACATAACATGTGCAAAACTGCCTGAGATAAATAAGACGTTAATGTGTAAGACTGCCAGAGATGAACAGTATGTATACAGGGTGGGGAAGCAAAATTTACAATGAACATTTAGCTGTTTTTTCTCAGCAGGCACTACGTCAATTGTTTTGAAAGCAAACATATATTGATGTCATAATCATACCTAACACTATTATCCATACCTTTCAGAAACTTTGCCCATATGAGTAATCAGGAAAGCAAACGTCAAAGAGTGTGTGATTTGCTGAATGCACTCGTCACACCAAAGGAGATTTCAAAAATAGTTGGAGTGTCCATAAAGAGTGTTTATAATGTAAAGAAGAGAATGACTATGAGCAAAACTATTACGAGAAAGTCTGGAAGATACTATTAAAGAAAGAATGGGAGAAGTTGTCACCCGAATATTTGAGGAACACTTGCGCAAGTTTCAGGAAGCGTGTGAAGGCAGTTATGTGAGAAAGGAGGAGGACACATAGAATACAAACATTTTCTATGATGTAAATTTTCTTGTGCAAATAAGTTCTCATGACTTTCAATAAACTAATTGGTCATACACTGTCTTTCAATCCCTGCCTCAAATATTGTAAATTTTGCTTCCCAACCTGTATATAAATATAAGATGCATACAATTTTCAGTGTCCACAGAAACTTCTTGTCCAACAAATACATTTACAAATCACTAATCTGCACAGTTCTGGCTAAAAGCTCTGATTTCTCACTTGTTCATGGTGGAGCTTATGTTCTTGAGGCGATTACTAGTGCAACGATAGCTCCTTGGCATTCTTGCTGCGCTTGGATCAGACCATGGACTAAGGCGTGTGTTATGACATTCGGTGATATTTGCATATTCATTTGTGACATTAAGAATTCCTCTTGCTGCCTCAGGTGTGCCCCGCGTTCCTCGCAGAGCGCTGTGAACAGAGTTCCTCATGTTCTTGCTAAGTGAAACCTGACTGCATAGCCCCCGCTGATAGTACGTCTTAACCCCTTTTAGATTGTCTTGAAAGAACGAGGAGAAGTTTCAGGGCAGAGAGGGAGGGTGTAGGCACACGGAGTGAGTGGAGCTCTGACTCACTCTGGCAGTGGCTGTAGTCAGTGTGGAAACGCCGGCTGTGTTCTCATGCGATGCAGAGTCAAATACTGGCCCCTGAGGTCCTGCCGGGGGTCAACCACGGTGCACACGGGGAGAGAGAGGGAGGAGGGAGGAGGTGAAAAGGGAGAGCGAGACAGAGAAAAGCATGTCCCTTCACAGGTAGACTGCCCAGAGGATATGCATTCCACACGCATTTCATCAAACAGTAGGAGACACTAATTATAATGAAACAATAATATAAACCAGTATGGAGTTCCATTTACATGAAGGATAAAAGGGACGGAACAGACTGACACAGATCGGAATAAACGGCAATTTTATTGAAACGTTATGGTAACAGCTGAACACAGATCAGCTCTTTTGTTTGTTTGTTTGTTTGTTTGTTTGTTTGTTTGTTTGTTTGTTTGTTTGTTTCTTTCTTTCTTTCTTTGTCTTTCTTTCTTACTTTCTTTCTTTCCTTTATCTTATTAATCTTTTTTTTCCACACAGATTTGAATAAAGAGCAATTATTAAATGATATGGTAACAGCTGAACACAGATCAGCTCTTTCTTGTTTTTTTCTTTCTTTCGTTCTTTCTTTCTTGTTTTCTTTCTTCCTCTCTTTCTTTCTTTCTTTCTTTCTTTCTTTCTTTCTTTCTTTCTTCTCTTATTTAATCTTTTTTTTGCGCACAGATTTGAATAAACAGTAATTTATTGAAATGTTACAGTAACAGCTGAACACCCATCAGCTCTGTCTTTCTTTCTCAACTCCTTTCTTTCTTTCTTTCTTTCTTTCTTACTTTTATTGTATTTAATCTTTTTTTTTGTTGCAAAAATTCTAAAAAACTACTATCTGGACTTAAATGCTTAACTTATAAGTAGTATAAAAGTTGAAAAAAAAGTAATAGTCTCATACCATAATAGTACTAATTATACATGATTTTCTCAGCAGTGACCGAGGTGTCACAGTGACCGTGTGACTTTGTGTTATTCATCCACAAAAGCAGTGGGAAGTGATGTGAAAACTGGCCAGTGGACAGAATTAGGTTGAACCATGATCCGTCTATCAGCAGTGGAGCACAGCGAGGGCCGACAGAGACACAGACGAGGCAAAAGAGACGCGAGTGTGGGCAGAGAAGCCAGACCCACAACCTGAACTGGAGGTTGGAGGCTGTTTATTGTATGTTTTTCCGGGCCTGTTTTGTGGAGGCTGCGTTCAGGGTTACAGGTCTAGCTCAAAGCGCCAACGCTGTCACTGGGAATTACAAACAGTCAAAGTGTGTAACCTGCCCTAATGCTGTGGCAGAAGGCCTCAGGGGCGGCTCATGATGGCTGGGTGATGTCAGGAATCTCTGCCTGGTAACTACATGCACTCCTCTATTGACTGTGCTGCTCCGGCGAAACAATAAACACTGCACAGATTAGTTGACTTTTTACAGTTTTTCAGCTTTTCTGCTGCAAAGATCTGCAGCGCTGGTAAATTATGCAAGATCCCTCTTAACTGTTATGCAATGCAAAAAACACATATGTACCTTATGATTCATTAGAATGGAAAAAAAAACTGTGAGAAAATTGACCTGTGCCACTTAGAAAAAGTAAAAGATAATACATACTTTAGAATTTTAAACCCATAAAGACCCAGTGCTACTTGTGGTGCAGTTCCAGAAATTAAATCTTTATTTATTTATTTATTTTGTTACCTTTTTAACTGATTATCACCATTTATTCTAATATTATGCTCTGTATTTTGCATTTTTAAGAATAATTAGGTATTTTCCTATATTTAATTTACTGATCATGAAGATGTTCATTAAAGCTCAGATTAAAGTTGAGAGTTATTACATCAAAAACAGAAAAAACTGAAGAAAACTTGACAATTTTGGTAAAATATTTCATTATTGAACATAAACCAAGTGTCTCCATCCACTGTTATTGATCCAACTCTATGAATTTTTTTGGTGCCTGTGTTTCCACAGTAACTACAGAGCCTCCGAATGTCCAAATGGGTCATATCTGATGACCATGAAAAGATGACAATCTGTATTTTATACCATTATTTACATGTATTGTAAGGATTAATGAATCATAAGTATTACAGATTTTAGATCAGTGGATGGTGGATGTTTGGGTTTTTATGGTTAAAATGGATAAAAACTATAAGAAAATGAACTTGTGCCACTTAGAAAAGGTAAAAGAGAATATATATATACTGTAGAATTTTAACCCATAAAGACCCAGTATTACTTTTGTGCAGTTCCAGAATTAAATCTCTATTTTTAATTTTTTTTAACTGTTTGTCACCATCTATTCTAATATTATGCTCTGTATTTTGCATTTTTATGTATAAATTAGGTATTTTCCTATATTTAATTTACTGATCATGTAGATGTTCATTAAAGTTCAGGTTAAAGTTGAGAATTATTACATCAAAAATAGAGAAAACTGAAAAAAAACATGACAATTTTGGTAAAATATATCATTAACTGAACATAAAGTAAGTGTCTTCATCCAGTTATTGATTAAACTCCATGGATTTTAGTGGTGATAGTAACTACAAAACCTCTGAATGTCCAAATGGGTCATATCTGATGACCATGAAAAGATGACAACCTGCATTTACACCAATTATTTACATGTACTGAAAGGATTAATGAATCAATAAGTATTACAGATTTTAGATCAGTGGATGGTGGATGTTTGGGTCTTTATGGGTTAAAATGGATAAAAACTATAAGAAAATAAACCTGTGCCACTTAGAAAAAGTAAGATATATACTGTATATATATATATATATATATATAGTATATATATATATATATATATATATATATATATATATATATATATATATATATATATATATAATATATATATATATATATACTGTAGAATTTTAACCCATAAAGATACGGTACTGCTTCTGTGGCAGTTCCAGAATTAAATCTTCTCTATTTTTAACCTTTTTTAACTGATTTATCACCATTATTCTAATATATTCTCTGTATTTTGCATGTTTAAGTATAAATCTGGTAGTTTTCCTATGTTTAATTTAGTGATCATGTAGAGGTTCATTAAAGCTTAGATTAAAGCTGAGAGTTATTATATCAAATCAGAGAAAACTGAAGAAAACATGACAATTTTGGTAAAATATATCACTTACTAAACATAAACCAAGTGTCTCCATCCACTGTTATTGATCAAACTCGGTTGGGTTTTTACTGGTGAATCAATGTTGTGGAAGATGACAGTGTTTTCACAGTAACTACAAAACCCTCTGAACATCCAAATGTGTCATATCTGATGGCCATGAAAAGATGACAAACTGTATTTTAGACCAATTATTTACATGCATTGAAAGGATTAATGAATCATAAGTATTACAGATTTTAGATCATGGATGGTAGATGTTTGGGTCTTTATGGGTTAAAATGATAAAAACTATAAGAAAATGAACCTGTGCCAAAACATGATATATACTGTAGAATTTTAAGGCATCAACTGTGGGTTTGAATAGACCTGTAGTCAAGTTATTATGATCTCTTTTTTTCATTATTAACTTGCTCCAAGGTATAAATTTGCATAATCCACATGAAATGGAGCAGAACTTTGTTATTTAATTTGCATGAAGGTTCTGTCCAAACTCATTTCTCCACATACCACTCACAACTAAATAATTACAGACAGTAAACGTGCCTGTAAGAGCGTTTCATATATTTGATCAGATATTCGTCAGTGGCTTCGATAGTGACAGCTATATGTCAGTGATGGAGTCAGTCTGTCATCTTGAGGAAAATCAGAAATGACAGTATTGAATCAATGTGTTCTGTGCCAAAAATGGACAAAATTCGCTTTTGTTTTCAAGAAAGACGGAAATTTTCTTTCAACCAAAGTGTTCACAGAGGTAGAGGAATGAAACTTTAAATGCTCAGGGCTGCTTCGGTCTGTCTTACATCCTGTTAATGTCCAGAAACTGGCAGCATTTACCGAAGACAACTTGTGTGTCACTGACTTTAAAAGGCCTCCTTAGAAATCCAGCTCCGCTAATATAAGTACGCTTTAGCGGCTGTGGTAATTGTTATTAAAACACAGCCCCTGGCAAAGATCTGCCATATTCATCAGGAGGTTTCAACAATTAACACAACCCACAGGGTGATTAGGAAAATGCTCTGAGCAAACACAGGGCCTGCAGTCAGACTCCTCCGTTTTCTGTTAGTGTAGCATAAGATACGCTTGTTATATTTTTATGGCGACTGCATATGTGACTCATTAAAATGTGAGTATGAGGGCTAGGATGTATATAAAAGAATACATGGGAAAATTAAATATTAACAGCACGGTGCAAAAGACCTTTAACTTTTATATTTATTTCTTATTTTCTTTTCTTTAGATGCAACAAGAAAATATTTGGAATGTGCCCAGCCTTAAAAGACAAAAAAACACCATTTAATGTGACCCCTTGACCCCATGATGAGAAGCAGCACAAGCAGTTAGAAACATCTGAAATCTGGGATAAAACATCAGAAAATTAATGCAATAAATCTTGTATTGTCTGAATAAAAGAGTTAAAGACATATTGAGTGGAAAGGGCGGTCACATGAAACACTACCTCTTTGGTTTATAGAAGCTGTTTTTCCCGCTGTATATACTTCACATATATCCAGATTTTATCTTAATACAGAGACTGAGAAATGCATGTGTGGTCATTAAAACTTTACTAAACCAGGAAATCTAATGGTGAACTAGGACTTTTGCACAGTACTGTATATGAACTGAATGAGTGTACCTAAACACACCTTTATATACTGTAGTTGTAAAAACCTAATTATTAACCTCTTAAGACCCAGCTATGAGTTTTCTGTCCATATTTGTGAACAAGAGTTTCACAACTTGATACAAAAAAAAAAAAAAGAAAAAAGAAAAGTGTCCACCACAAAGGACAGTCCATAAAAATTTTAAAAACTGCATCTGAAAAAACTGTTAATATAGGCACTTATTAAATAAAAAACAAAAAAAAGCTTGTACTTTGCTGACATTTCCTGGGTCTTAGGAGGTTAAAATATACATGAAAACTATTTCTTCATGGCCCTGTTAGTTTAAATATTTCATTTTAGAATCAATACAGTAGCTCTGACTGATATCATATCTCATATTTATTTATTTCCAAGTCTCCTCTGTTCAGATATTCCCTCACTAATGGACCCCCATGCTGTGGTGCCCATGAGTGAATAAAAGGAGAGAAAAAAGAGAGGAAGAGAGCCCTCTGGTGTTAGAAATTGCCACCGTGTTTTCAACATCCTGAGCACATCAAAATAAACTTATCTCTCATCCACAAACCTGTGGGTATTAGGCATGTTTAATGTTTTTTTTTGTTAAATTAAGTGTTTCCTTTCAGAGCTGATAAAAAGGAGAATTAACTGGAGGATACAAATAAAAAACAGATTTGAATAAAGAGCAATTTAATGTAATGTTATGATAAGAGCTGAACACGGATCAGCTCTTTCTTTCTTTCTGTTCTTTCTCTTTCTTTCTTTTGTTCGTTCTTTTGTTCTTTCTTTCTGTCATTCTTTCTTTCTTTCTTTCTTTCAGCCATATTTGTGACTCAGTGGATCCTCTCTATTGTCATGTAAAGGTGCTTGGGCAGGGCTGGAACATACAGACAACATGCCAGGCTAAGTGTCGGGTGTGGCGAGGTCACAAAGATCACCATCTCCTCTAATTACCCGTGACCCAGGACAGGCCACCGATATTTTACCTTAACCTGTGCCGGAGCATGTGTGTGTGTGTGTGTGCGTGCGTGTGTGTGTGTGTGTGTGTGTGTGTGTGTGTGTGTGTGTGAGGGGGATGGGACAGAAAGTTTTTAGTACAACAGATAATAATAAATATCTCTCCCATTGTCATGTATTCATCACAATTTACCACACAAAAATTATTGACCAATTTCTTAAACATATTTATAAGTTTGGTCTCTTGCATTAAAATAGTTAAAGAGGTTAACCTAAACTGTTCTGCCTAAGGGAGCTGCTTTCTCCAGATTGTGCAAACTAACCTCAAGTGGCAACTTAATGGCTCTTCATAGAAAGTACTTTCTCTTTATGCTCAGAGGCAAAAAACAAAAAAAACAAAAACATAAACAAGCCTATGGAACAGGACATCATTTTGCTGTGCACTGTTGTTTGTGCAGAAAATTTGTTCTATTTTATTGAAATTTCCTTTACAAATGGACACATTAAAGACTGTGAAGAAAGAAGAAAGATTGTGGAAAAAAATGTTAAATGAATACTTTGATTTTTTATGTCGTCTTAATTTGAACATTAGTTCAGATTATGAAGTTTAGAATAGTACATGCATCACTCAAATGTGCATGTATAATCCTTTGAATAAACTTAATTTTATGACACTTTATTGCTGTGTTTAACTCTGTTACCCTCCTTCTCCTCCTCGAGGGCTTCACCTGCAGAACCTGCTCTGTCATTAGGCCATAGGAAGGGGATTTATGCACAGCAAAAGCACAATAAAAAACGACACCCTCCCAGTAACTCCCAGCAGCTGCATGGTAAGCAGCTACGACACTGCGAGTGGATGTGAGATTAATTTTATTCAAAACATGTCATCCCACTGTCCTTGTAACACATTGGACTTATGGAGTGACGTGCGTGCAGACAAAAAAAGGTCTTTTATGTTACGCAAACTTTGTGTGTAATGCCCCCTACCTCCATCTATGAGCAAACCGAGCTAAACTAGAAATGACAGAACACAATTGAAATCAGCCACTTTCTTTGTCTTCACGCACGATCTCTCATGAGCAAATACTCATCTGGTAAGGATTGCTTTGAAATTTAAATACATAATTTGAAAATTAAAAAAAGAAAAGGCTAAGAAAGACTACACTGTGCAAGAAAACAATAGTCTCCTATACACAGTTTTGTTTGTCGCTGTTTTAGGTTTGGTCTTGCGGGAGTTATCTGTCCAAAACTGGTAGTGAAGTGGGGGTAGGAAAAAAAAAAAAGAAAGGTTTGCCCATTTTGTTTTAATCAAGGAAAGAGAAAAAAGATCGGAATATGAATGAAGGCTAAAAAGACAAAATGACACATTCTCCTTGTTTTGGAGATGCTCTCATGGTGCTGCTCCTTTGTCTGAGGTTTTGTTTTTTATGTCATATCTAATCAGCATTGTTAAACGAATGTGCTGCGGCCAGATACAATCCCTTTCAGCTTTTGTTTACAATAAACACATGATAGGCATCACAGAGGGAAAAAGCCCTGGGGTGGGAGAGTGTAGGGTTAACAAAGACCAAACCACTCTAAACATTGCTTAAATTACGACTTAATGACCTGATGAATACCTGTGTGACTAACATTTGCAACATGGATGCCGGGTTCATTCACATTTTAGCATCTGGAAGATTCTATATTATTAGAAACATGTAGCGCTAAAGCCATATTTGGTATTTTTTGTTTATCTTTCAACAAGAAATATGATAATAGCAAAGTATAAGGCAGCGGGGCCTTCATTAATAACCTCTAACTACGCTGTGGGCCATCGCGTGACTGAGTAGAGCGTTATAGGAAAAGTGATTGACACGTTGACTGTGATACTCAGTGAAGTCAGGAGATATATATACTATAGGTTGGATCTCTGTGAACATCCCATCAACCTGTGCTTCCTTATCTCTCTGAATGATTGGCAGCGTGGCCCTAAGGCGAACCAGGAAGAACACAACGGGTCAGCATGACTCACTGAGCAGACGATGCTGATTTACTGGATGAGTTTGTTTAATTTGTGACGCTATGATGCAAAAGCACTTGTAAATTTATTGATCAAGCTTCAGAAGTATGTACTTTGAAGAGTCGCGAACGCTGAGCTGCTTGTGCGTCTCAGTAAATGCTTTTCAGACCTTTGATTCCAGTTTACAGCAAACATGCAGGAGAATTTTACAAAGAGCTACTTGGTACTTCCACAGTTTAACCAACACAAAGATGACATGTAGTGATGAATGATGGTGTTTTAGACCAGGGTAAGAGTTTGTATAGTGGAGCACAGTATATATATGTAGGCTAAATGGAGAGAGAGTCTGTATTTTATTATTATTATTATTATTATTATTATTATTATTATTATTATTATTATTATTATTATTATTATTATTATTATTATTATTACAAAAGGGAAGTGGACTATCTTTGAGTGTGTGTCTCGGTCATCACACAAAATCCATCCAGAGCTGACTGCTGCAGTTTGAAAAAACTGATGTATTTTTGGTCAAGGAAGGGACTAGTGAAAACGGAAAATTGATATGACCAATATTTTGGGAGATATTAGTAATTTTGGAATACAATAGCCTTACAATCATGTTGCTATGCGTAGAATCGTAGAATCATCATTGAAGTGGGTTACCTAGCAACAGATAAACAATAGGGCCACATTCCATGGTGTCAATTTCATGTGCAGAACAGACATGCCAGCTTGAGAGGTTATTAAACTGAAAATGCCAGCAGAATTTACCAAGAAAGTAAAGAAAGTAAATGAATGACTGAATCAGAGGATCGAGAACCAGTGGTTATTATTATTATTATTATTATTATTATTATTATTATTATTATTATTATTATTATTATTTTGTGTTATTTTTATTTGTTATTTTACATTGGGTTTTTCTATCTTATGCATGTACACTTTTTCTTGCCCTTTATTCTGTTGCTGCCTTGACCATTGGGGATCAATAAAGTCTAATCTAATCTAATCTAATCTAATCTAATCTAATCTAATCTAATCTAATCTAATTTAATTTAACCTAATTGAATCGAATTTAACCTAATCTAATCTCATCTAAAATAATCTAATCTAATCTAATCTAATTTAACATAATCTAATCTAATTTAACCTAATCTAATCTAATTTAACATAATCTAATCTAATTTAACCTAATCTAATCTAATTTAACCTAATCTATCTAATCTAAAAATAATCTAATAAATGTAGCCTAATCTAATATAATTAAACCTAATCTAATCTAATTTAACCTAATCTAATCCAATTTAACCTAATCTAATCTATCTAATCTAAAAATAATCTAATAAAATGTAGCCTAATCTAATCTAATCTAATCTAATCTAATCTGATCTAACCTAATCTAATCTAATTTAACCTAATCTAATCTAATCTAATCTCAAATCCTGTCAAAATGCTCCCATATTTTTGTAGTGACAAGTAAAGAATCCGGTGTTTCTCCAAAGTCAGAGAAAAAGTGCCACCTGTGGTGCTGTGATATATTTTTCATTGTTAGGATTGCATTAGCATTGTTGTTGTTGTTAGGATCATGCGATTAAAAGTTTCCCCAAAGGCTTTGACTGGAGCCATGAACACAAAAAAGCAAACAAAAGGAGATAAGGTCAAGTAGAGTTACTCGTCTCTAGTTGCAAGTGCATGGAAATAACAACATGTAACTTTTACAAATGTGTGATTTTTTTTTTTCCCTTCAGCTCAATGTGAGGGGGTCTGTGCAGCAAATAGTTACTTCTGTTTGAGCATGCAGTGTAGCACCATTATGATTAAACTCGTTTGTTTTAATTACACAGAGGGCAGGTTAGTGTAACAGCTGTTGACAGTATACAGTGGTAAACTAAGCCAGATGATTCCCACTGAAAATGAGCTGGGCTGGTGAAAAGCCAAAACCTGAGCAGGGCGGTAGGACTGAGGAGGGGTGAAAATGATCTACGCCCTGAGGGTCTACCACTGCCATCTATGACTTATTCACTCACAGCAATTAAGCAGCTCTGGATCTAGCAGCAGGAGTCACATTCTTTTGTACAGAGAGGGAACGAGAGAAAAGCTATAAAACATGTCAAAATTAGACTTTGCTTCTAACTGGAACAGAGGAGTTAAAAGGACCTGCCATTCAACTTTTACTGCAGTCGTTAGTTTGTCCTCATCTCTATCATGAGCAGTAAATAATTTCTCAAACTGAGCAACTCACATTATGTAAATGAACAAGTACTAAATATATCTGAAGAAATGGATTCCCATCACATCAGTATATTTTTGAGCTGTTGTTTACGTCATGACTCCTTACACATAGACACAGACTGCAGATAGAGTATTCTGATTTTATGCACCACAAATAGAGGCATCACCACTTTGTGTGGAATGAGCGTCATGT
The DNA here is from genome assembly GCF_902148855.1 of Sphaeramia orbicularis. Classification (NCBI taxonomy): domain Eukaryota; kingdom Metazoa; phylum Chordata; class Actinopteri; order Kurtiformes; family Apogonidae; genus Sphaeramia; species Sphaeramia orbicularis. The sequence continues at coordinate 49,517,858 of NC_043961.1, read as the reverse complement.
CAAAACAATAACAGTCAACCTGCTGAGTGGTTTTTATTGTTTCGAGCCAACTCCTGTGTCAGATGACAACACTCAAAAAACTGAAACGTTGACTTTAATTAAATTTATTTTGTCAACAGGTTCCACGTAAATGTATTATGTTAGTTGAAAGCAAAAATGTTAAGTTCATCTAAAATTAAGTTAGATGAACTTAACATTTTTGCTTTCAACTAACACAATACATTTATGTGGAACCTGTTGACAAAATAAATTTAATTAAAGTCAACATTTCAGTTTTTTGAGTGACGGGAGGTAAACATTATGAAGACAGTGAACTAAAGGACAGCATGTGGCATAGGAAAGCAAGGTTATCAGAACAGTGACGACCTAATGGAGTATATATTTGTAATTTTAATGGTGTGTTTTTTAATGTAATGTATTTTATTAGCCTATTTATGTTTTATGCCACACTTTTGTTGTAAAGCACTTTGTGACTTTATATGTGAAAAGTTCATTCATTCATTCATTTTCTGAACCTGCTTTTCCTCACTAGGGTCACGGGGGTCGCTTGGAGCCTATCCCAGCCACTTATGGGTGAAGGCGGGGTACACCCTGGAAATGTCACCAGTTCATCTCAGGGCTGACATATAGAGACCAAGGTTCTAATACAGGGGTGTCAAACTCATGTTGGTTCAGGGACCATATTCAGCCCAATTTGATCTCAAGCGGGCCAGACCAGTAAAATAGTGACTTAATAACCTATAAATAATGACAAATCCAAGTTTTTATTTTTGTTTTAGTACAAAAAAACACCAACTAGAAGCACTCGGAGAGCGCAGACCTCCGCCAAGGCTGATCAGTGGCCCCCCCTGTGGGCCTCCCCACCCCCGATCACCACCAAAATTTAATCATTTCTTCCTTATCCCATTTCCAACAAACCCTGAAAATTTCATCCAACTCTGTCCATAACTTTTTGAGTTATGTTGCACACTAATGGACAGACAAACAAACAAACAAACAAACAAACAGACAAACAAACAAACCCTGGCAAAAACATAACCTCCTTGGCGGAGGTAAATATTTACACTTTACAAAAAAGATGGAAATAACCTGAAAAAACAGAAATTTCATTTGAAAAATTTGTGCAATTTTAACAAAATTATATCTCAACTTATTATTTATACATGTACATTACACACGATGTTATATAAACATTTGGTAACAGGCAGAATATTGTTAAAATTTTGGAGTTTGGAACTAAAATTTGAACAATTTCTACGATATTCCATCTGTTATTATTAACACAACTACAAATCACAGTGGATCCATAAATGCACAAAACATTTAGTAACAGGCAGAATATTGTTCAAATTGCCCATTTCGGGTTGTTCATCTTTGTTTTTATTTATGGATTTATTTGCGTTTTATTGTTAAAAAACAGTTTTGTCAATGTTAATATTTTCACAGTGTAATGTTTTTTTTTTTCACTTAAATTTTTTCTACATAATTTTTCACAAAGAAATTTTTAGTTGTCATTTTTTTATGGGTTATTGTGTTGTTATTTTTACTGGAGATCACATTGGTTGGTATGTGGAACCTGAACCAAAATGATTTGGACATACTGGGCTGTTCAGGTTAATTTTTGCACTTTCATCCTGCGGGCCAGAATGGAACCTTTGGCAGGCCAGATTTGGCCCCCGGGCCGCATGTTTGACACCTGTGTTCTAATAGTTTTGGATTTTTCATTATAGTTTAGTTTTATTTAGTTTTGACTTTTTTTCTCTAATTCACTTAGTTTTAATTCATTTTAAGAGCAGGTTTGATAGTTTTATTAGTTTTCGTTTTTTCTAAATGCTTAGTTTTAGTTTTTTTATATCTTTTATCTTCTTCTCCCGTCGTATTCACATAAATCCCAGACAGGACTCTGCTGCTTTCTCCTAACTTTAGTCTCCATGTTTCCAGGTAGAGTGAGGACCAGAAGACGACTGAAACCACAAGTGACCACAAGTGATGGACCGTTAAATATCATATAGTGCTGCTAGCTAAAATGCTCGAGGGAAATAAATCGCTTTCGTGTCAATCTGACATTGACAAAGACGAAAATGAAGGGAATGTTATCTATAATTTGTTATCAGTTTTAGTTAGTTTTGTAAGCACACAATACAGTTTCAGTCAGGTATTGTTTTTTTTTTTTTTTTTTTTTTTAATTATAGTTATTTATTTATTTCAGTTAACGAAAATGTTTTTACAATTCTAGTTTTCGTCATTTCGTTAGTTTTCGTTAACGATAATAACATTGATAGAGACAAACAATTACACTCACATTCACGCCTATGGGCAATTTAGATGAACCGATTAACCTATCAGTGCATGTCTTTGGATGGTGGGAGGAAGCTGGAGTATCTGGAGAGAACCCACACAGACATGAGGAAAACATGCAAACTCCACACAGAAAGGTCCCACCCCCTATTTGTGAAAAGTGCTATAGAAAATAAAGGTTTACTTCCCATTACTTACCTCCCATATCACAGTATGTGCATGTGCAACCACAATGTAAATATGTAAATATTTAATTTAGATTTAAATTCTATATTTATATAAATATTTATATAAATACCAGATTTCTATTTTTTCTTTATATTTCATTTTTTACTCATTGTGGTCTTTCCACCTGTCTTTTTCTCTGCACTTGTTTGTTGTATATTGCTGCTGTTAACTGTGAAATTTCCCCACGTTGGGAAAAAAATCTTATGTTATCTTACTTTACCTTACCTTACTGTACCGTACAGTACCATATCTTATCTTATCTTATTTTACCTTACCTTACTGTACTGTACCGTACCGTACCGTATCTTATCTTATCTTATCTTATCTTATCTTATCTTATCTTATCTTACCTCACCTTACCTTAATTTAACTTAACTCTTCTTATCTTATCATATCTTACCTTACCGCAACTCGACTCAGCTTAACTTATCATATCTTACCTTACCTTTACTTGATTTACCTTAACTTATTTTATTATATCACATCTTACCTTACCTTAACTTAAGTAAACTTAACTTAACCTAACTTCAATTAACTTATCTTATCTGATCTTATCTTAACTTAAGTAAACTTAACCTAACTTATCTTATCTTACCTTATTTTATTTTATCTTATCTTATCTCATCTTACCTTAACTTATCTTGTCATATCTTATCTTACCTTACATTAACTTATCTTATCTTATCTTACCTTAAGTTAACTTAACTTAGCTTGTCTTATCTTATCATATCTTACCTTACCTCAGCTCGACTCAACTTAACTTATCATATCTTACCTTACCTTAACTTGATTTACCTTAACTTATCTTATCATATCATATCTTACCTTTCCTTAACTTAAGTAAACTTAACTTAACCTAACTTAAATTAACTTATCTTACCTTATCTGATCTTATCTTAACTTAAGTAAACTTAACCTAACTTATCTTATTTTATCATATCTTATCTTATCTTATCTTATCTTATCTTATCTTATCTTATCTTATCTTACCTTAAGTTATCTTATCTTATCTTATCTTATCTTATCTTATCTTATCTTATCTTACCTTACCTTACCTTACCTTACCTTACCTTACCGTATCGTATCGTATCGTATCGTATCGTATCGTATCGTATCTTATCTTATCTTATCTTATCTTATCTTATCTTATCTTATCTTATCTTATCCATCCAATGCAGATGATGCTGTGCAGCTGTTTTCCCACAGATTCTGGACATAGACCACCCACAGTGACATGAGCCACAGCAGCTCCTACAGGCCTACAGTCAGACATCCACACCATGCTGAATCAATCATGTTTTATGAAGAATGAGCTAATGCGAAGATGTCAGTATTATATTTTAATGAAGTTTTACAAGTGGTCGGTCATTTGGATTGCCATCCATATGAATGCAGCATGTTCGATGTGGAATATCCTCTGTGTTTATTTATCAAATCCACAAAAGTAAAGGCCTTAGAAGTCGAAAACTACTCAGAAGATTGTTCATGGATCTCCAGTTCATCCTTAGCCCACACACTTCCCTTCCATTGAGTGCAGCAGCTGTTTTTGTGTGTAATCCTGCAGACAAACAATTAAACAAACAAATGAGGGTGAAAACATAACCTCTTCGGTGGAAATAATAAAAAGCAGTTGAATCATGAGGCTGGGCAACACAAACAATAAAGGAACACCCACTCCTGATCTGTGGCATCATGAGTAATTCTGTTCAAACAAACGCCACAAATGAGGCATTAATTCTCCGCTGATGTCTTGAAGCGTTTGCAGCTTTTTTGCTACGAGAGACAAACTGACAGATTAAGGTGACAGATTGCACAGTGAGCTGTTAAACAATCAAATTCTCACACTTCTTTCTAAAAAAAAACTCCACCCACCACCAATCATCTGTCTAACACCTCTTGGATCTTTTCTCTGACAAGGTCAATATTTTGCCCTGAAGTTTGATGTGTGGTTTCCACGCAGCACCACTGACGATGAGAACCAGTGGTGCAGGTGCGAATGAAGGGATTATTTAATTATATACAGTTCGGTTTAACTGTCAGTGACTGAATCGGAAAGAATAAATCAAAGTCAGCGGGTGTCCAAGCTGCTGAAACAGTTTGCACATCTGTCCGGAACAGATGGAACAGACTGTTTACATCAGATATGATAATTAGGTCAAATTAATCATTAGCAAATTGCTTAATGTCAATACATCATGTGTTGTCTGCTTATTATTTAAGACTCTTACTTCACTCTAATTTCCTATAAAATCACAATCCACATTAACAGCAGGAAAAGTCACATCTTTATTTAACCCATAAAGACCCAAACAGCCACTGGTGACACAAACCATCTACTGATTTAAACAGTTTAATACCTGTTGATCCACTAATTCTATCATTACATGTAAATAATTGGTGTTAAATACAGTTTGTCATCTATTCATGGTCATCAGATATGACCCATTTGGGTGTTCAGAGGCTCCGCAGTGAATAATATTAGTGAAAATAATATCAGAAAAAAAGGTAATAAATCAGTTAAAAAAGGTTAAAAAAAATAATAAAAAAAGTGAAGATTTAACTGGATGGAACTGCCACAAAAGTAGTACTGGGTCTTTATGGGTTAAAATTCTACAGTGTATATCATCTTTTACTTTTTCTAAGTGGCACAGGTTCGTTTTCTTATAGTTTTTATCCATTTTAACCCATAAAGACCCAAACATTCACCATCCACTGATCTAAAATCTGTAATAGTTATTGATTCATTAATCCTATCAATACATGTGACAATAATATCCGAAAAAAAAGGTAATAAATCAGTTAAAAAAGGTTAAAAAAATAAAAAATAAAATAAAAAAGTGAAGATTTAATTGGATGCAACTGCCACAAAAGTAGTGCTGGGTCTTTATGGGTTAAAATTCTACAGTATATATCATCTTTTACTTTTTCTAAGTGGCACAGGTTCATTTTCTTATAGTTTTTATCCATTTCAACGCATAAAAACCCAAACATCCACCATCCACTGATCTAAAATCTGTAATAGTTATTGATTCATTAATCCTTTCAATGCATGTAAATAACTGGTGTAAAATACAGTTTGTCATTTTTTCATGGTCATCAGATATGACCCATTTGGACGTTCAGGGGCTCCGCAGTGAATAATAATAGTGACAATAATATCAGAAAAAAAGGTAATAAATCAGTTAAAAAGGTTAAAAAAAAAAAAAATTTAAAAAGTGAAGATTTAATTGGATGCAACTGCCACAAAAGTAGTACTGGGTCTTTATGGGTTAAAATTCTACAGTATATATCATCTTTTACTTTTCTAAGTGGCACAGGTTCGTTTTCTTATAGTTTTTATCCATTTTAACCCATAAAAACCCAAACATCCACCATCCACTGATCTAAAATCTGTAATAGTTATTGATTCATTAATCCTATCAATACATGTAAATAATTGGTGTTAAATACAGTTTGTCATCTTTTCATGGTCGTCAGATATGACCCATTTGGGTGTTCAGAGGCTCTGCAGTGAATAATAATAGTGAAAATAATATCTGAAAAAAAAAGGTAATAAATCAGTTAAAAAATGTTAAAAATAAATAAATAAATAAAACAGTGAAGATTTAATTGGATGGAACTGCCACAAAAGTAATACTGGGTCTTTATGGGTTAAAATTCGACAGTGTATATCATCTTTTACTTTTTCTAAGTGGCACAGGTTCGTTTTCTTATAGTTTTTATCCATTTTAACCCATAAAGACCCAAACATCCACCATCCACTGATCTAAAATCTGTAATACTTATTGATTAATTAATCCTATCAATACATGTAAATAATTGGTGTAAAATACAGTTTGTCATTTTTTCATGGTCATCAGATATGACCCATTTGGATGTTCAGAGGCTCTGTAGTTACTGTGGAAACACCATCACCAGTATAACCCATGGAATTTAATCAATAACAGTGGATGGAGACACTTAATGTAGTATAATGCAGTTAGTGATATATTTTACCAAAATTGTTATGTTTGCTTCAGTTTTCTCTGTTTTTGATACAATAACTCTCAACTTTACTCTGAGCTTTAATGAACATCTACATGATCAGTAAATTAAATATAGGAAAATTCCTGATTTATACTTAAAAATGCAAAATACAGAGAATAATATTAGAATAAATAGTGATAAATCAGTTGGAATGGTGAAGATTTAATTACTGGAACTGCCACAGAAGTAGTACGGGGTCTTTATGGGTTAAAATTTTACAGTATATTATCTTTTACTTTTTCTAATATAATAAATAAATAAATAATTGGTGTAAAATACAGTTTGTCATCTTTTCATGGTCATCAAATATGACCCATTTGGACGTTCAGAGGCTCTGTTGTTACTGTGGAAACATTTTTTACAACATTGATTCACCTGTAAAACCCACTGAGCTGGATCAATGACAGTGGATGGAGACACTTGGATTATGTTCAGTTAATGATAGATTTTACATTAAAAGTAACTTTTTCTTCATTTTTTTCTGTTTCTGATTGAATAAACCTCAATTTTAATCAGACTTTTTATGAACATTTACGTTATCAGTGAATTAAATGCAAAAAAATATTAGGTTTTCTCTAAAAAAAATGCAAAAGATAATATTACAATTACTGGTGATAAATCACTTCAGAAAGGTTAAATATCCTCCTGAGACCCAGAAATGCATTTTTGTCCTCTGTAGGAGACAAGAGTTTCACAGCTTTACTTAGAAAAAAACCCCTGTTCACCACAAAGGACATTCCATAAAAAAATTAAATAAAAATAAAAATTGAATCTGAAAAAACTGTTGCATTATGCCTTTTCAAATCAAGACAATTATTTAATGTAAAAAAGCCAAACCATTTACTTTCCTGGAGGATATAGAGAAAAAATCATTTAGGGACTATCACAAAAGTAGCACTGGGTCTTTATGGGTTAATATGTTGTACAGATAAATTGAAAATAAAGATGTATTTAAGCACAATACATCAGAAACACTGATTGCAAGAGGCTGATGCTTTAAACTAAAAATACGTCTTAAAGTGGATGATGACACATCAGTGCGATGACATGATTAGTGAGCCTTGGTTTTTTTCAGACGCTTTGATGAGAGCTTCATGGTGTTGACACTGATGAATCTACTGGCAAATCACTGCGGGCCAGCTTTGAAATGTCACTCTGAGTTGAATCTCTGGCATGCCACGTCTCCGTCTCCCTCTCTCTGATGTCTGATTCGGAGTATGTTGAAATGTCAAAAGGAGAAGAGCTCACCATGACAAAATTATGCTATTTTTAAGATGTTCACGCTTGGATTTAGTTATCAGTCTTGTGGATGTTATGAGCGTGGACATGCTACTTCCAACTGGTGTAAAAGTAAAGAAAATGTGAATGAGCAGAGATCCGCTGAGTAAGTGCTAAGCTTGTAGTGACACCCTTTATAGGGCACACATAGAAATACTCTGAAACTCAAAATTTCACCCTTAGTGTGTTATTGGAGGATCTAACAAGACTTAATTACTTATGTGGAATAAAAAAAAATTGCATTGTTATATAGAAAATTAAGGTCATTGAAGTTACCCTATTTGGTTCCTTACCCGGAAGTGACAAAAAAAAAAAAAAACAAGAAGTAAATATAAAAATTAGGGCTGGGCAAGTTAATGCGTTATTACCATGTTAACGCATTCATTAAATAACGCCTAAATAATGCCGTTTTATTCTAACTCCTATTCTTCTGCCCCTGCTTGTGTGTGTGTAGCAATTAGCTCGGCAGATAGACAACAGGTTTCCCAAGAAAAGCCGGACGCCGAAAACTTCTCTCCAAATCTTTTACTTGAGACTCACTGTAAAACTGCAACATACATGAAAAATATGTCTCAGTCATGTTCATTGCCTCAGTACATTTACACGGCATTATACATTTAAATGAATGGGAAAACGATTGCTAGCTCGATGCTAACTTGAATGGGAAAATCCATTGACACGCTAACGATTAGCATTTGCAGATTAACATAAGATTTACAACGTCTTTTTATCCAGCAGCAAAGGTTCACATCAGAGATATTTTATACTATTCATTCTTACAACAACTGAACATAAAATACTCACAGGCAAACGTTTTCAGGCCATACAAACAGAGTGAAAGAAACGTGTCTGTTAGTTCCTTCTTATGTCCGAACTGGCTACGGGAAAACTGCAAGTACAAAACATATGCAACTTATTCCGACCACTAGAGGGCCCCCTTTGCTTGCCGGTCTTTTCCATGGACATTTTCATTTTAAATGTCGTCAGATGGTGGGGTTGAGAAGGCCAAAGTTGTTTGGAAGCACTGCAATGTGGAATTATTTGTTATCACCAGAGTACTTCGAGTCTGAAATATCACTTAAAGGCGATACACGCTGTTGATGCCGGCAACGCCCCCCCCCCCCCCCCCCCATATAACTATGCGATTAATCGTGATTAATAACAGAAAATCCACGTGATTAATTGCGATTAAGAATTTTAAGTGCTGCCCAGCACTAATAAAAATACAAGAAAACACTTCTAAGGTGAAAAGAACATCATTTTTAGAACATTACAACAGAAGTGCTGATCCAGACCCCTGTCCACATCCACATTCTCCCTTTGAACATCATTCCTTACATTAGTACCATTACCTCATGCTACCTAACAAAGCAGGTACACTCACTGTTCATGCAGAGGTGGACCTTACAGACCCTGTAGACCACATTGGACCTGAGATTGTTGACTCCCTGTCCTCACTGTAACTGTTGCTGTCTTGTAATGCATGCAGAAATTACCAAAAATAGTCGCTTGCCCAATAAAGGGTTAAGATCACAGATACATATCAGATATTCATCACCTTTAAAGATAACAGTAAATAAATAAAAAAGCCTCACTCACTTTTAAACAAACAGCTTAGGAAGTGATCCATGTAGCTGCTTCTGTTTTACTTACACTGTGGATGTTTCTTTTCTCTCTTTACTGTTTGTGTGTGTTTTTTTTACTGTGCTGTCATGATGTGGCCTGTCAGAAAACAGTAAGTAACCACATGAAGGAACTCTGCAACAGCTGTGTCGTAATATTGCTATTATCGAATAGTTGCATTATGACATTTTATGACAGAAGTATCTTTTTTCTTTTATTTGCCAACTGTGCATCCATTGAATGCTGGATGCTGATACAGCATGTAGTACTATGATGCAAAGTCAGGCCACAGGCGTGCATTCACAATGATCTGCATAAACACTGTTACAGAGCCCTCCTCGTTGCCCACAGAGAACACAAAGCCTGCAGCTAATGGGGTGTGTAGAGTGAAAGCCGAGCCTGCTGTGTGTGTTTGGTCTATAAGCTGTAGGCGAACCTGAAGAGGAAAGGCCTGGGGTCAGAGTGCAGGGTCTGCAGTGACATCCTCACTGGTGATGTTGTAAAATCTCTCCCCAGGGTGCCACACTATGATTTCCTCTCACATTCCACCGCTTTCACCGATTGCTTTCTTAATGTTCCATAATTGCAATCTCAATCTGTCATAAGCCTTTTTTATTTTTTAATTTTTTTTTTTTACTCTCTTACATCTTCTGTTACTGTGAAATCTAAGCTCTGATCATGTTCATGAAGCCTCTGCAAATCTGTATCCAGTGGGTTGGTGTTGGCTTTAGGCAACAACATGTGTCAAATTGAATTCAGAGGAGCCAGAGGCGTCAAACCCCACTGACTTCGAATGAAAAATGAGGGGACAGAGCTGCAAGACAGACACCAGACATGCCTGTCTCGCTATTTTTATATCAAGTCTTAGCACTAAATACAGCAACAAAACTGGATTGGCTTTGGTAAAAGAAAGCAATGAATCATGTTTGATGATTAGGTGGATAGCATTTGATGAAAATTTTTTCCCAAATAAGACTGACAAGAATTTTAGGACGTGGATCGAGAAAGGATTAGTGAAATACAGTGACCTTTTTCATAAAGGTTGTCTTAGAAGCTTTCAAGAAATAAAACAGATTTACCATCTTGACAACTCAGATTTCTATAGGTTTTTACAATCTGTCATTATTTGGACAAAATGAACAAAGCAGATTTAGACAGACCACTTAGTGGAATACTGACAATTTTACTGAAATCATATAAATCATACCCAAACAACAAACTAATATCAAGACTGTACACCGAGTTTCAAAATATTAGGGCTGAAAGTACATTTTATATCAAAGAAAAGTGGGAAACGGAGGGTAATTTTGAATTGACTATGGAAGAATGGACTAAAATGCAAGAAAATATATGGAAAAGTACATCTTCACTTAGTTGGAGAGAATTTGCATGGAAAAGTGTGATTCGCTTTTTTAGAACACCTGCACAAAAAGGTTCAAATGTAGATACATTATGCTGGAGACAGTGTGGGATGAAAAAAGCTCATCACCATCATATTTTTTGGAGTCGTCCCAAATCATCTCCCTTTTGGGAAAAATCAGGAATAGTATTGACAAAGTCATGAAAATAAAAACGCCTTTAAATTTTGAGAATATGTTCTTAGGTAAACGACCAGGTTGTATAAAGGCGGCCTTACACTGTGTGATTATTTCAATCGTTGCACGCAGCTCCATCTCAAATTGTGCAAATCAATTGTAAAGTCAGGCTCACAATTCATGTTCTCACACTGTACGGACTAATGTTCGTATGCGACCTGACTGCTCACACTGTAGGACCATACACCAGAGGACGCACGACACGTTTGAGTGTTGTATCCGGAAATACATCATTAAAATACCAAGGAATCCGCAAGTGCATAGATGATTGTGTATTAGCGTGAGCCACGAAATGGTAGTGCTAAACAAAAACCAATGAGCTACTTTGGCAATATGTGCCATTATCTGCGGGGAATCCAAAAAGAAGAAAAAGACAACGACGTGTTGGTGCAGGAATTGGTTGCCAGACGTGGACAGTATGGGCTGTCAATCCTACAGCAGGAACTAGAGGTAAGCTGCAAAAGCTAAATTGCACTAGGCCAATAGCCAGCTACTGTAAGCTTAGAATTAGCTTACAGTAGCAGGCTATTATTGTATTCGCGCATGCACAGTGTGAGAATTGAGGCACATCAGCACGTGGCACTGCTTTGACAGTGTGATACTCTCACGAGGAGCAAGCAGGATTTCAAACAGCTCCGTTTTCCTTGCGAACACACGATTGCTGGTCATGAAGTGGTCGTGAGGTGTTAATTGCTTCTCCTAACACCATGTACACTGCACGAAGCACGACACACGATTAGAGGCACATCTGGCCCGATCCCAGAAAGAGTCGCACGAGTGAGAAATCGTCTCCAAAATCGCACAGTGTATGGCTACCTTAAAAGGATTTTGTAAAACATATCTGTAGAATATCATGTTGATTGCCAGCAAAAAAAGTGATCAGTAGGAAATGGTTGACAGACAAAACACCCTCACTAGACGAATGGAAGGACCTTGTTAAAGAAATCGCTCAAATTGGAAGAGCTCACCTTTACACTTAGACTCGACCATGACAAATTCAAGGAATGCAAGAGACCGTGGACAGACTTTGTAAATACTTCAAAAGAACATTGTTCTCTTTGTTTGTTTTTTGTTTGTTTTTGGTCTTGTTTTATAAAAAACAAAACTATCAGCGTATAAAATATGTAAATTTTGCATTATAAACCAAATAAAAATTTGAATAAAAAAAAAAAAACTGTATTGGCTTTAACACATGAAGATGAAAGTCTGGTACACTGTTGATAATGTTAATGCTACCAGTAAGAACAGTTTAGTTTAATCTGTGACAGTTTGTGTTCCTACTAAATAAGGCACTCACTTTATATGTTTGTTCTCTGCCAGATTAATTCGAGTGCTTAAAACAAAACACATCCATATGTACATAAGTGTAGCAGGTTCCATTTGTCATGTATGAAGGGAGTTAATTAAAGGTGTGAGACGCTGAGAGGTGACTGTCAGATGTTGACAGGTAATTGTAACACAATTTTTCATGCAGTTTTAGACATTTGAGAGGCAGGGTTGAATGAAACTCATTAACACACGACCTTAATAAAGATTCATATGGAAGCCATCAGGCGCTGCTCAGACTAGTTCAGAGTTTGGGAGCCTGTCACTCCTACTTCTGTGGAGGAGGTGTGTATTCATATGTGCTGTGTTTTTGCATGTGCAATTACACCGTGTGCTGACGTGACCCTGTTTTGTCACTTTCTCTGCTGTTTCCCAGGGCTTCAATAGTTCTGAAGTCAACTTACTTTATTTGTTGTTCTTTTCTATACAGCATTGCTCAAGTTGTGTTCTCTGTAATTGTGAATAGTAGATTAGACAATGACATGCCTTAGGTTTTTTTTTTTTTTCTCGTTTTCTTTCTTTCTTTCTTTCTTTCTTTTTTTTTTTATACAACTTATCCTACAGCCAGCTGGCAATAACAAAGAAACAATCTAGAGCCACAGTGGATGTAGCCTGAAGGTTAGAAGTACAATTGGAACCAAAAATAACTGGCTTCAATCCTAGACTGGTTGGAAAAATAGGAGAGAAAGTGAGGTAGGCGTAATGAAAAAACCTTCGACAAACAACCTTTGAGCAATTCCGAGGTAACAAAAGCAAAACGTTTTTTTTCCCTTTGCAGCCATTTCTGTAGTTGCTGGAATCAACAAAAACTGCCCTTATTCTGTTTGTTCGGTTCGAAAATAGACTCTGAAACATATTACCCTGCGTCACACTATTAATGTGTACCCACATAAGTATTAATTTCACCAAAGCACATCCATATGCTCTTTCACATGCACGCCACTTCTTTAATGGACTCCATTTTTTACCTCTAGATTAGAGCACTTTCTATTTCCACACTGGGGACAGAGCCAAAACTAATCATGCATAGGCGTCATATTTTCTTAGCCAGAACTTGTGGGACAAGTGTTCAAGAATATTACCTGAATGTTGAAATCACAGACATGATTAAAAGTGACTGCAACACTAATCAATCACTGGGTCAACGCTCTTGGATGAGCCAGAATGAGCTCAGAGCTCAAAAGTGTTTCATCTTCACCGTCACTGGTAAAACTTTGAGTGCCTCAACCAACTCTATAGGTTTAAAAGCATCAACATCCAATATTCCAGCCTTGTTTTTTCTCACATATTCTTCATGTACCTCCTTATCCCCTGAGGGGCTCTTCCACTTGCTGCCATCGTATGAAAATTTAGCCTATGTGTTTCTAATAAATCTTCCAGAGTAATGACACCTTAGCCAGGTGATTCATGAGCACGCTGACAGGTCAAATTGCCAGTGTGAATCTCTGGCACGACATGAGTCGGCCCCTAGCCGCTCTGTTTGCCTCCAGGCATGCTGGGTGGAGAGAGGCAGGGAGGAGCCAGAGCTGGAGCTACAGGTTTCACCCTGTCACCTGCACTCTGCAGGAGACACGGACAAATCATGTGTACGTACGTATACTGTACATATGTATGAAGCTGCGTGAGAAGCAAGTGATTAACAATGGTGTGAATTTAATTATGGTATGTGAAGTGTGTTGTAGCATCTAAGATGGACAGCTACTGGTTACAAGCACTTTGTAAATGGGATCTGTAGCAAAGTAATAAATGTGTTTTACTGATAGCCAATAAATAAATGAGAAGTATTGGATGAAATGTATGTTGTAGACTATTCTTTCAAACATTTTACCGTAGACAGTGCATTATATTTGCTTAAGGTGTAACAAATGTGTTGAGTGTATTTCTGTCATCATAAAAGTTTGTAGAAAGTGTCCATGTATATCTAAGCTTCTGCCCATGTCCTGGTTTTGATGATATTTGGTGATGACACACATGTATGAACTGTCTCTCTATCCCTCCATAGATTATACACACTAGTATCCTGGTTCCTGATTACTACAGGCTATATGTACATCTATATCATAAAAGGGAAGTGGACTCTGTGTGTGTGTGTGCTTTGGAAGATATTAGCAATTTTGGAATACAATCAACGCCCTAGTGACTCTTTAATGTTTATGTCAGAAATAAGGGATTCTCCTGTAGATATTCAGAAATACTGACTTTGAATTATGTTGTGGCTGTTCAGAATGAAAACACTTTGAGCATGGTGCAGCCTTAAAAAATAGTGCATACTAACATTACATTTACACTTTGGTCCAATCAATTGGTAAACAGATGTCATGTAACATGGTTTAGCACTTTTTCAAAACTAAAATGATTTCTGCCACTACTGTTTTTTTTTCTTTTTTCATTTGCATCCCTTGGCTGTAGCTGTATCTGCAGAGGTGCTTGGGTTTAGACATGTATTTGTCATGGCAGCTTACTTTCATTGTGCTCCACCCACAGGTGTATAATTAGAGCTGGATGCTGGATTCAAACATGACACTGAGTCTCTTAAATGAAAACTGATCACTGACATATGCCAAAAATGTTTTCTAGCGTCTTAGTTTACTTCTGCATTACTTCCGTGTTTTGTAATCCATTCCACATGTGATCTAGGGCAGTGGTTCTCAAAGTTTCTACAGTTGAGTAACCCCAAAATATACTTTTTTAGCAATGTACCCCCAACTCTCACTTCAGCATTTTTGATTGAAAAAAATTAGGCAAAATGTATTCCTGTGCCAAAGGTGTTTGTTTATATTTTTTACTATCTATCTATCTATCTATCTATCTATCTATCTATCTATCTATCTATCTATCTATCTATCTATCTATCTATCTATCTATCTATCTATCTATGTGTGTGTGTAATAAATTACAAATTTTTTAAAGTAAATTTTGTGTGAAGAAAAATGAATAAATTGGTCATTAATTAATAAATGAACCTTTCATCAACAAAAAATAATCACTTAGCTACTCAAACAAACTCATTTTGAATAATATAAAAAGAAATGTTCTTAAAATGTTACCAAAGCTTAAACAAGATGATTGACAATAAAACTATTATATAAATGTATTTAGTGTGTTTTATATTTCAGCATTAATTCTCATTATTTATTTTGTATTAAGTACATGATGACTCATTTTATTTATTTTTCCAAACAAATTTTAATTACCCCCTGGGCTTGTCTCAAGTACTCCTGGGGGTACAAGTACCTCACTTTGGTAACCCCTGATCTAGTGTATTACCTGACAATCCCACCAACACTTTTCCTCTCAGACTTAACATTGCAATGACATTGTGCACTTTAAAATGTGGGCATGGCAAGGCAAGTTTATTTGTATAGCACATTTTATGTACAGAACAATTCAAAATGCTTTACATAAAACATAAAAGCATCACAGGAGAGGCAAAAAAATACATTTAGGATGACAGAAAGTTAAAATATAAAAACATTAAAATCAAAATAGACATTAAAATCATCAGCGATACAGCATGCAGAAGTCTTACATTAAGTTTTGCTGTAGCGTAGCCCAGTATATATGTCAAAGCTGGACATGAGTCCTATGTGGTCCAAATGTTCAGGCTGCATTCATTCTTCCTGCTTCTGCTCCACTCTACACAGCAGTCTACATATCTGGGAACAATCATCTCACAACATCCAGCTGAATTAACCAAAACATTATTCTTGTGCATACAGGTATAATTGTTCGTACATTCCGTGTTTATCCATTTTAATTGGTGAATCTATGTGGGTTATGGGTGTCCATATCATGTTTGTGCCGATGTTGCAAAGCATCCCTCAGAAACTGTCACTGCAAATACAAATGTGTGATTTTATATAAATACTTAACTCTGACAAATGTGTCATGAGTAACATCTTGTAAAACCTAAACATTTTAAAAGTTTATTAACAAAAGAGAGTAATATCCAGTTTTGTCTACACTTGTAAGTGCCTTGTCAGTAATTACAGACAGAGGCCTTTTTTCAGCTGCAGTATCATGAGTAACCACAGAGGGACCTGGCACCAAGTTGAAGTGACTCCATTTGACATATACGAGGGCCGTTCAATAAGTGCATGGCCTCACCCAGAACAGAACAACACAGACTGATAATTTATATTTTATTTTTCAACATAATCTCCATTTACAGCAATGCACTTGGTCCATCGATGTTCAAGCATCACTGTCCCATCACGAAAGAATGTAACATCCTGTATTATAACAACCAGTATTTCTGGGTGAGGCCATGAACTTATTGAACAGCCCTCGTATTGCTAGGGTTAAGAGATTATCTGGGTTACATGCCTTCTGCAAAAAAAACAAAAAACAAAAAAAAAAAACACTTCTCAAACATAAATTATGCTTACAAAGATAATGCAGTACAGTTCAATAAAGGGGCTTTACGTTGTGTTTTTTCTTTCAAATATTAAAAAAAAAAAAAAAAAAAAGATCATCAAAGCGTTTAGAATAAAGAACAGTGAAATGATAAAGATGCCAATGTATTGGATTATAGAGATATGAACTGAATATACTCACACCAATGGGCTGGGGGATTTATGTGAGCACTAGAGGGAGTAGTAAGTCACTCTGTTGAGTCTTCTATGGTGAGGAAAACTAACGCCACGGGGCCTGACGAAAGTATCAGAAAATGACAAGATAGGATGAGAACCATTAAGAAACAACTAATAGAATCAAACAAACTGACAAAGTGATAAAAAATAGAGGCGCTAATAAAAGGTGTCACAACTGGACACAGGTCTAAATGAAAAGAAAGCGTTTCTTCTACGTGGGTGAGTTTGATTATGCAGCTTAAAAAGGTATGAAATAAATAAAGTTGTGACAGTTCTGACATTTTTTTGGACGATTCCAAACAGATCTTTAGTGCAGCTACTGACATCACAAACTGTAAAAAAAAAAAAAAAAAAAAATAGAGGTGATTTGCGGTTTTACTGTGACTGTTTTCTGTCTAAAAATAGAGCTAAGCTAACAGAGCTATAATGTAAACTATCAGCTTATGCAGCACATGGAGATGATAAAACACACTGTTATTTTGAACAACTATTAAAATAATTGTCTATTAAGAGTATTTCTACTGGTTTATGATTCTGATCCAGGTCCTAAAATTATTTCTGTATTATACAACGGTTTAAATGACTTAAAGGGGGAGAATACTTCCCTTATAAAAGAAAAATGGGAAAAAGAAGGAAACTTTTCTTTACAATTAGAAGTGTGGGAAAAACTGAAAAAACAACAATGGAAAAACACTTCAGCACTGTCCTGGAGAGTTCGGTTGGAAAAATTTAACAAGATTCTTTAAAACACCTGCTCAAAATCATTTTCTGAACAAAAACACATCATGTTGGCCATCCTGTGGGGAAAAGAAGGCAAACCATTATCACATATTCTGGCAATGCCCTATACTCCAGACCTACTGGAAGCAAATCAAAGAAACTATGGAAAGGATATTTAAAGAACAATTCCCATTAAAATTTGAAACTGTATATTTGGGCTTGAGACCAGATGTTCTGGGTTCATCTCACAAATATATATTTAATGTCCTATTGTTTGCAAGTAAGAAAGCACTCACCAGGAGATGGATGTGTACTGAAGCTCCTACACTCAAAAACTGGATAGCTGTGATCCATGAAATTTTTGTGATGGAAAAACTCACATTTTCTTTACGACTTGAACAAGAGAAATTGAAAAATTGTTGGATTACAGACATAACCTTAGCAAACCTGACTGTGACTGAACATAGAAGATGGTACTAACTCTCTCCCCTGAAGGTTTTTTTTTTTTCTTTTTTTTTCTGTGCTACTCTGAAGTTCATGGTTGCCTTTTGTACCTGAATATCTTAATATTAAATGTACATGTGCACTTTTAGGCTCTTTTTTCTTTTTTTTTTTCCCTTTCGTCTCCTCTCTTTGTATTATGACTATGAATGATGCCTTGCCTTGTGTGTATACATATAAACATATTTATGTATTCCCCCTTTTTTTTTTCTTGTCTTGTTTCCTGAAAGTGTGGTTGGCTAAATGTACAGATTTGTTAATATCATTTTTATTATCCATTTTTTTTACATACTTATTTAATTTACTTATATTACCCTTTTCTTTTTTTTTCCCTCTCTTTCTCTCCTCCTTTTAATGATCATTACTGATACCCCTTTTTTTCTTCTTTAAAAAAAAGAGAACAGTGTACTTTGTATAGTTGATGTCTTGTATAATATCATATAAGACTATTTGCGATAAACATTTGAATAAAAAAATAATAATAATAATTGTCTATGAGTTTAGTTTGACAAAGAAAACTTGATGATACCATAATACAGATGTGTGTAAACAATAATCTTTAAACTTTATTCAGTGAGTGATATAGTCTGTGGATACACCAACCCTAACCCCAATCCAATGTGTTGATTTGTTGGTGATATTGATAGACCTAAGTGTACTCTGGTATATGAGTTCTCCATGCTGTTGTACTATACTACATACAGTCACAGAAAAAATTATTAGACCATCAAAAGTCATCAAAAACAATGGTTATACAATCACATACTAACTCCTGTGTGTATCATGTGACTAAAACAGACAGGAAAAAAAAAACAAACAAAAAAAAAAAAAACACTGTTTTTGGCAGTACAATGCCATAGCTATTGATGTAAGAACTGAAGTGATTTTGGTTATTAACAAGAAAACTCTGGAAAATGGCTAGATATCAGCTCTGAAATTAAACTCTTATGAGCTATTTTTGTTGTTATCAGTATATTTGTCCAAACAAATGTTCCTTTAGTTGTGCCAGGCATTAAAATCAACAAGAAATGGAAGAAAACAAGGGGTGGCCTAATAACTTTTTCCGCGACTGTAGAACCCCTTTAAGCTGGATTTAACATCTTCCTCTTGCTCGTCTTGTGACTTCCTCTTTATCTTGATGACGGAACACGTCATATAGACACAGGGTTTCATGCTCTGTTGACCCGAACTTTTGTTTACATGTAATAAAGTGATGTGAAAATCGTACTCAAATGAGCTCCTTCCATTTGGAACTCATTAGGAAAAGCACTTCAACTGAGGTGACTTTACAACCCCATAAGTGTCTCTTTGGTTACACAATTAATGATCCCTGCTGCGTAAATCAAACTTACAACCATTAGATAAAGGTTTCTGTGGGAAGAGTGGCAACAAGTGAGTGGAATAATGTGTCAGAAACTTAACCGAAGTGTGGTTAAATCATTTGGGGTACAAAAAAAAAAAAAAAATACAGGCCACACTAAAGGGAAACTGCTGTATATCACAAAGGAGAGATCATAAAAATACTGTGAATTTATTGCTGTGCTGGTGTTATTTTTGGGGTTTGCATTAGCAGTTATGTGTTTGCTCTTTACAAGAGAACGGCATGGGCTTTATGATGTGAAGGAGCTGCTTTTGTGACAGAGGAAGGAAAATACTCTTATTGTTAAATCCACTATTTCCTCTTCATATTTTTCCAATTACTGTTTGTTCTGAAGGATTTCAGGCTCACACTGAAAACATGTTTCCACTAAAACGTCTCCGTCTTCCTCCCCTGTGTCTTCCCCCTCTCTCATTCAGATCATTCGGTTCTTTCTGTCTCTGAGTCTGTTTCTGTCTATGCCACTCTTCCTGTCTCTCTTGCTCTCTTTGACCCCCAACTACCTAAAATGTACTCACAACAGAATTAAGGACTTCAATCCCCTCGGGGGTTCTTGTGGTCCATGTTCCCAGAGACTAACAGAGACTTAACAGGGACATGCTGGAACAAATGACAGAGACAGACTCTGCAGGCGAGCCATCAGATACGCAGATGGGCACAGATCAAGGAATTGAGAAAATTATGGAGATCTACAGTACCACCACAGTTGTAGAGCAGCGTGGCTTTTGGATGGCATGCCACCATGACTGCTACTGCCGCAAAATGTGTACATTATTGTATGTGTGGCAAGGAGGCTGTCTGAAGCTGTATTGTGACATATATAAATGTCATGAGAGTGTGGTTTTTGTTAAACTGCTCACACTAACCGTTTTCCATAAAAATGACAAATAAATCTGAAGCAAACTTCAAGAAATTCACAAAAAAGAAAATGAAAATCATGTCCATTTCCATAAAAGAGCTTTTAGCAAATATATTAGGCGGCATAAGGTGTCGGACAGGGTGTTATGGGATATGTTAATTAGTAATTGCAGACATTGCAGAAGGCTTTTTCAGCTGCAGTATCATGAGTAACCACAGAGGAAACTGGCACCAAGTTGAAGTGACTCCACCTGGCATATTTGCACACAATATTGCACACAATTGCATCCTAACGGCACATACTGTTTTGCTCTGTCACTGCACTGGAGTGTACATGCTGTTTTACATTTTGTTTCCATATACAATATACACAGGGTTGATGTACTTATTTTTTAGTGTTTTCATATTGATGTACATATTCTTGAGTGTTTTTATATATTTCCCACTTAGAAAAAAAATTGTTCTGTGCACATAATGACAATAAACATTTATGAATCTTGAATATACTGCTTTCTCAAAAACAAGGAATAAGAGTTTACCTTTATGCATCTTCTGCAAAAAACACTTTGACTCTTCTCAAACATAAAACATACTTACAAAGATTATGCAATACAATTCATTGAAGGGGCTTTATGTTGTATTTCTACTTTCAAATTAAAAATTACCTAAAATGGTCACATACATTGTGTACATGTACGTATAATAAGGAGGCTGTCTGAAGCTGTATTGTGACATATATAAATGCCATGAGAGTGTGGTTTTTGTTAAACTGCTCACACTAACCGTTTTCCATAAAATGACAAATAAATCTGAAGCAAACTTCAAGAAATTCACAAAAAAGACAATGAAAATCATGTCCATTTCCATTAAAGAGTTTTAGCAAATATATTAGGCGGCATAAGGTGTTGGATGGGGTGTTATGGGATATGTTAATTAGTAATTGCAGACATTGCAGAAGGCTTTTTCTGCTGCAGTATCATGAGTAACCACAGAGGAAACTGGCACCAAGTTGAAGTGACTCCACCTGGCATATTTGCACACAATATTGCACACAATTGCATCCTAACGGCACATACTGTTTTGCTCTGTCACTGCACTGGACTGTACATGCTGTTTTACACTTCTTTTCCGTATACAATGTACATAGGCCTGATATATTTATTCTTTAGTGCACAGGTGTCAAACATGCGGCCCGGGGGCCAAATCCAGCCCGCCAAAGGGTCCAGTCCAGCCCTTGGGATAAATTTATGAAACACAAAAATTACACTAAAATATTAACAATCCTTTTAGTTCAGGTTCCACATTCAGACCAATTCAATCTCAAATGGGTCAGATCAGTAAAATACTACCCAATAACCCATAAATACTCATAACTCCAAATTTTTCTCTTTGTAAATGTAAATATTTTCATCTATTTACCCTAAAACAAAGTATAATTTCGCAAAAAATGTGAACAACTTGAAATGTCTTAAGAGAAGTAAGTACAATTTTAACAATATTCCACCTGTTACTAAATGTTTTGTGTATCTGTAGACCTATTGTGATCTGTAAGTTATATATAATGTACATGTGTAAATGACAAACTGAAGCATAATATTGTTAAAATTACACTTATTTTTTTCAGTTTGTTCATGTTATTCACAATGTTTGAAAGGACAGTTTGTAGATGTAAACATTTTCATAAAGTTTACTTTTTTCATTCTAAAACCTAGAGAAAAGCTTGGAGTTGACATTATTTATATATTATTATGTTGTTTTTTTACTGGTTTGGCCCACTTCAGACCAAATTTAGCTGAATGTGGCCCCTGAACTAAAATAAGTTTGACACCCCTGCTTTAGTGTTTTCATAGTGATGTACATATTCTTGAGTGTTTTATATTTTCTCTTTTATTTTTTTTTTTTTAGCCGAGAACTACCTCTAAGAGAAATTTTGTTCTGTGAACATAATGATAATAAACATTTTTGAATCTTGAACATATTGCTTCTCAAAATCCAGGGTTAAGAGTTTATATGGATTATGCATCTTCTGCAAAAAACGCTTTGACTTTTCTCAAACATAAATCATAAAGATTATGCAATACAATTCATTAAAGGGGCTTTATGTTGTATTTCTACTTTCAAATTAAAAATGACCTAAAAAGATCACATACGTTGTGTACACGTATGTGTGGTAAGGAGGCTGTCTGAAACAGTATTGTGACGTATATTAATGTCATGAGTGTGTGTTTTTTGTTAAACTGCTCACACTAACCATTTTCACTAAAATGCCAAGTAAATCTGAAGCAAACTTCACAAAATTCCCAAAAAAGAAAATGAAAATCATGTTCATTTCCATTTAGCAAATATATTAGGCTGCATAAGGTGTTGGATGGGGTGTTATGGGATATATTATATGCATGACTATTAAACAGACAATAGACAAGCCTAGAATAGCCTTTATTGTTTTTGTGTGTACAATGAAATTAGAAGTGCAACTCCAGTCAATGCAGCAATATTAACAAAACACCAGTACTTTAGAAAATAAGAATAGAGCAAAAATAAAATTACAAAAACTAAAAATAAGATAAGAACATAGAATATAAATGTTACAGTTTTACAAAGTAAGATAAGAATAGCGCTAAGTAGAATAAAAATAAAACTGGACAACATTTGAATACATGCTAATTTACAGTATTAACAGTATGTATATTTATGAACAATATTAACAGTATGTATTACCCATGAAAAACATTAAACAGTATGTATACCTGTGAACCAAATCTATATAAAAATAATGCATTTATTTTGTATAACTATTGAATAAATATTGCATTGTTATTGGAGGACAGAAGATTATTGCATATAATACACATTTGAAGTATTATTGCACATTATAGGAAAAAGAGCATTTTGTTGCTTTTTCCACCTTATAGGTTGTGAAGTTCTTATTTAAAGGTGAGACCAAAGAATAGTGTCATAATCAGTCCACACTACCTGTTACTAAAATGTTCTTGTTTAATGGGAATGAGGTTGATGACAGGGATCAGTCATGAAGGTTAAACACTCATTGATTTGCTTAAAAAAGTTTTTCTTTTTCTCATATATGTTTTTTTTTTAAATGACACATAAAACATCTAAAGCAGGGGTGTGAAACTCATTTTAGCTCAGGGGCCACATTCAGCTAAATTTGATCTGAAGTGGGCCGAACCAGTAAAATAATAACATAATAATAAATAAATAATGTCAACTCCAAACTTTTCTCTGTGTTTTACGTGAAAAAACTAAAATTACATTATGAAAATGTTTACATCTACTAACTAACCCTTCAAACAATGTGAATAACATGAACAAACTGAAAAAAAAAATTAAAAAAATTTAATTTTAACTCTATTATGCTTTAGTTTATCATTTCCACATGTACATTATAACTTACAGATCACAGTGGATCTACAGATACACAAAATATTTAGTAGAAGGAGGAATATTATTAAAATTGCACTTCTCTTAAGACATTTCAGGTTGTTCATATTTGTTCAGGTTCTTCAGATTTTTTGCAAAATTATGCTGTTTTAGTGTAAATACATGAACATATTTACATTTGCAAAGAGAAAAACTTGGAGTTGTGAGTATTTATAGGTTATTATGAGATTGAATTGTTCTGAATGTGGAACCTGAACTAATATGATTGTTAATATCTTAATGTCATGGACTGGACCCTTTGGCGGGCCGCATTTGGCCCCCGGGCCACATGTTTGACACTTGTGATCTAAAGGAAGCATACTATTTATTTTTTTTTTTTTTTGTAACACCAAGGGAGCAACATTTGTGATGTTTTCTGATGCAAAACTTTTTGTTCAATATGTTTATGAAAATGCAGCTACTGTAAGGTCTCATATTGATTTCAGTCAGGCTGGAGCTTTTTTATTAATGTGTTTTATCTTTTAATGTGCAAATCAATGACTTACTTTGCCGTGAAATGAAGATGTCATGAATCACTAATGATGAGGACGCACATAAACTCAAAGCTTCACTGAACGTTTTATAGTCGCTAGCATTAAATGCTGACACTCAATCTAGGTGACATTCAACAGCTGCCAAAAATGTTTGTCATCTCAGCTCATGCCTGCGTATCTGTCATTGATTCCGACTGTCTGATGGCATAATCAAACATGTAAAAATAGCACCAGTGCAACGAGAAAACCACTACAAATATATACACACTTAACTTAGTGTGTGTTCCTCTCCTTCCAGACCTTTAATCTGCAGTAACTTTAGAGGCAGCGAAAGACCTATAGAAAACACAGAAAGAGAAGAGAAGAGAGGGAGAAAAGAGAGAAACCACAGCCACCACAGAACTGTCAAAAAGCCAGGACTCATGTCCAACATTTAACCATCAGAGCTCGGTTCTGAAACTAAATGGGGTGACAGTTGAAAGGAAGCTGGGGTGGTAAATTCTGAGTCATAGCTCTTTGTTTCTGCCTCCCAGGAGGTAAGCAGACACATTACGCATTAGAAGAGAACAGGGATTCTGTTCGCTGTGTTTAGTTATGTGTTTCCACATTTGGGGAAAAAAAAGTAAAAACAAAGAAAGTCTGGCGGTGTGTGAAGAGACTGAGACTCGACAGAGCTACAAGTGTCAGATAGGAAAAAGCATAACAAACAACAAACACATTTTTGTGTGTGTGCAGGCAGAGGCACTTATCAAGGCAACAAATGCCTATATTTGTTTCATTGTTTCCGCTAAAACAGATATTGACTTTTATTAATGTAATGCTCCGTCATGCGTAATTTAATTTAACAAACAACGGCCTTTCATTCTGAATATAAACCCAGCGTAATGAAATAATCTCCTTCAAAACATTTGGGGGTTTTCTGACTTGTTAAACTCAACAATAACACTTTCATTTTTTTCTGTATCCCATGACCTCATCATCATCTGCTTTTCTTCCCACTTTCTTCCCTTTAATTTACTTTTACATCTTGTAAACAGATTTATCTAAGAATATCTTCCACAGTAATGCTGCCTTTGTGTGCTATCGGGAAAATGAGCCTCTCCAGTTGTGAATTCACAATTAGGGATGGGAATTGATAAGAATTGAACGATTCCGATTCCATTATCGATTTTGCTTATTGATCCGATTCCTTATCAATTCTCATTGGGTGAAGGAATTAAAAAGTGCAAATAGGTGTGTTTGCATTAACTGTCTTTTATATTTCCATCTCTGCACAGAAAATATAACATATACAATATGTACAAATAATAATAACTGATGACACCGGGCTCAGTTTGGGGGGGAGGGGGGGGGGGGGTGTACAGTGAAAGTGAAACTAAAGACGCTTTACTAATTCCTCTATTGCCGCATTTCTACTACGTGGAACCAGTTTGACTCAGCCCGTCTCCCGTTGTATCCTTTCCCCTACCTTCGGAAACATGTATTTGAGGGGGTACGACATTTGTTGCCCGCACCAGAACCAGGACACCGGAACTCGGTCCGGATGACGGCCTGGTGTTCCCTCTGCCACTAGATTCACAAGCGCCGCTAAGTAGTGTGTCAAATACGTGACATTCCTGTAAATGAATCACATGCTGTGGACAAATGTTTGAGCAGATTGGAGGGATTTCACCCTTTTGAAGAAATGGAAACTTTGCAAGTGTTACAAGTGGACCTGGTGTGGTCTTTTTAGACCGTTTCTGCCTTAACATCTTGTTGGCTACGTTCTGACCAAAACAATGCAGCGTACACGTGACGTCATCGCGCATGCGCAACGAAGGCAGAATCGATAAGCAGAATCGTTAAGCAGGCAGGCAAACGATTCCAAGGAATCGAGCTACTGAGATTCGGTTCTCAAAAAGAACCGGTTCTCGATTCCCATCCGTATTCACAATTACCAGTGCGTTGTGTTCAAGTGCTTTTGTCGTCGTAGCAAAATGAAAAATGTCTGACATACAATTTATCGTGACCTATTACTTGGGTAAAACAGTTTTAGACGTGTTAATTCACCTGCTACAGCCTTTTCATTCATTCCTTCATTCCTTCATTCATTCATTCATCTTTTAGGGACACGTATACACTGACATATACAGAGACAAACAGCCAGTCACTCTCACATTCACATCTATGGGCAATTTAGCTGAACCAATTACGTTATTGCTCTTATTTTTATTTTTTTTTATTTTTGTAAATTGCTTGTACTGTTAATGTGCAAAATCATCAGCTAACAGCAGCAGAACATTAATAAAAGCAATGTTTATCATTCGTGATTAATCCCTTGTTTCTCTCTGGCATGTTGAAAAGTTCAAAGGTTATTTTCATTTCAGCAACTCATGCATTAAACTTTTTTCCCCAGTTCTCCAGTAGAAAATATAACATGAGGGGGCGTTCATATCCTCCTGAGACCCAGAAATGCATTATTGTCCTCTGTAGGGGATAAGAGTTTCACAGCTTTACGTAGAAAAAAAAAAAAATCCTGTTCACTGCAAAGGACATTCCATTAAAAAATAAAATTAAAATAAAAATTGTATCTAAAAACTGTTGCATTATGCTTTTTCTGATCAAGACAGTTATTAAATGTAAAAAAGCCAAAACATGTATTTTCCTGGATCTTGGGAGGATATGCAATTTTCGAGTTCATAAGTAAATACATTTTATTTATAGTGCACTTTCACAGACAGAGAGTCACAAAGTGCTTTACAGTGCAAAATACAATTAAAATACAATTAAAGTAGTATTTATCATAATTCCCATAGCGCATGAAGGCAGCATAATACTTCAACTTAAAGCTTATATTAAAAACAGCCATAAAATACTTCCTCCATAAAACAGTATTAGAGGCTACAAGATTGAACCTGTGGATATTCAAAAGGAAAAAAAAAACAACAAATATTACTTTATCTAAGATTATTGCATCTCAGAGGAAAACAAAATACTAAAGTACTAGATGACTGGATGTTCGTTAGAGTTTCACCATTTTCCTGCGTCTTTGTTTTCTTCATTATGGGGAAAGTCTGTGTTGGAACTGGACCCTGGGTCAGTTTCAGATCCTCCTGTACCCCAGGCTAAAAACCTGACCTGTGACACCAGAGCTCTTCCTCTGGACTCGACCCATTGTCATCTTGGCTACTGAGATGCCCTGCCTGGTCACCATAAACACTTAAATCTCCTGAGTGAATGTCTCAGAGGTATCATGGATCATTTTGTTAGATGGTAACCTGACATCAGAGGAGGAATTTCAGTCATTTGGATAGTTCAGAGTATTTGTAAATGGAAAACTCTTGGTTGAGAAAAACAATTTAGCTGTTTTTGTTTGTCTCCACATGACTCATCACATTTACTGATACATATACTCTGACTTTTTTACTTTTCATGCATAAATTATACTTGAAATTTTCTTTTTCAATATTGGGCTGACATGGAAACTCATTTTATTTATTCTCATTCTTATTCTTATTCTTACAGTTTTAATGTTTGAAATTACACATTAATGAGTGTAACTTGTGAAAATGTGATAAATACTTTGTAAGCTCTCCATATAAAGCTTAAGTGGAAAAACTAAAAACAGAGTAGTGATCATATTGACCAAAAAACTTGCAAAACTGCCTCAGCAAAATACTGTATACTCATAAAGTTGGAATCATTTTGTTTTCAGACACATTCCTCTTTTTATTCCTATTTATACACATCACTAATAACCTTTGACCCGGTGCAATGATTACATAATGAGTCCCAGTTACACTTTATCTATCAAGAATAAATCACATTGTCACAATCATATCATGAGAAGAGGTAAAAAATATTTTATTCCAACTTGAGTAACTGTGTAGTTTGTAAGCTTCTTAATAAATTTATCAATAAAGCACATATACACACTTCCCAATACCTACTGTGCGTCATAAATGTGCATCTAAATGACTGAAAATCATCTAAGAGATTTGAAAAAGGACCTATAATCATATATTCAAACATAACAACAAGAGTATGGTTTCAACCATACACTATAGAAACCTAAACCTAGCCGGGACTTTCCCATCGAAAAGGCTTGTTTATGACCACAAAGGGAAGATGTGTAATGATGATATGCAAGTCTGTGAGTAAACAGGCCTGTAGTACTACCACTAGCATGTACTGTAAGTCTACATACAGCAAAGAAGTACATGAAAAGAACAAGCAACACTGTGAACAAAGGCACATGCAAGGACAACTTTTTAACCCATAAAGACCCAAACATCTACCAGTGACCAAATGCATCTACTAAAATGTTTAATACCTGTTTGTTGAGTTGGTGCTCCCAATTATTAAATGTTCATGTATATTTTGTGTTTATGATGGGCAAACTTTATTTTATGTTTTGTTTATTGGTTGTTTGAGTTGATTGAGGACTAATTGTTTGACTGACAGGCCACCTGTCAGATATAATTTGTGGGCGTGTTTAATAAAAGCCTGGCGCCCGCAGCTGTTTTCAGTTGTTTGTAGGTGTCCTGGGAAACAGCAGAAGTCTTCTTTGTATATTCTTTTATCCGCATATTCAGTGCTTGATTTCCAAACTTATGGATTCACAATGTTGTGCCGCTGCATAGTCCGACTCTGTCAACACTGCTGATACATTAATCTTATCAACATGTAAATAAATGGTGTAAAATGCAGTTTGTCATCTTTTCATGCTCATCAGATATGACCCATTTGGACGTTCAGAGGCTCCATAGTGAACGTGGAAACACTGACATCTTCTGCAGTGGTTCACCAGTAAAACTCATGGAGTTTGATTAATGACAGTGGATGGGGACACTTGATTTATGTTCAGTTGATGATAGATTTTACTGACAAAGTCACTTTTTCTTCAGTTTTCTCTGTTTCTGATATTATAACCCTCCACTTTAATCTGAGCTTTAATAAACATCTAAAAAATACCTGATTTTACACGTAAAAACACTAAATAGAGAGGATTTAATAACAATAAATAGTGATTAATCACTTAAGAGAGTGGTACATTGGATAGCACTCATGCCTCCCAGCAAGAAGGTCCTGGGTTCGATTCCAACACCAGTCGACGGGGGTGGGACCTTTCTGTGTGGAGTTTGTATGCTCTCCCCATGTCTGTGTGGGTTTTTCCCGGGTACTCCGGCTTCCTCTCACCATCCAAAGACATGCACTGATAGGTTAATTCGTTAATCTAAATTGCCCATAGGTGTGAATGTGAGAGTGATTGTTTGTCTCTATATGTCAGCTCTGTGATGAACTGGTGACATGTCCAGGGTAGGGCTGCTCGATTATAGAAAAAAACAATAATCACAACTATTTTAGCAATAATTGAAATCACGATTATTAAAAACGATTATTTGTTAACCTTAAAGTTGTTTATTTTTTTTCTTGCAAAACAATGTAAAATATACTCTTTAAAACATAAATAAGCTTTTAAACACTAAAAGTATGTTCACTTTTGTACGAAACAAAAAAAAAAATCTTTGAATGCAAATAAGTATACTGTAAATTCAAGTATGTTTCCTTTTGTAAAGAAATAGTGCACTGGAATTAAACTGCTGTGGACTTGCCATAGAACTGTAGCAATAAAAAAAACTCACGTAAAGTGCAAATTATAAATTCAAGTATGTTCAACGTAGTAGCAGCTTGTGTAAAATTACATCTTGAAGGCAAAACATTGCGTTTGTCCGGCGTATTCACCATTTGTCTGAAGCCCCAGTTGTCAGTGGTGTTAATGGAGCACATACCTTTAACCAGGTAATGAGCAATGGAGTCTGTTACCTTTTGGTGTCTCTCTAATGTTGATGAGTCGGAAGTTGCAGCTAAAGAGATTCGGAGATTGAAGACTGCATTGCGGACGAAGTTGTAGACAGAGTTGTTTTTTTGTGTGTTTTGGTTTTTCATAAGATTATCATAAAGGTCGTGGTGGTTAAACTTTAGATGGTTAAAAAGGTTTGTTGTGTTAGCGGTCGGTGCGGACACAACTACGAAACACTTTTTGCACGTGATGTGTTTTTGCTCTTCGTCTTCGTCATCAAACCCAAAGTGATTCCATACAATTGAATTTGACTTGCCTTTTTGGTTTGCTGTGATTCTCCTGCCATTTTTCAAGACCACTAGGTACAGCTGTCCTAATGGGGTGGACCTGCCGGCTAGCTGGCAGCTGGAGCTTAGAGGGGGGTGGGGTGGAGCAGCTAATGGTAGCTTGCGTGCGCGTGAATTAAAACAACTCAAAATTAATAATCGTTTTTTTCTCGATTACATAAATTTTGTAATCATTGAGTGTAATAATCGAAATCGTAATACAGTGTTGATTAATTGCACAGCCCTAGTCCAGGGTGTACCCCGCCTTCACCCGTAAGTAGCTGGGATAGGCTCCAAGCGACCCCCGTGACCCTAGTGAGGATGAAGCAGGTTCAGAAAATGAATGAATGAATGAATAATCACTTAAGAAAGAGAAAAAAAAATCTTTTGGGAACTGCCACAGAAGTAACACTGGGTCTTTATGGGTTAAATCTTGTTGTGTCACTGTTTGACAAATTGTACCACCTATAGTAAATATGGCTTTCAACAGTTTGGCTCCAAATGAGGCCTTCACACACCATACAAAGCCTTAGATCCCATGTGAACTTCAGTCTTTCGGTTTCTGCCATTGTTTGCCTCTCTGGCTCTCCTCCTCTGTCCCCTTGCATGGTCTCAATTTATACATTTTTCCCAGAACACACATCACAGTAAACAGTGACATAAAGGCCAAATTCCCAATTCATATCATTTTACCCATGATAATGAGCCACATTTCCACTACCAAACAGACCATCTGTGAATCTCTGATGAGCGTCTACTGTGAGGGAATGGAGAGGCACTGAAATGCTTTAAACTGACAGCATGGGCATCATTATGTCATGTAAACAGGCCTGGCATCAAAGGATCTAACATCACGCACCCTTGTGGTTCAGCCATGTTCTGAGCAACAAGACCAGGGCTCTGACTGCGCTATTACTCTGCTCCTGTGCTCCATAGGCCTGGAATATTCTGCATAGTCTAATACAGTTAACATCAGAGCCCACACACTGGCAGCACTAATACAACTAAATGCAACAAGTCACAGATGCAACTAGAGTCACAGATTTGGTTAGTTTTTAATTGTCTACATCTGTGAGTCGAAAACATTTTACTCCATGTGACACCTCTAACAAATCTGGCTCTTCAAGTGCCACCATCATTAAAGTATTATCACACAGGTCTACCACGTCCAGCTCGTAGAAGCCAATAATGTAATAACAACCGATAATGACAGCCGATAATATAATAAACTTGCTATTTTTAAAATGTAATAGGCCAATAACGTAATATCTGGCCAATAACGTATTAAAAGTCCTGAACCGATAACATAATAGCTTTTGGCCAGTAATGTTATAACTTATTACGTTATTGGCTCAGTTATTACATTTTCAAAGACTTTTTTTTTTTTACCAGGCCAATAACATAATAACCAGCCAATAAGTTATAACATTATAGACCAAAACTTATGACGTTATCGGTTCAGGACTTTTATTACGTCGTCGGCCAGATATTATGTTATTGGCTTACTACATTTTAAATATGGCAAATTTATTACATTATCGGCAATTATTACGTTATCGGCTGTTTTTACATTATTAGCTTCTACACAGCTATCAGAACCAGAATATTTTATTAATCCTAGGGGGGAATTATTGGGTGTTACAATTGCTCCATTCAAGTCTAAAAGTAGTAGGACATAAATTATCAATAAAACAGAAAAAGAAAAACAATATGTATACATATTTAAATTTCTAAATATACAAATATATATAGATATAAATATTCCAAATGAGAATATTATTACCCCGCCCCCTGAAGGGAAGGCAAGGGGTATTGTTTTTGGTTTGTCTCTTTGTTTTTTAACATTTTAGCAGCAAAACTATTGGTTAAATTCATACCAGATTGGGTTTATAGATTGCCAGTGACCCAGAATAGATGTGATTACATTTTGGGAAAAGTAGGTCAAAGTTCTAATTTAGTTTAGGAATTTTTTAAATCTTTTTTTTTTCCCTGTTTACTTATAATGGCCAAAATGTGTCTATGCTGTTTATATGCTGACATCAGCACATGCACAGACAGGATGATATCAGCTGGATCGATGCCAAAATAAGCTACAATACGTGCGAGGGGCGGGGTTTGTTGTGCCTGACACCACTGTTTATTGTTGGTTTAGGATCAGAATGATACACACTTCACACGTCTAAGATTTTTTTTTTTTTTTTTTTTTAAAGATGAATGATCTGTCTCTGGTATGATTCCTGGGATGCATTGCTAAGAACAAAATGTAAATTATGTTGACTTTCTTGTTTGTAATGTTTGCATCAGGTACTGTAGAAATGTCACTGCTAGCATTTATGCTCCATCCACTGTCCACTCATCTTCTGCTCCTCGTCTTCCTCATAGTTAATGTTTGGAGCCATAAGGGGAATGTTACTTTCTTGTGATCCAAAATAAACTTGCAATAGTAAATAGTTGGTTCAGTTAATTATCTTGTAAACTGAACTGAGATGTAGAGGCTAATACTGACACAAAAATGTTACAGGAAACTAAAAGAGATTCTTTCATGTTTCCTCAGAGGGGTAACGACCACCAGGTATCTGCCTCTGGGCCACTAATGTCAAAGCTCAATGGATAAAAAAATAAATACAGAAATAATAGTAAGACATTATATTTTAGTTTTAGACATTAGACGTTAGAATTTGAACATTACAGTTATTGTCAAATTGTTTCCTTTACAATGTTGATGAGTGGAATACAACTGAGCTGAATGAAAAACAAGTAAACAAATCCTCTAGAAAACATACAATATCATATAACATACTGCCTGTATAATATGTGACACACGTTAACTGTCAGGCTGTTAACAGATTGGAAATATCTTTATCAATAAATAAATGAAAGAACATCTTACATAATGAAAAATCTTCAAATGCTAAAAATACCCTCTACACCCACTCACAAATATGTGAGTGCAGACATTTAGTGCTCTTCACAGGCAGAGAGAAACAGAAATAAAGCCTTTTATACCCTTCAGTGAAAGGCCTTGTGTTAAACTCACGACAATAAAAGATGAAAAATGTCTCTGAGATGAATTCATGACTGTTTTGCTTCCAGAAACAATGTGTGATCTCTCTGAGTTGTAAACTCTTTTATGCTGCTGCTTCAGGGCATGTCACCGTCTCCAGGTAAAGGCCCTTAAGGATCTAAGCACTACATTCCCTCTGTCTCTTTCCTCTCTTTGGTTCTGGGCTTCATTACAGTCACTCTGTATTGTATTGGTCTAGTGCATGCAAAACAACAGGCAGTGGACATGGAACAATTCACTACAATCCTGAGTGTTGTGTTATGTGTTTGTGTGTACACGAGCGGTTGCATCCTCCAACAATGACGACTGTGTTTCAACTTGCTCTAGAAAACTGACTAATCTAAATGGAAAACTCCAGTGTGTGTCCTGCTTGACTTTATTTTTTCCACAGCTGGGGTTGATTTAGTGATTGTAGAACTGAAAAAGCACATAAACAACAACAAGGTCCAATCCTCTGTTTGTGATTTTGGCTCTGTCTCCATGTACTCTATTTGTTGTGTCTGCTTACTGCAGGGACTGATGCAGGTGTACCCTCTACTCCTGCCATACTTTGAGTTAATGGTAAACAGTGACACCTAGTGGCCACACAGAGCAATTCTCAAAGATGTTAACAGAAGAGAAAAAAAAAAAAAAACACCCACTGAAATTAAAGGCCATGACTATTTCTTATTTCCTGCTCCACCAGTGGGAAACCAGAATGCCAACAGCAGCTGTAATGGAAATATGTGTCAAAACTATATTTATATGGGGCACAAATATTTCACTCACCCATTTGTGCATCGCCACATTATGGGACTCATATACTGTAATATACCAGACAGATGGTTCAGGAAATGACAGAAGGAAAAGAGGTGACCTAATGGTGGCTTTACTGTAATAATCATAATAATGATGGTAAAGACAATTACCAAGAGAATGAGACTAAATATGATGTAATAATAGTGGTTGGCCACTGGATGGCAACATTGTGATGTGTCTGAGGTCAACATGACTCAGTCAGTGTCTCTTTGGAGGGAAAAATGTTTAAAAAATCAAGCAGTTTCAAGGGTATCCATGTCAGATGACAACCCTGAATAATAACTCACACGCCAAAAATGTCTCACATGACAGTCCATCACAAAGTTGTATTTAGTGTTTTGCAGGTGGAATACACACTATTGGATCTGAAGGTTAGATGTAGCTCAGCAGCAGAAAATTAAGTTATAGATTTTGCATCAAAGTTTGATGCCGTAGGGGTTACATGTGCACAAATGTCCACATTTATACACACATTACACAAACAGAGGCACAGCTGAAACTGTTAAAGGACTAATGTATTAAAAGCTCCTAATTAAAGCAACTTTTAGAAGTGTCAGGACAAATGTTTTTATGGCTATCTTGTTTGTGGCTGCTTTTTCATTTTCAAAGTACCAACACCTGTGCCCAGATGGTGTTTTTTTACCATCTGCGAGAGTAAAGTGTAAAAAGATGATCGATATCAGTGGCTACAACACTTCCCTTCCTCCAGATGGCATGATCGTTAAGTTCTCTGAAGACTGTTGTCTGGAGTCCAATCCTTTCAGCTCCAAATGGTAAGAAGAAAAAAAAAAAAAAAACATGTATGAGCCTAGGCAAGCTTATTATGCTTCACTTTTCTACACTTGTATGAAAAGGAAGAAGAGGTAGTGGGTATTCAAGAGTCTCTTGGGGTTGAGCGTACGTATTTCCAGCCTATATTTCACAGCCTATATTTGGCAGTGTGTGCAGTGTAGTTTAGAGTGCATAGCGGACCATATGTCACAATCAGAACGACACAGCTGAGGCTACTGATTGTAGTGTGATGTTGGCTCCAGCTCACACATATACTTTTGCATTGATCAAGAAGTTGCTTGTAAGTGTTCGGTTTTTGAAAAGAGGTTTAAAGCTTTGTGTGATTATACACTGTGCTGTGTACTGTACTTTTTCATTTTGTGATAAATTATCAGACACGTTTAGTGCTTTATAAATTTTGTAATTTTGGATGAGATCAGTTCCTAATTAAGAATGTGATGGATTTTGTTGAGACTTGAAATTGATGATGGCCAACTAGCAACTTTTTGCCAGTGTATGTCCTGGATACAACAGTAATATCTGCACAGCAATGCAACTTCTCAAAGCCAAGACATAACCTGAACCATTTAAAGGGAAATACTCTGAAATTCCAAATTTCAACCTTAGTGTGTTATTGGGGGACATAACAAGACTTTATTACTTTTGTGAAATGTTAATTTTTTTTATTGTTATGTAGAAAATCAAGGTTAATGAAGTTACCATATTTGGTTCCTTATCTGTAAGTGGCAAAATAATAATAATAATAATAATAATAATAATAATAATAATAATAATAATAATAATAATAATAATCCAAGGAGTACATATATAATACAAGAAAAACACATGTAAGGTGTAAAGAACATGTATTGTAGAACATTAGAATGTGACTTTTAGAACATTACAACAGCATAAGTGCTGATTCAGACACCTGTCAACATCCACATTATCCCTTTGAACATAATTCCTTACATTAGTACCATTACTTCATGTTACCTAACAAAGCAGTTACACTCACTGTTCATGCTCAAATCTCACCTCTTCAGATCATCATACAAAAACTGACTGCCTGTTCCACCTCATCCATCTTCTCTCATGTGCTTTCTTTTCTGTATCTGTCTCTACCTTTTTGCTTGGGTGTTTGTTCTTTGTTTGCCCTTTTGTATTAATTCTGTATCTGTTTTTACCCCGTTTGTTGTGTGTTCGTCCCTTAGCTGCTTATTGTATAGCGTCTTTGAGTACTTAGAAAAGTGCTATGCAAAACTGGTGTATTATCATTATTATGATGCAAAGGTGGACCTTACAGACCCTGTAGACCACTTTGGACCTGAGGTTGTTGACTCACTGTAACTGTTGCTGTCACTGTCTTGTAATGTCCGTGGAAATTACGTAAAAATAGTCACTTGCCCAATAAAGGGTTAAATGATTTCATTTACATTTTAAGGGTTGTGATTTGTACGATGACAAGGCACGCTTCTCTCCTGTCAGAACTACAGCCAAACTCTTTGGGAGTACTGTCAGCTTCATAATGTAACACGAGCCAGGGAGACTGGCAAACGAACAGGTGCAGTTGTCATATGTTTGTGAAGGAGCCTGTTAAATCTTTTCTCCAATTAACAAACAGCTCAGACATTTTCCTCTCAGCAATCTTCTCTCTCTCTCTCTCTCTCTCTTTCTCTCTCTCTCCTTCCGCAGTTGTTGCTTACTCCATTTGGGAGAGACACATGACTTGTTGCTTGTCTCTCTAACTCTGCTGAGAAATGGCAGATTGAAACACATTTAGCAGGAAGAGCTGGAAGACTGATGGCAGACTACCAGCAACTGCACCGAATGATGAGGAAACTGCAGCACTTATTAAATGTTCAGTGGCTATCATTGTGATCCTATTCGGAAAATTCAAAAACCGATGTGTGCTTTCTCTGGAGACATCAGCATTGTGACAACAGATAACTGTGACGTATTAAACTGGTCCTATGCACCCATCTGTCAATGAAGTCATTACAGTCCCTCAGTAATACATTACAGATGCAGAACGCTCAACAATAGCTCCTTATGTAACTAGCAACTAGTGCGTAACATTAGTGTGTAATTAACTTACTGTCGTGTACTCTGATCACTGTGACAACATTAGTGAGAATGAAGACAAGTCTACTGGGTATTTAAACAGTCACAACAGCTCACGTAAGTGGGAGCATTGACTTTAACAGTGTGAACAGAAAGTGATAGTTAATTAACTGTCTTATCAACCATTAGCACTATGGACACATTTGCTTTGGATTGGGACATAACACAAGATAATTACTCAGATAGCTGGGTAACAACCTTATCCATTGACAACAATTAAAGGTTCAGTGTGCAGTATTTAGTGATACCTAGTAGTGATGCCCCCCCCCCCCCCCCCCCCCCCCCCACACACACACACACACACACACTCCACCATCTCAAAAAGTGGCAACAAGAAATGCAAAACATCCCACAAAGAGCCAGTGTTTCTTTTGTTCATATGGTCTTTTGCGTTATTACCTCTGGTCTATACAGGGTGGGGAAGCAAAATTTACAATGAACATTTAGTTGTTTTTTCTCAGCAGGCACTACGTCAATTGTTTTGAAACCAAACATATATTGATGTCATAATCATACCTAACACTATTATCCATACCTTTTCAGAAACTTTTGCCCATATGAGTAATCAGGAAAGCAAACGTCAAAGAGTGTGTGATTTGCTGAATGCACTCGTCACACCAAAGAAGATTTCAAAAATAGTTGGAGTGTCCATAAAGACTGTTTATAATGTAAAGAAGAGAATGACTATGAGCAAAACTATTACGAGAAAGTCTGGAAGATACTATGAAAGAAGAATGGGAGAAGTTGTCACCCGAATATTTGAGGAACACTTGCACAAGTTTCAGGAAGCATGTGAAGGCAGTTATTGAGAAAGAAGGAAGACACATAGAATAAAAACATTTTCTATGATGTAAATTTTCTTGTGGCAAATAAATTCTCATGACTTTCAATAAACTAATTGGTCATACACTGTCTTTCAATCCCTGCCTCAAAATATTGTAAATTTTGCTTCCCCACCCTGTAAGCATGATAAATAATGACAGTTTTTAGATATTTATTACAAGTCACTGCGCTGTTGTCTTTTAATTGTTTTTTAATTGCTTTTATACATCTTATATCTAACGACATTTATTCTGATCGCATCTTTTAATCTTTTATATTTGTACTCTGAGAGACCTCTGCAGAATAACTCCTATGTACCTGAATGTGTACAAATGGCAAAAAAAACTATCTTATCTTATCTTATCTTGTCAATGGCTGATGGAAAACAAGAAAATGAAGAAGAAGACGCAGATGATGAAGACGAAGAAGAAGAAAACTTGGAAAAAGGCAACCTGTGTAGGTATAAATGACACATTCCAAACTAATGAAAATACAGCAATTCATAGTTTTAGTAATTACATACTAGTGAAAACATAATTATGAATATTATATGATGAATACCCCTAAATCATACACAGTGAACCTACAATAATATTAAAGGTTCCGCCTGCAACTTGTGCATTATACGGGCTGCAGAGTGTATCATATCATTATTTTAAAAGTCAGGCCATAGATTAAGCATCGACTCAATTAGAAGCCAGTTAATGCAAGTCACATAATGTTTAGTGAACCAAATGTCAAGTGCATTAAAGAGTTGTCTACAAAACATTCAAGGAATGCTCTTTGTTGTATAATAATTACAAAGTGATATGATTTTTCATGCTAAAAAGGTGAGCGATGATGGCCTCAGGTTCAAACAACTGATAAAGTAGTATTATAATATTTATGTAAATATTTATGTACATTCACAATGAGGCTCATATTGAGACTTAATCTGGATCAGACTGACAATGGTTATAGTTAAAATATGGAAATATGTGTCTTTAAGGCATAGAACAAGGGTGCCAAACATGCAGCCTGGGGGCCAAAACCGGCCCGCCAAAGGGTCCAATCCGGCCCGCAGGATGAATTAGTGAAATACAAAAAATACACTGAAGATATGAACAATCAAGGATGTTAAAATAAATTTAGTTCAATTCCATCTTAAGTGGGTCAGACCAGTAAAATACTATCATAATAAAGTAGAAATAATGAAAACCACATATTTTTCTCTTTGTTTTAGTGTAAAAAAAGCAAAATTACACAAAAATGTTAACATTCACAGTCTAGCCTTTTACAAAAAATGTGAAAAACCTGAACAAATATGAACAACCTGAAATGTCTTAGGAGATTTAAGAGTTATTTTACCAATATTCTGTCTGTTATTAAATGTTTTGGGCATTTGTAGATCCACTGTGATCTGTTGTAATGAACATGTAAAAATGAGAAGCTGAGGCCAAATAATGGTTAAACTGTTAAAATTGCACTTTTTTTCTTAATAAATTTCATTTTGGTCATGGTTCATGTTTTTCCATATTTTTTTAAAAGATAGTTTGTAGATGTAGAAATTTTAATAATATAATCTTACTTTTTTCACTCTAAAACATAGAAATTAGACATACAAATTTTGGAATTGATATTATTTATGTATTATTATGTTATTATTTTAATGATCCTACCCACTGCAGGTCATATTGGACTTTATGTGGCCCCTGAACTAACATGAGTTTGACACCCCTGGCATAGACAAAAAGACTGTAATTGAACCATAGTTGATTCTATTCATCGTAACCTTAAAGCCTTGTAAACATGTTAAATTCAAACATTTTTGGAAATTCATTTATTGGCACATTTCCACATCAGTTGGCCAACTATAGGAACTGAAGGAGCAAATTGTATTTTATTATCAGCTTTTACATATCTGTGTATTTTGTCCATGCTAAAAGAGCATGAAGTACTGTGTAAAAAAAATAAAGGTATGCCAAGTGCCCACAGCGCTCAGAGTTCAGCAAGGTCTTCTGTTGAGTGTTCAAGTGAGTATAGTGAAGGTTAAAAAAACACAAAAGGCTTGAATCTATATGAGAGATATTTCAGTTTTTTCCACTAAGATCTCAGCGGCAGGTATGATTCTTCAATGTGCTGTATCTTAAATGAGTGGGCAGAGAAGTAAATGTTAAGTCATGCAGGATCTGGTATAAATGAATGTACCTGAATATGTTAAACATCCCAGCCAGATCTGTTTTTTAATCCGACTTCATGTTACACAGACACACTTCCTCCTCCTTTACATTTCTGAAAGAAGCAAAAAAAAAATCATGCATCTAGAAGGGAATCATTCTGGGGTTTTTTTTACTTGGGGGAAAAAAAAAAAAAAAAAAAACACCTGCCAGAGCTGTAGGCCAGGTGAAAGAACAGTAATATCGGCTGAATAAACAGGAACAAACTTGGACCCTTCAAAGGAAAATTTGATGGCTTGAAGAATAATACAGCAGTGGAGAAAAGAAAAAAAAAATCTCATCTCCACACTCTCACCCTCTCTTTTCTTTCTCTTGCTCCTTTGTCTCTCTCGCACAAGCTCAAACACCCAAACACATTTCAATCACGGATAGACATGACAGCAGATCAGTTGAGCGTTCGCAACCTCATAAATGGAAATGACTCATCTGTCATTCATCTATCCTGGGTGGCATTTCTCTTTCTTTCACTCCAGGGGAATGAACTCCATTTGGCTGGAGACCCAGTCCCCTGATAGCTCACAGTCCAAAAGCCTGGCGCCAGGAGAATATATTTTGTGACTGTGATAAGGCACACAACCATTCTTTGTTTGTGACTTCTATTTTTTTTTTTGACATTTATGTCTGTCACAAGATTTCCTATTAATATTTCACATTTTAACAGACAGCACCGCGGACATCTAATTGATAAATCCTGTGGGTCTGCACACCTTAGGAAACAAAAACTGAAAAATGCAAAATATAAAACTGCACCTATCCATTTTCTGGCCCTCTTTCCCCTGCTCAGTTTATATGTAGCTGTCTGATGGCAGCCAGAGAACTCTTGTAGCCCATATCTTATTCATGCCCTTTAACACCTCAGAGAGATGTACAAGAATAACAGATCAGATTCTCCTTGAGTCAGGTATAATGTAGCTTTACAACCTAAAAGCCCGAGCTTTGAAAAACCCCTTTTGCCGCTCTTGAACATCCTCAATCCTCGTGCTAAAAACGGGAATCAATTATCTGTCTGAAACCTCGCCGCCTCGGCCCCTACCTGGCTGCCTGGATCCCATATGGTAATGTAGATAGCAGGGGATCATATTGCTAAAAAGCTTAAGAAGTGAGAGATCCCCCCGGCTGATTTCTATTGAGCTACGTCCCCTGATGCTTTTCAATACTTCAGGAGGGTCGGCTCTGTGCCATTGTTCAGTGAATGGAGAAGTTAACATCGCCTGGCCCTGATGGGGATTGTTACTTCAAATCTATGCTAAACTGAGGATTGGGAATTCCACTATCTGGTATCTCGTCCTTTGTGGTGAGATGAGCTCCATCTTTAGGCCTTCTTACAGGAGTAATTTGACCGGGGAAATGCATAAGAGGGGGAGAAAGAGTGAAAGAGGGTCCTCTGCGTCGGTCCATTGTACCATTTCTTGGAGATGCCTTTTATCGCGTGTTGTTTTGGCACAGTCGCTCAGCTCTCACTAGATGCGGTGGCTGATAGTGCCACTAACACAAGGGATTACTGAGACTCCTCGCTATATTGTAAAATTCGAACATGTCTGTGAGCGTGAAAACAAATGTGATGTTGTAGCGAAGGAGAAGTGAAGCCCTTGAATAAAGGAGCCTGAGTTTAATCAAGTAAACTGCATGCATGTGAAATTTGTGATGAATAGCCCTAGACCTTGAAGAAAAATGGCTCCAGGCCCAGGCTTATTGCTTAAAGTAGTTATTTGTAGTTTTGATTCAAGAATTTACTCTAGCTATTAACTGCAGGGAAT
The DNA here is from genome assembly GCF_902148855.1 of Sphaeramia orbicularis. Taxonomy (NCBI): domain Eukaryota; kingdom Metazoa; phylum Chordata; class Actinopteri; order Kurtiformes; family Apogonidae; genus Sphaeramia; species Sphaeramia orbicularis. Next base: position 49,475,843 of record NC_043961.1, on the reverse strand, counting down.
AGCAGTGGAATAGAAGACACACACCGAGACTACTGAATTAATGCTCCGTCTGTCACTGAAAATCTGAAGCTTATTGTTGGTCATGTAGATCTGTCTTGCAGCATTATCATTATTTATCAGTAACCCTTTCATACATGAATTATGAGAATCTTAGTCAATATTTTTTTTTCTTGAGTGTTTTTACTCCTCTTTAGGCACAAAAAAAACAATGTAGTTAAAATAATCTTTATGAACCTATTTTTCATGAAGTTACAAAAATGTCCACAGGCGTTTAATTTTTGAAGCAAAGAAACATGTATTTAAAACCCATAATCAGAAAGTGATATACTGTATGAAAGCTATGAAATAAAAACATTTTCAATGCTGCTAATGCCGTTTTCTCACATTTTAACATACTCTAAAACTAGTTATTACTCACTTCGTGGAGATGATATGTAAAAAAAACCAAACATTTTGTTTAAGAAAACTGTTCATTTCTGTCTAATAACAATTAGCAAATGATTTATACTAAAACATGTTACTGCAGATCAGGTTTATCAAGAACAGTAAAGTTACAGTAATGGTATGAATTGAAGTGTTTGGGATGGTGCATAAGTGTCCACTGTGTTGGCTGATATGGAACTAAAACAACAAAACCCATGAATATACAAGAGAAAAACTGGAGAATAACTGTCCACTGTAGTGACCACTATGCATAAAAGGGTTAAAAATGCCTTACATATATATAAATTATACACATACTGTATGCACTGTACATATTCTCTAGCACCAGCTGACACACTTACTCTCTCTAGTTTGATCAGAGTTGTTGAAGACGCCTCTGCAGTTTCAACAAGACCAGACATGTAGTGATTTTCACATCTTCTAATACGGTCTCACCTTGTTCTTGTAGAATGAGGTGAAATATGCAGGGGTAATGATCATTTTGGTGATCTGTTTGATAGAAAACTGGATGTTACTTTACTATCTTTACTGCTAATATGTGGAGTATGAAACAACAATTCAAATAGGATCAAAACATGTGCCTCTCACCATTAGCCGCTGTTCATATTTTTTCCAAAGTTCAGTCCCATGGGGTAGAACTTGAGCTCTCTGTAGTTTTATCATAGCTCAATTTACTGAGTTTCTAGACAAAAAAAAAAAACAGCCACTGTAAAAGCATAAACTGTATTCATTTGAAAAGTTTTTCTTTCTTGTATGTGCTGTGTAGTCAATAGTTGCACAAAAGATGATTTTTTTCTTAACTGCCCAAGATCATTTTGGTCTGAACCACATACCAGCAAACTATGAACATAACATAGTAACTTTCTGCCATCACAATAATATCCAATATCAACTTAACAGGGTAGAAGACACATAGTTCAGCATCTAACTTAATTCCTTTACTTGCTCGGGAGCAACAATAGTTTTACATTGGTTGTTTTCACTTTGTTTCTTTGACTCTGAATGCTGCAGCTGACAATGATCGCTTCACAATAATGAAGAAAGAGAAGTTAGAATGGGCCCAGTGAGCTACTGGTGTGTATAGACCACTGCCACATGACATCAGGGGTCACGTGATTTATGTTTACATGGCCATATTGGAAGATAACCCATCAGCTAGAAAGAGGAGTTGGCTTGTTAATTGTACTTACTAATTGTAGTCATGGTAAACTTTTGCACAGTAGTAGACTACAAAAGAAGTCTTTCTACAGGATCCCCTCCATTTTAACCAACCAGGGAGACAAATATAAGGAACTCAGTGTCCAGAGACAGAGTACTGAGTATGGTAGTAGACCTACAGTCACCTGTCGGCTGTATATTACGTATAACCATTCAAAGTGATGAACAATAGGGATGGTACAGGTTATCCACGGTTCGGTACATATTGCGGTTCTTTGGTCATGGTTCGGGTGCAGGGGCCAGCTGGGGCCGGATTCAGAGCCCAAGCTTTGCACCGAGCCCCAGGGCACAAACAACAATGAACCATGACTCATGAGCTGTAGGCTAACAGGTGATCGTAGGTCTACTCTGTGTAGTGGTAGTGATATGTTATTAATTTTAGGTGTTCCTGCTCCAACCCATCTCAATCACAGCCAGTTTCTCAGCATACCGTTGCTTTTCAGCAGGTTTCAGAGTTTGAAAATAGTCTGCCATATATAGACCATAAACTGTCACTAATAACCTGTTTAAAATATCGTATCACTGATAAAGCAGCTGCTAAACACAATCTGTCACTCTCTTGCCTCCACTCTTGACTTCCAATATGGCGGCGTATCTCTTTACTTCTGGTACTGATGACGTAAGTGGCAGCAGTCTATAGCAGTCTGAGGTGAGACTGGCAAGAACAGGGTAGTGGTCTAAGTCATAGACCAGGGGTGTCAAACTCAGATCCTCAAGGGCCGGTATCCTGCATTTTTTTAGATGTTTCCCTCTTCCAACACACCTGATTCAAATGATAAGCCTATCATCCAACTCTGCAGAAGCCTAATAACAACCGTCAGGTGTGCTGGAAGAGGGAAACATCTAAAACATGCAGGATATTGGCCCTCGAGAACCGGAGTTTGACACCTGTGTCATAGACGGACCACCCCCATCTGATGATTTAGGACAGATCTCTGCAATACAACACACAGACATCATAATGAAAGTGTTTCTCTAAAGATGGCAATTTAGATTTTTCATTTTTGATCAGTGAATTAATGAAAGTAGAAATAGCTTCTATAATACAAATAGCTCTTCTTAACACACTTTGTCAGGTCAAGTTCTTTGTTAAATCAAAATACTAATCAATCTACAATAGTGCATCTGCATGCACAGTCTATGCTGTGTGTTTACTGCTCTGTTTTTGCCATTAACATTATAGCTCTATATATTGTCATTCACACCTACTGTTATATTCATGCTGCTCAGCAAAAAATGTGTGACTAATCCAGCCTTGTCATTGCTGCAGCAAGGATTTATGTTTTGTTGGACTAATTTTTTTGTTGCAATTCATACCCAGTGCCAGCCTGTTCTACTTTTATGATGGCCACTTGCAATTTTGCATCCAGCTACAAACCTGCAATGCTGATTTGCCTGATTTGTATTGATTGTTAGCACAGATTGTGTTTTATTTGCCTACATTTTTACTTGATTTTATCAACAGTTTATAGTTATTTGCCAAACTAACCAGAGTTTTTACAGAATCATTGTTGTGAAGTCTGTGGGTTGGCCACCAAACCAGGACAGACCACTGCGGGTTTGAGTTAATGAGGAGGGGTTTTACTTCTTGTTAATTTGCCACATAAAACAGCACATGCCATTTATGCTAATTTTAACTGTGCTGTGTGAGAAGAAACTCCCACATGTACCTGCACCATCAATAATACAGACTAATAAACACTTATTTACTTGCCATGTTGGCGTTGAATACAAATGTAAAAAGTACTGCACTGTCCCTGTTTGCACATTCAGGAAGGATAAAGTTGAAGTAAACTATGGCATCTACAATATTTTCCTCTGTTAGATTATGAGCTATTAGACATTCAGCATCAGGTGCCTCCTCATATGCACCTGCAGTGTGTACATAAAAAGGTTCTAAGTTTGCTGTAAGAAAATAAGGCCAAATGCAGCATGCAGGCTATGGTGGATAGGTGGCATGTAAAGAGAAAAATAAACAGTGCAAAGATGGTGCAAAATGGTCTTCAAATCATCTTTAAAATATTTAACTTTAGATTTATAACATAATGAAATAGAGAATAACATTATGAACTGAGTGAAAATACTGAATAAACTGCATCCATTTACCTTATCATTTGTGTGATGCCTCTTAAATCTTTTATGCTGAAATGTATGTGACTGAAATACATGAATAACTCTATCAGCTTTTACTTGCTATCAGCTAATACTCTATTCTAGTTTTTCTCAGCTGGTCTGGCTTCAGGACCCACTATCACCCCTCAGTGACAAGCCACACCCCAAACTGATAAGAGTTAAACTTCTCAAATTTAGTTAACTAAAATGTGGTGTGTTTTGAACCAGAGCTAATACAGAATATCACAATATGAAAACACAGAAGACAAGTTAAATGATAAACCAAACTGACCAGCAGGTGGTGATGATAAATATGGAAATATTCCCTTTAACACTAAATTAGGTACATTTTAACCAAAACTAAAATGTGCATAAAGTACAAAATTAAAAGTGCATAAAGTCACTTACTCAAGCATTAAACACACTGAGGTTTTTGTCCTCAATGTAGGTAAAACCATATCTGATGTAGTCATTGTCATACCTGGGTTTTGCCATGATTAGTAGTGATGGCACTTTTGGCTCTTTGAGGGAGCCGTTCAATCAGGAGCCGTTCACTGAAAAGAGCTGTTCAAAAGACTGACTCTTTCATGTTTTTTGCATTATTTTGAAACACCAATGTTTTAATGACTAAATAGGCTACATGTGATGATTGACATCACATTTTAAAGGTGTTTAATTGGCGCGGCAGTAAATATTATCTTACTGTAAAAAAGAATAGTTGGTTAAAATGTGTGGGCTAAATACATGATATGAGAGGTGACATTAGGCAAATGATGGAATTTGACAAAAAACATCACTGTACATTATGTGGACTAGTCTGTACCCTAAAAATGAAGAAGAAAATAAAACATTTTCTTATGAAATAACATTTTATTCTCCTCAAAACAAGAACAATAAATTTGTGTAAACATACAGAAAAAATTGCACAAAACCCAACATTGATTAATCACTGCAATTACTTAAATACCTGAACTATAGTGAAATTCTCAGAACAAGAACAGTATGTTGGTAAACATACAAAAAAAATGCACAAAACACAAAAGTGATTTATCATCGCAGTTACTTAAATACCTTAACAACTGTAGTGCATTTTCCCTCAGAACAAGAACAATAAATGTGTGTAAACTTACAGAAAAAATCCTCCCTCCTTAAAAAAAAAAAAAAAAAAAAAAAAAAATGAACAGCTCTTCACAAAGACTCGGTTCCCATCATTCATTTCAAAGAGCCGTTCAAAAGATTTGATTCGTTCGTGAACGTCACATCGCTATCGAATAGAAACTTTTGGGTCTTCTTTTATGCTGTGAAACGTATGGTGTCAATTAGCATTACAGCGTATTACTGCCACCTACTGTTGGGGAGTGTAAATGGACAGTGCTCAGTTCTGTAAAAAATAACTGGATTGTAAACATTATTTTTTTTGTCCACACAAAGGCCTGCAACCAACTGAAAATGGGTTTGTGACCCACTTTTGAGAACCACTTCCTAGACAAAAGCCTAAAAGATTAAAAGAAGACACTTAGGGCAATAGAAAGACATTCAGCATATAATAAAACTTTTGATGGTGAAAGTAAGACACTTTTACCTGAGCAATGATAGTGAGTCATATATTATATTATACTTTGAGCTAAACAATGAAGAGAAGAGAAGAGAAGAGAAGAGAAGAGAAGAGAAGAGAAGAGAAGAGAAGAGAAGAGAAGAGAAGAGAAGAGAAGAGAAGAGAAGAGAAGAGAAGACAAGACTCAGCTCCAGGATTTTTATCCATGTTTTAAAACAATCTTCATATTTACAACAACATTGGTTTATGCAATTAATGTTGAGCTTCAGAAAATGTCAGTTTAAAGTGTTTGTAAGTCCTAAATTGTTAATGTAATATTTTTGTTAAATCCCTGGTATTAAAGCTGAAATTCCACACTTCAATTATATCTTAATTGGTTCATGTCAGATCCACTGTGGTGATGTGTATAGCGACAAAATTACAAAATTTGAGTGACTGTCTAAGTACAAATGGAGCCGACTATGAAACTTTGTGATTGTGTTTGCAGTCACCCACACAAAAGCATATTTTGATTCCCTGAACAGGTGCCTATTGAGAAAAGATATTAGAGCAAATGAAAATAAAAAGGTGATAACAGTTTTTGGCTCTTTGAAATGTTAAGAGGATTGTGGGAGAAAAAGCCTGAACCTCAAACAAGATATAAAAATCTGAACCAATTTTTAAATCTGGCTTCACCAAACAGTTCTCACATATACTCTTATTTCTGATCTCAAACATGTGTACATTACATAATAATAGTTACATTCCAGACTCATTCCCAACAAAGCAGTCAAAATGACCTCACATCATGGGATCTCATGGGGACACAGATATAAACTAAAGCAAATGTGTCAAACTCATTTTGGTTCAGGGGCCACATTCAGCCCAATTTGATCTCCAGTGGGCCGGACCAGTCAAATAATAGCATAATAACCTACAAATAATGACAACTCCAAATTTTTTAGTGCAAAAAATAACATTAGATGATGAAACTATTTCTATCCAAAACAAAAAAGATGAGAATAACTGGAAAAAACTGAAATTTCTAAAGAAAAACAAGTACAATTTTATCAATATTATGCCTCAGCTTATGATTTCTACATGTGCATTACAGATCAGATCTACCAAAGCACAAAACAGGCAGAATGTTATTAAAACTGCACTTATTTTTCTATAGACATTCTAGGTCATTCATATTTGTTCAGGTTATTCACATTTTATTGTTAAAGGATATCAGAATTTAATGTTCTTTGCAATAAATCAAAGAGAAAAAAATTGGTGTTGCCATTATTTATAGGCATAATATCATATTATTTTTTTCACATTAAACCAAGAAGAAAATTTGGAGTCATTATTTGTAGGTTATTATGCTGTTATTTTTGAGTTTGATGCCCTTGACTGTTAATATCTTCAGGGTAATTTTTGCATTTTGCACTTTGTAACATCATCCTGCGGGCCAGATTGGAACTTTAAGCGAGCCGGTTTTGGCCCCCGGGCCACATGTTTGACACCTGTGAACTGAAGTGTTTGTGACGATGCTTCACAGTGAAAAGAAGCAGAAAGCTGAACCAGATGGAATGAGGAAATAGACGTACACAGCATGTAAGAACTGATGGATGATGTGAGATGGTGCTGTTAATTATTTGTTGTGATGTGAAAAGTGACATGTCAGACACTAGTCTTGTTAACTAGAAGAGCTACAATGTTTACAGGTGTTTGGTAACATGTTTCTCTCACAGTCTGTTGTGGTTCTGGGCTTTGTTTCACAAAGCGTATTAATTGCAGACTGTGAGTTTCTTAAGCCTGTAATGATTCAAACTGAAGTCAGTTCCTGCAGGACTGAAGGTAACCGACTCAAGGACAGCTTTTCTTCCACAAACATGGACTTTCTGTGACTCCTCCTCCTGCTGTCAGAAGGAGCTCTGTGATTGGCTGCTGCATTTCCTCATTCCTACAGATGATATAACAGATACAGCTATTGATTAGTTTAACAGATGGAGATGACCTTCACTTCTCAGCAGTGTAGAGACTGAAAAATAATAATCGCTCTGTGTGTTGAGGCAGATGCTGATTTCCTATTGGACAATTTGCCTCTGGATTCAAAATGATGCCAACGGAAATCAGTAAATGCCATCGCAATCAGAGTGTGAAAGCAATTATCCGATTAATGGCAATGTACCATTATAAAAATTAGGCGAATAATTCTAATACTACTAAAAATAATGGATTAGATTTCTATAGTGCATTTCAAGGTACCCGAAGCGCTTTACATTATTGATCCATTATTCATTCACTCTCACATTCACACTCTGGTGGTGGTAAACTATGTTTGTAGCCACAGTTGCCCTGAGGCAGACTGACGGAAGCGTGGCTGCCAATTCATGCCAAACGACCCCTCCAACCACCACGGCCTGATCACAATCAAGGTGTACAAGTATATTTGCATCAGTTATTAATCAGTATTGCAAAAAGATACCCCCAAAACTATTCCCAAAATGCTTCTTTGGCCATCTTATTACTAGATCTTGCAATCCTCCAAATTTGAAGAAAATCGGATAAAAACTGAAAATGGCGATCCAATGAGCGTGAAAATATGTGCACAATTTTATTGTTATAAGAGAGCAAAATTATTGAACATAATGTTTTGTAACACAATAAATAATTACTACTCAACTCCGGTGTCTTTTTTATTACAAAATACACACATCACATTGCTTTTCATTTATTGATAATTTTTGATAATAGTAATTGTAATAATAGCATGGGAACCTGTTATTTAAGTATTATTATGACTAAATATGCACAACTAGACAGATTTTGGTATGCTCCCTGGCTGCAGAAAATTTGGTAACAATGTGTCAAATGGATGTTTACGTCGAACCACATGTTTTCAATAGTGCGTTGTTCACCAAATTCATGTAGTGTCCGTACACCAATATTCTTCCATCAATAATATCGCGTATATGCCTTATAGATACAGGGTGACCCAAAAAAACAGGAATTTTTGAAGTGCGTATTGGCAGACATGAGCAAGTGGCAGCACTGCGAGACAGTGACCTTGAGCAAGTAAACACACCCCCATTTTAGTAACCATGGATCAGTGGAACGGGCAACAGCGTGCGTTAGCCACAAAAATGTTTTATAAAAACGATGATTTTTCTTGTGGGGCTATCTCAAGAGTAAAGTGTACACAACTTGACCAAGAACTCTGGATGAGTTAAAACAGAGAATTCAGGATGAAATTCAAAGTATCCCAGCTGAGATGTTGCAGCGGTCAATGAGGAATCTCAACAGCAGATTTCAAGAATGCATTTGTACAGGAGGACGCCATCTACAGGAAGTAATTTTTAAAAAATGAAAATTTTATAATTGTTCCTTACATGGCATGTTTTAAGGTTTCAATTACTATGAATAAAATATTTTTCTTCCATCACTCTTGGTTTTACTGGATTGTTAAAAAGTTCCCGTTTTTTTGTGTCACCCTGTATATTGTTATAACTTGTTCACAAATGTTTATTTCCTCCTGTACCAGGAAGACTTAGTTACAGATCTAACAGAGATGCGACCATGTGCTAAGCCAGATTTCCATTCCAATCTTGTAGAGTCCGTACACCAAGTAGTGTCTGTACACCATATTCAAAATATGTGGGTCTACTTTTATTGTTTCTGTCAATATATGGAATTTTTCAGCATGCATGCTTTGGACGCGACATCTATACAATAAACAACACATGATTATCCTGAGTGCTGAAATATTTGTATATCTTTGTAGGCATTAAATATGGAGGCTATTAGGCTGTAGTATCTGTATACCCAATAATTTCTGACTTGACAAGGGTACAAGCCTGCGAAATTTTTAGTAGACACCATAATACAAAAATATTTTGGACTTTAAAAGAGAAATATCAGACAAATAAAATGGCCTGTCTGATTTTTTGATAGAGCATTATTATTTTTTATCTATATGTGCACCCTTTCTGGTACCCTTGATTGTGATCAGGCTGACCACCAAACATTGATACACATTCATACACCAGTGTGAGTGACACTGGAGGCAAGGTGGGTGAAGTGTCTTGCCAAGGACACAACACAATAAACTGCTGCTGTGATTTGAACTGCACTCTCTGCTCTTAGATTCACATTATACTTTTACACTCAGCACTGAATATAATCTGTCCAATTTCATTCTTTCTGGTGAGTGGATTTTCTTTACTAGGTGAACAATGAGACAGGTACTTTCATGCAGCTGTCAACTTGACAGGTCAGTTCATCTACAGCAAACCTTGAATGGATACCATGTGAATCTGTTTTTAAATAATATAATATAATAACACTGTCTACAGGTTCTATAGACACATGATCAATGAACTATTTGTCCGTATGTGCAGACTAAGTGTTTTATACAAGTGCATGTATATTCCACAAATGTATGTATTTCTTCACATATTTCTACCTCCACTGAATTGACATGACAGCTCTGCTTTTTGTCTATCTGTTTCAAGGTGTATCATCATCTCTACACTCCAAAGTCATTATTGTCATTCACCAGGCATGTACTTAATGCAACATACTCTGAGTTGGCTAAGTAACTCTGACGAGCTTTTCCAAAAGTCTGAGCCTCCTGTCTCAGGGTTTAGCAACTCACAGTTCAGGGTTGACCCTTTATCAGGAAAGTGACTATTTTTGGTAATTTCCACATACATTAAAAGACAGTGACAACAACAGTTACAGTGAGGACAGTGAGTCATCAATCAAATGTGGTCTACAGCAGTGGTCCCCAACCCCCAGACTGGTACTGGTCGGTGGATCATTTGGTACCGGGCTGCAAAGAAAAAAAATTGTGGTTAATATTAGAGCAATTTTTTCCATTAGTCTTGCAGAGATTTTATTTTGAAAAGCAACCGTTTCCACGCTCGCATCAAAACTGCTCTTGTGCCATTTCATGAATCAGTAGTAACACAAGCTAAAGAAATGAGCCAAAAACAAAATTCATTGGAGAACTTTTTCGGGAAGAAATGAGGAAACGATGAGGCTGCAGAGGGGTCACAGACTGCCTGCAAACAGAAAGCTGCATTTAGAAGGAAATATCATGATTCCTGCCTAAGTTACAGGTTCATCGCAACAGGTGACACTAGGGATGTAACGATATGAAAATTTCACATCACGGTTATTGTGACCAAAATTATCACGGTTATCATTATTATCGCGGTATTATAGAAATTGTGCTCAAAATGTTCAAAAACTGCTTATTAATTTAGCCTTAATGGGCTAAATTAGGCCCGCTGGCCTAAAAAATTATATTATTATTATTATTATTACTATTATTACCATGAAGTAATGGTTCTAATGTAAGGAATAATGTTCAAAGTGATAATGTATAGGCTGACAGGTGTCTGGATCAGCACTTATGTTGTAATGTTCTAAAAGTGATTTTCAAATGTTCTAAAATAAATTGTCCTTTCACCTTACGTGTATTTTTTAAATTTATACTTGGATTTTTATTTATTTATTTATTTTTTGCCACTTATGGGTAAGGAACCAAATATGGTAACTTCATTAACCTTGATTTTCTACATAACAATAAAAAATCAGAAAAATTTCTTTAAAGTAATAAAATCTTGTTATGTCCTCCAATAACACACTGAGGCTGAAATTTAGTATTTCAGAGTATTTCTATGAGTGTCCTATAAAGAGTTGAGGTGTTGAGGAGGAGTTTTTAAACCCAGCTTCCTGACATATGGCACTATTCAGACTTAAAGCAGCGTATGACATTCATCACCAAGCAGTCTGTTTGTTTACAAACCACATACATGCCACTTGGGCCTTTTTGGTATTCCATGCAGCCACAGTATGTCTGCAGCAGCAACAAACACGACTTTTTTGCTTGTTGCTGCTGCGGCTGCATAGAATTCTGAAAAGACCCGAGTGACGGTTTGGTTTCGGTTTAGTATGTAAACAAACGGACTGCTTGTGATGGAGTCAACTTCGAAGATGTTCACCGTGAGGGAAGTGATTCAGGTGCGTAATCACGGAAAGAATAACGGATTAATGATACTTAGGCTATCATTCTGGTTTTACAGATCTGATGAAAAACTGGTGACGAATGTTATTCGCTGCTTTAACCCTTTCATGCATGACTTATGAGAACCTTAGGCAAGATTTTTTTTTTCTTGAGTGTTTTTATTCCCCCTTAGGCATGAAAAAAACAATGTGATTGATTTTTTTTTTTTTTTCATGGAGTTACAAAAATGTCCATGCATTTAATTTTGTAATTGAAGAAACGTGTGTTTAAAATCCAATATCAGACAGTACGGAAGAGAATTAGGGCCACTGGAAAAAAATGCAATAAACTTGGGTCCAATATGTATTTCTTATTATTATGAGAAAAAAAGTCAGAATTCTGAGAAAAAAGTTAGAATTCTGAGATTAACGTCAGCAATCTGAGTTTAAAGTCAGAATTCTGAGATGAAAGTCAGAATTCTGGAAAAAAAAAAAAAAAAAAAGTCAGAATTCTGACTTTTTTCTCAGAATAATATTAAAAAAATATATATATATTACACCTTTTTTATTTTCCAGTGGTCCTAATCCTCTTCTGTAAGAAAGTGATATGAAAACAATGAAATAAAAACATATTTAATGCTGCTAATCTGATGTTTTCTTACATTTTAACATTCTTACAACATTCTTATGCTAGTTATTACTCATTTCATGGAGATAGCATGCAAAAAAACCTTTTTGTCTAATAAAAACAAGTTTTTTGCACTCAAACATGATAGTGCAGATCAGTTTTATCAAGAACAGCAAAGTTACAGTAATGGTCTGAATGTCAGTGTATGGGATGATGCATGAGCATCCACTGTGTTGGCTGATATGGAAATAAAACAACAAAACCGATGAATATATAAGAGAACAGCTGTAGAATAACTGTCCACTGTAGTGACCACTATGCATGAAAGGGTTAATCATCCCAAATTTCACTCATGAACACCAAGGTAGCCCCAATCGGTGTGTGAGCAGTTTAGAAGAGTCAAGATTTGATCTGTGAATCCCTCACACTACCAGATAATCTTGACTGAACACCAGGCCTGACCAGCCTTGAATCAGGAATGTCCTCCATTTGTCAGGGAGGATGAATCCTGCCCAAATCAGGCTAATTATGCTCCAGTGTGGAGTCAGCGTAAGAGAGGCGTACAGCAGAGGTGTCAATCAAAGCCCACATGGCAGACACACACAGCATTCACCCAACTTCACGTATAGAATTAAAGTAGGTGAGTTACATATATTTTGAAAAAAAATCAGCTGTCATGAATTGGTTAACTATTCAGACTAAAGCCATTTAAAGTGAAGTGAGGTGCATGTTTTGGAGCGGATGAGACTGTGGTGCACAGAGGAGGTGTAGCTAACAGACTGGACAATGACTGTCTGATACAGAGAGCGAGAGAAAAAGTCCAAGACTGACCAGCACTTAAGAAGTAGCTGCAAACCCAGCGAAATGGCTGAATGCTACTTTTTGCTATTTTTAGAGATTTTTCTGGCATTAACAGAGAATGCTCAAGAGAATTGATGTAACTGCTTCAATTGGTCACTGAGCCTCATCTTGGAATATGCGTACAATGAATTTTCATGATCATCTTGAATAACATGAGACATACACAGCCAGTGGGATTTACCCCAATATTTACTATAAGACTGGACAATAATCACATTAAGTAGTTAGTCTTTTCTTAATAATTGAACTGGGTTTTTGTTTTTGTTTTTTTGTTTTTTTTTTGTAATTGAACAAACCATTATCTATCCCCAGACATTCCTATAAGTTTTAAATTCAATGAGCATAATAAAACACTATCATTTCATACTTGGACACACTTTTATGTCTCCACACCCATTTTGCTCAGTGTTCATTTCTGTTTAAAGTTTACCAATAAAAAAAATACATTAATAAAGGAACACACAATTAAATACACACAAAAAGTAATTATGATTTTTACACTACATGTAAATCAAACACATATTTTACACAGTTAATTATAACCTTCCATCATAAACTGTTGTGAAAGCATTGATACATCCCTTTAATTGAATGAGACAAACCCTGGATCCTCTGTGTTAAAGTCTGTTCAGTATGAATTCATTGTCATGATGACTGACACATGAGTCTGTCGCTCACACTGATGGTAGCTGCTGCCATGATTCACACCATAACACACACGCACCTGTAAACACACATACACGCACACAAACACACACACACACACACACACACACCTATGTAAGTAAACATTTTGATCATAACTTGATGAATGACACTTCTAATTAAGACTTTTTTTATTCACTAAATGACATATTGAAAATGTTTTCTAACATTTTCTTAGAACAATTAACAGCCTTAAATTACTTTTCTTTCATCACTATTCAGCTTCACTGAAAGATAACTAAAGATGTAGATAACTATAGTTATTCTTACCTGTGACATGTGAATCACTGTCAGTATAAAATAGCATTGAATGGAAATTCTGAAGTAAATTACAAAAGCCTCATAATGGATCTGAAGTGCAGTATTAAAATAAATGGACTTGCTGTACTGGTTTGAAGTGTTTTTGTTACAAAGTCAGCAAGAAAACTTCCCAGGGTTATGGTTTTTCTTGTAATTACAGCTTCACTAGAATATGCATTCAGGACAAATTAATTTCTTTTATACATCCTGTTACAGGTAGAAAGGTTGCAATTTTATATTCAGTAACCTCATACTTTACCATGTGTATGTATTTTATTTAAATTGCATGTTAATTGATCCTCATCCATAGTATTGACCAGGAACATGTGGTCTGTATTGTAAAGACTGACAGACTGACCTTGACTTTCTGTGAATAGCATGACATTTAACTGATGGCACTGGCACCGGCAGATATTTATCTGTAGTGTTTTATTAAAGGTTGTTTAGTCCATTTGTATGATTGATTGTTCATTTGAAGATAGTGACCTGAAGACATGAAAAGCGTTTATACATTTTAGTTTTCTTGTGGTTATATGTTGGTTAAAGAAAAAAGACAGGGAAACAAAATAAACAATAAGCGTCATTCCAGAATTTCCAATAATAATGGTCAACGTTTCATCCAATGAAGGATTCTTCTCCAGTGTCTTATCAGCGATCACTGAACTCAACAAAGAGAAAACCCAGCCCAAACTTTCTAAGATGACTTTATTTTGAAATTATTATCATTAAAATACAGTATAAGTCTGTTCACTTCCATGGAAAGTTATTATTTTGGCAACATTTATACTATTTTTTTGCTGCTAAATATCTAGTTCATCATGAACATGTTTTTTGTCTAGTTTCTTGCTATAATTCCTTCAATACTTCTTTACTAAATTTCTGTTTTTTGTTTCCCTGTTTCCTTTTTTACTCTATAAACCTCAGTCTAGTCCCATAATATATTTTCAAGTGGCTGGTGTTGGATGAGATGTTCACAAATATTTAACAGCAAACCAAACCATATTTTGAGATTAATAGAGGATGACTGTTCACAACACACCTCATAACCCCACCATGAGAGGTTGAAATGTGTATATTTTTCATTTTATCAGCACAGACGATTAAGGATGATTAATGTCTGTCTTAAAATCTGTAAACACTTATAATACTTAAGTCACAGACACATAACTAACACAGGCTCAAGTTTGATGAAACTTATTCAGAGTTTCAAAATGGGCCAAAAATACAAAATACTCCTCAGTATCTTTCTTCTATTTGTTTGAAACAGATATTTTGAGTTCAATATGTGAGGGATGGAGAATAGCAGTGTGATGGATACTAGACAAAAAAGAAAGTTAAAAAAGAAAAAAACCCAGATACAAATGAATATAAGGAAAAAGAACATGAGTTACCTTCTCTGAATGAATAAATAAATAAAAAGTCAGAATATAATTTAAACCCTTGTTCGATTTCTGTTTCCATTATTGTATTTAACAGATACTGGGACCTCATCATACATGCTATCCTCCTTTTTCTATGTCTGTCCTAGAAATGAATTATGAGAGGCTGACTGCACTCATGGGAACAATATTGCTTATCAGACGTTATGTCTGCGCACTACTAATTTATTTCCCCACCTCTGTTGTGTTGCTGCTTATATTATACTTACAGCGTTTGTTGGATGTTCTACCTATATGTACCATAACCCAAAGAAAAGTGGTAAGTGGTGGGAGACTACGCAGCATCAACAGAGGCAAACCTTGATTTCAGACAGTTTGGACACTGAACACATCCAACTTTGCTGCATACTTACCTTATCTAACAGTTGAGCCTTTCTGTAAGTATATTAACCCTTAGGGGTCTGAGCCTGTTTTGGCCGATTTTGAATACTTTTGATTTTGCCTTTGCAAACTATTTAAAGAAATGTTTACTATACTCATGTTTGGTATCTTTTTTTTCAGCACAGTTTCATCTATCTCATCTGCCTATTATATTTTCACTTTAACCTACTATATCAATGCAAAAAGCCAAAAAACACACAAAAAATAAAATCTGATTTGAAGAATGCATGTAATTTATTACATAAATAACACAAAGATGCTTAATGAACCTTTTCAAAGACTTTAAATGTGAATATTGGTTCCAAATATTAGGTATATAAAATTCAAATTGTAAGAAATTAAAACTATACTCAAATATTTGACATAAAAGCATATCTTTATATAGGCGTTTTCTCTGGTTTTCTCACCCATAACATAAGTTCTCACCCCCCAGGGTCCTCCCAGTTTACACATCTGGTTCGGGGAGAGGGGTCATTTTCACCTTTACCTGTAATGCTAAAGCAGTTTGTGGATTAGAATCCGCAGATTCAGCCAGTTTTTTCCGTTTTGAAAAAGGACAAAAAATGACGGAGACAGCGTCAGAAATATAATGCCACCCACCTCATTTTCATGCTTTTTTTCCACATTTGTTTGCACCGGATTCAAAACATCATATCTCTAGTTGCATTTGATGAACATCAAATAAAAGGTGGGAGAGTATTTAAGTCTGCACTTTCGAATGCAATTGTCCCCAGTGGTCTACACGACCGACTTCTGACGTGTTGAAAATGTCATGTGATTGAGTCACAGGGCCATGACTGTGGACCCCTAAGGGTTAAAGGCCCACTTTACATATGTAAATGTTTATGTCCATTTCAAAAGGTGTCAAGTGTCACTGCCTTCATATGCGTCCATTCTAATGAGTGTTTGTCAATCAATCCACCAGAGGATGCCGCTCTTAATTAACATACTGGCCGAACACCACAAAGAAGAGTAAAGTTTTTTGAGAGGAAGAAGCAGAAGAAAGTCAATATAATAACAAACATGGTGATGACAGAGGAGGTTTTACTAATGTGGATACTAATGTTGACATTGAGAAGGGTAGTTGTCTTAAATATGTCGGTAGTTTTTCACTAGCTCGTACAGTCACTCATTGAAAAGTTCTGCCATTTCTGGAAATTATTGTCTTCAAATCTCAACACTGCCCCTCATGGTTCCCAGTGGTACTGCTCCATATTCTTCATTTGGGTTCGCATCTGCAAGCTCCCAGGGAACAAACAGAATAATGCACGTAATGAACACAGAGGACGGACAGAATGATTCATCCATATAAGTATGTGTCTTTAACCTCCTGAGACCCAGGAAATGTCAGCAAAGTAAAAGCATTTTTTTGTTTTTTATTAAATAAGTGCATATATTGGAAACATCATGATCCAACAGTTTTTTCAGATGCAGTTTTTAAAATTTTTATGGAATGTCCTTTGTGGCGGACAGTTTTATTTCTTTCTTTTTTTTTTTGTATAAAGTTTTGAAAGTCTTGTCCACAAATGTGGACAGAAAACCCATAGCTGGGTCTTAGGAGGTTATTGTAGAGCATGAATGGGCCTTAAGGATTTTATTACTTGTAGTAGATGTGTGTATTTTACCTGAGCACCTCACAGAATGTAAAATCAAATGTATTTTGCAATGACAATAAAGCTTATTCTATTCTATTCTATTCTATTCTATTCTATTCTATTCTATTCTAGATAAGTCAGGAGAAAATGCATCATGCAAACATTTTACCAATGGAACAATTATTCATTACATGGACAAACAAAGCATGGCATATTGTGATCTGTTTCAAGGACATCTTTTTCTTCAAAACATTTACGCTGTTGCGAGGTAAAAGTAAATAAACACCCTTTGCAGATGATCAAATGAATCTGAGAGCTTTGGGAAACAATACCACAAGTCAAATGATTAAACAATGTTTATTATACATAAGACTGGAAAAGCAAAGTTATTCCCTTCAAGGTTAAATCCTGTATAGAATATTAGCAAACAAATATTATGTTGTGACATGTGATGTGCCTGTGGCATACCACCTGGATGTGCATGAAAATTAATGAGGCATTTTTGTTATTGACTTCTTTTCAGTTTCAGTTCAGTAATAATGACATATTATGATTTTTGCCCTTATATAGATCCAACAATAGTGAAAAAAGATGCTAGGAATCATGTTGTGTCTAGAAAACACAACTAACTTGGAACAAACTGTATAAATATCCTCATTTTTCTGTAGGGCATTTCAGATTTTAAGTGCTGTCATATATTAGTAATATTCTTTCTTTATCTTTTTAAATTTTTATTTAACAAAAAAGTCCCTTGAGAATAAAATCTCTTTTTCGAGGGAGACCTGGAGACTTCTCAGCTTTAATGACTGCAACTATTTTTAAGGTTTTATTTGTTTACTGAATCACGGTTGCATGCTTTCTTTTTTTAATTTTCACTTTCTTTAACTCAGCTTTAGTGAGTCTGAAGCCTTTGTTATATCCAGAGCACAGGAGACCACCTGACAAACACAGCTTAATGGGGAACATTCCTACGGGTGATAACTCTCTCAGCCATTTTTGGTATAAGTAATGTTTTGAGGGAAATTACCAGACCGAGCTAAGGATTCGTTTTATGACTCCAAAGCCACTTAAGAGCTTCAGGACATGAGACGTACTGACCCCACCCTCTGCAGGGATCAGTGATATGTGGAATTCACCAGAGGACAAAGACATGGCTAGTTTTTTAAGTTGTGAGGTCCAATGACTCTGCAACATGCAGAGATTTATAGAGCTGAGAATGTAAGAAACTCAGATCTAACCTAAGCCTGATCGATGGAATTAAATAGACTTAGCATCAACATGGACTTGGTGCTACTCTGGTTCATGTATCTAAGGGGCCGTTTACACGGCGTAGGATTCAGTCGACTCCGGGAAGATTTCATCGCAGATTAGCCTTCTGTTAACATGGAAACGGTGCCTAGAGTGCCTGAATCCGGAAACTTTTGATACCAGGGTCCAGGGTGGAATGTTATCGATACGCTCCGCATTTCAGCTCCGTGTTAACGTGAATCGGAACGTTCCGGGGTAAAATACGACGTCACCGCATGCGCGCGCAGCCAAGCACCGCCAATTAACCCACTCCAGGCCAGTTGGTGGCGGTAATGCGCCTCCAAGCTGGTTTGCCAGCCTCTATGACACAATAAAGCTGCAGAAAAAGAAGGAACAACCACAACAACAATGGCCGGTTTCAGAACAACATATGTGCTGCTAACTGTGCTCAGCTCGTCTGTCCAGACAAAGAAGTCCTGCGTCTTTGTACAACCACTCGCCATTGTTGTTTGTAAATAGTGTTGTCCGCCTCTTCTTCTTCTTCTCCTCATTTAAAGGCTGTCTAAACCGGAAATCGTTTGTGCGCAGGCGCGTGTTTTACCGCCACTGTTTCACTACAGCTCTACATCGCCAGCTACTGGTCTGGCATGGCCACTACAGCGTATTCAGCCGTCCTCGCGGACTCATGTTAACGCAGATCGTTATCATAGCGGCTTCGTCTTAACGCGGAATGATTTTATAACGCAAAGGAGAAATCTTTGCAGAGTGTTGCCGTGTAAACGTACCCTAATTTGGAACCATTCAGAGCATTTTGACCAAAAGTAGCTATATTGTTTCAGAGAGTGGAAAGTCGGTTCCCTGCTTTAATAAAAATATACTTTTTTCCCTTATCTGGAAAAATGAACTGCAAAGACATCAGTAGAAATATCATATTCTTCAGGTTGAAAAGACAGGATGCAGACAACAGCAACAATGGGAAAAGAGGAAGTGGTGGAGAGACAGAGAGGGGCAGAGTGTTCTGTTTGATGGTAATTCAGTGATTTCTGGGAAATCATTAAAGCAGCATGAGAAAAAACTAGTTGTGTAGTTTGGCGAAGTCTGGCTTCACTCAAAGGCAAGATAAGTAATAAATGGAGCAGGAAAAATCTTAAAGAATACTGATACTTAGATGAAATAAGGCTAGTACTGTGCATGGGACCGGGTTTCCGAGAAATCTAAATAGAACTGGTTCACGAGTTAATGAGGAGGAAAAGGACCAACCTGGGCATTTTCACCATGATTCAGTTCAGAAATGTGTACTTTGGTGTCACACTGAAACCAAAAATGAACCATTGTGGATGCATCATCTGTGACAGGTTGAAATAGTAACAGTAATAGTGGTTAATATTTTTATGCTCATTCTCTCTTGCATGCTATTCCCAATTATTTAGTTATTGTTGTTATTATTAATATTATTAGTAGTAGTCGTCGTAGTAGTAGTGGTAGTAGTAATAGTAGTAGTAGTAGTAGTAGTAGTAGTAGTTATAGTATTAGTATTATACATCTTAAATTCTCTTTGCATTCAGTGTGGATGGAAAAGTAAGATTTTCAGTGTACAGGTAAACCTGTGTCTTTACTGTACACATGACATCTGTTAAACCACCTACTCCCAGAAATACAGCCTTTAAAACTACTTATTTTTACCTTTTAATGTTTTTTTTTTTTTTTTTTTTTTTACTCAAACCCAATTTTTTTAACTTCGTGTTTTTAACTTGAGTGGTTTAATCTAATAATTGGAATGACCGATTGTTAGAATTTTTCACCATGTTTTTAGCCATACAGCACCATCGACCCAAACCACCATTAATGTAGTACTGTCTTTTAGGAATATACTCTCTATTTTATATTTTATCCTTGCCCTATCGGCAGGGTTGACCACCACTGCATGAATTAACCTCCAGTGGCCATTTCGGCACCTGTGTGAAGCCACCTCTGGACTTTAAGCATGCATCGAGTGGCTTTGGTGTAAGCTGACAGGACTGTTGTTAGCCTAGCAGCTAAGCTACACCTGTAAGTGGAGACCTACCTGTGGCTGTCACTGACCAGTTCCTGCGCTCTGCCCCTGGGATCTCGCTGCTACTTCCATGGCTGCATCCACATCACCTGGAGACAAGGTTATTATTAACAAAAAGTAATGAAATAAAGAAAACTAGAATTGAAAAAACATTTTCGTTAACTGAAATAAATAAAAACTATAATCAAAAGAAAAAAGACGACTAACTGAAACTGTATTGTGTACTTATAAAACTAACTAAAATGTATAAAAATTAGGCGATAAAATTTCCTTCATTTTTGTTTTTGTCAATGTCAGATTGATATGAAATAGATTAAGCAATTTTAGCTGTTGGCACCATACAACACTTTATGGTGCGTCACTTGGTTTAGAGTTGTCTTCTGGTCCCCACTGTACCTGGAAACACTAAAGCAGCAGAGTCCTATATGGGATTTATGTGAATGTGACGGAGAAGAAGAGAAAAGATATGAAAAAACTAATACTAAAACTAAACTAAAACTAAGCATTTAGAAAAAAAACCCAAAAACTAATAAAAAGTAGCAAACCTGCTCTAAAAACTAATTAAAACTAACTGAATTAGAGAAAAAACAAGTCAAAACCAAATAAAACTAAACTATAATGAAAAATCCCAAACTATTATAACCTTGCCTGAAAACAGCCACTCATCCAAGTCCACAAAAGCCTGCAGAGGGCTTACAAGAGAATCGCGGATCTCCAAGAGGATATACTGCTATGCTATTTTGCTATGCTATACTACTCTCCACAGAACTAGTGGAGAAAGACGCGCAGCTCTCCGGTTTCTCCAGCCACCTCCCTGTACTGTCCAGCCTGTTTTTGAAAAGTGCAGAGAAGCCCAAAGCCCCCTACAATGACACGGTGTTATGGGATCCATCCTCTGCCTGTCCTCGTCCCTCGTGTTCAACACCCTGGTCTGAAATGGTGATACGTGGCCACAAAAAGAACACGAGCAAAGTCTCATCACCACCAAGGATCAGCACATCAAACCACTTTGGCGTCCTGTCCATGGAGGATCCTCTGGCTCCCCCCACCGAGGCTGGTGTGCTCCCCATCCCACCTGGCTCGGTCCGGGAACTGGCTCCTGCCGACATCGTGGTTGCCTCTGAGCTGGTTACCGGTGACGACAACCTCCGCAACCTGTTCCCCACTCACTTTTCCACCCTTGTAGCCTCTGCTTTCCCTCCACCTAGAGGTTGACGATGCCACTGAGTCTCTGTGCTCTACACTGAGCTCTTGTCTGGATAGCCTGTGTCCTCTATCCACCAGACCCAATCGATCCTCCCAGTCCCACCCATGGTTCAATGATAACCTCCGGTTGCTGTGTACCAACCTCAGAGTTGCAGAGAGAAAATGGCACAAAACAAAAAGCTCTTCCGACTTGATCACATTCCAGTCACTGTTATCATCCTTCTCATCTAGTGTTACTGCTGTGAAGAAGGCTTTCTACAATGACAAAATTCACTCTGCCACCGACACCAAGAAACTGTTCTCAGCCTTTAAAACCCTACTCAACCCTCTGCCTCCACCACCCACTACCAACCTGACAGCCGACAATTTTGCCTATTTTTTTACAAAGTGGCAACTATCAGCAGTCAGTTTACTGAACTGCTCATAGACTGCATGCCTCCTCCATTAAAGGGCCTCACCAATCCTCCAACATGTAGCAGTCCTACTACATATAGTACACTCCTCCCTCTCCCCTGATTATGGGTACTACTAACTCAACAGACAAAAGCCCAACTGCGTCATTCCCTTCATTTACCCCTCTCACAGAGAACGAGGTGTCTAAACTCCTTTCTTCTAGCCATCCTACGACATGCCTGCTGGACCCTATTCCATCCAACCACTTACCATCTGTAGCCCCCACTGTCATAGCACCAATCATACATGTGATATATGCTTCACTGACATCAGGAACATTTCCTATGCCCTTCAAACAAGTGCAGGTAACACCACTGGTTGAAAAACCTTCCCTCACCCCCACTCAAGTGGAGAATTATCGACTGGTCTTATTCCTCCCAATCCTTTCTAAGACCATTGAAAGAGTGGTTTTCAAACAAGTCACAGAATTCCTCTCCTGAAATAACCTCCTTGACACAAACTAATCTGGCTTCAAAAGCGACCACTCCACTGAAACGGCTCTGTTGTCTGTGACAGAAGCCTTGAAAGAAGCTAGAGCTGCAGCTAAGTCCTCAGTACTCATCTTACTTGACTTGTCAGCAGCATTTGACACTGTCAGTCACGACATCTTATACTCTTAAAACATGGGCATCACAGGCAGTGCACACCCCTGGCTTTAATCTTACCTCACTGGTTGGTTGTTCAAAGTGTCCTGGTTAGGGCACACATCTGCATTACACCACTTTGCCATGGGGGTCCCCCAAGGCTCTGTACTGGGGCCACTACTCTTTGCCATGTATACCACCTCACTGGGTCAGATCATCCACTCACATGGTTTCTCATATCGCTGCTATGCTGATGATACCCAGCTCTATCTGGCATTCCCATCTGATGACTCCACAGTCTCAGCACAAATCTCAGATTGTCTCTCTGACATATCCGCATGGATGAAAGCCCATCACCTCCAGCTAAACCTGTCCAAAACTGAGCTGCTGGCCTTCCCAGCTAAGCCAACTATACAGTATGACATCTCCATTAAAACTGACTCCTTATCTTTTGCTCCTACCAAAGTGGCAAGAAACTTGGGAGTCATGATTGATGATCAGTTAACCTTCACAGATCATGTTGCCTCTGTCACCCAATCATGTCGCTTTACTCTGTTCAATTTAAGAAAGATCAGGCCATACCTAACCCAACAGGCCACCCAGCTCCTGGTATAGACCATGGGTATCTCCCACCTTGACAACTGCAATGCCCTTCTAACAGACCTCCCAGCCTGTGCTGTCAAAACAGTACAGGTGGTCCAGAATGCGGCGGCACATCTGGTCTTAAATCAGCCTAAAAGTGCATGTCATCCCTTTGTCCACTGAGTTACACAGGCTACCCATAACTGCCTGCATCAAATTCAAATCATTAATGCTAGCCTACAAAGTTCTCTGTGGGTCTGCTCCTACCTACTTAGGTGCACTGATAAAGGCTTATGTTGCCCCATGACCACTCTGCTTGTCTAGAGAATGTCGTCTGGCAGTCCTGAAACCTTGCACAAGACAATCCAGGCTCTTTTCTTGGGTCATTCCACGTTGGTGGAATGATCTACTGAGCACTACCACAACAGAGGCGTCCCTGCCTATCTTCAAAAACTCTTGAAGACCCAGCTCTCAGAGAGCACCTCCTGTCCTAGCACTTTCTAAGATTCCATTTTGAGGGTATTATTATGTTTATTCTGTTGTTTTATTTGGTATTTTTATTTTACTGTTTTTAATTGTACAGCTGTTTTTATGTCTTTTTAAATCTATTCTTGTATTTTATTGTATCATTTTGCTTTTTTTTTATTCTTTATGATACTGTTTTTAATTGTACAGCTGTTTTATGTCTTTAATCTATTCTTGTATTTTATTCTTTTATTTTGGTTTTTATTTATTCTTCTGTACAGCACTTTGGTCCACTGTGGTTGTTTTAAGGTGCTTTACAAAAGAAGTAGAGAGAGAGAGAGGAGAGAGAGAGAGAGGAGAGAGAGAGAGAGAGAGAGAGAGAGAGAGAGAGGAGAGAGAGAGAGAGAGAGAGAGAGAGAGAGAGGAGAGAGAGAGAGAGAGAGAGAGAGAGAGAGGAGAGAGAGAGAGAGAGAGAGCTTGATTGTTAATCTTCCCCTGTAAATTGCTTTGGAAAAAAGCATCTGCCAAATGCATAAATTTAAATGTAAATGTAAATGTAAAAACAACTTTGAATCTTTAAAATGAGAGGTTGGAGACAACATCAATGGTTAAGTCTGAGAAATCACCTGAAAAAAGAATAAACAATAACTGTTGACTAAACCCAGTACTTGGTGGTTTAATATCTCCTGAGGTTAAAGAAAACCTAAAAACTAAGACGAAAAAGAGTGTGCAGACTTTCACTTGAATTCAAGGACAAATATTACACAAAGTGAAAAAACAAACTCAGTGAGCACTGAGATTATAAAGAAAGGGGAGACAAAAAAAATGGAGCCACATGGGGTAATATATGAACATATTATGGTCTGTTGTGCATCAGGCATGACTCTCCCTACAATGGCACATCCTTGATAACTGTGGTTCCACTCACAATGTGTGGAAATGGATTTGTTCACCACATGATAATAAAGATCTGGTTCAAAAGGCAGATTTACTATCAGGTTAAATCTTTTATACTGCTGTCTGCAAGTGTGTGATATATTTATACATTCCGGTATGCTTACAGTAAGTTAATGTTGGATTGTTTGTGCTGACAGACGGTTCGTTACTCACATGAACTAATCCTATTATCAAGACATCAACAGCTCCAGTTGTCTGCATGATAACAGATACAATAAACTAATTTCTATGTTTGTTTAAATCCTAACCATCACTCCTAACTGTTAGATTAAAACTGCAGTTACCTAGTATTATCAGATGTCCAACCCTACAATATAGACTTCAAGACAAACTTCACATAAGACTATGAACACATAAAGTTACATAGGCTTTAATAATGTTAAGTAGTAAACCTGCATTTCTTGGTGTCATTTACTTTAATTTAAAGAGGACATCAGATTTCTCAATACATAAGTCCCATTTAAGACAACCGGGCCTAGGATCTACCAGACCCACCAGACCCATCCTGACACACTGCAATGATTCACCAGGTTACATGATGATATTCACTGCACCACTGGGAAAAGGATGTGGGAAGCAGGAGCTCAATTGTATTTAAAGTAAGTGAGAGTGAAACAGCTTATTTGGAACAAGACTGAAAACTAGGAGCATTAAAAGATGAACAGTGACGTATTTTGATGTAACTTCCAAATATATAAATACACCCTGAATGGTCAGATCCAATCGGGGATGGCAAAAGGTACACACATGCTTTACCTAAGTAGAAGAATAGATATTTGTTTAAAAACATATTCTGATAAACGTAAAAGAACTGATTCAACCTCGAGAACTTAAAGAGTATTTCTACATTTCTATGTTGCATTTATGTCTGTGCAAATATAAATGAAGCTCACATTATCTATGCTGGCTCTCACTGAACAGACTTCAGTTAAGTATTTTCTTGAGTATGTGTGATATGTACTCTTTTATACACCAAGGACTCATCTTTTTGTGTTATTGTCTGGAAGAAAAACTAATCAATAACCACCTTTGAAAAAAAAGTAACAAGCCTGTCTGTAGAATGTTAAGTGTAGAATGTGACGATATTTGTGATGTAGATGTTTGTAGATGTTTTAAATTATAGGGAGTAAAACCAAAATGTTGTCATACAAATAAATATTCACATAACGTACAGACACCCTCATGATACTGAACTGTTTATACTGTTATTTCCCGTTAGACTGCACTGCAATGTAAATATATGCACCTATAAAAACATATAGAAAACACACATATATGTATGTAACATTTACTTGTTGCACATTCTGCTCTGGATTCTGCAATATGTACATGTGAGAATTTATTTTTTGGTTACTGTAATATAGTGAGTTACGTGAATATTTATATAGTTGCTTTAATTTTGTACATTTTGGTTCTGTCTTCTAGTGTCTTTTTGTTTTGTTTTTTTTGTCTGTTTGTATTGTACAGCACTTTGACAACCTTTTGTTTTTCTAAATGTGCTATATAAATAAAGTGGATTGGATATTTTTTTTAAGTTATGTCCTTAACATTACATTTTTTTGAAGGTTTATCTAATTTGTATTGCACAACCTTATGGACAGTTGTTGCATTTCACTTTGCATAGCCTGCGCATGTGACAAATAATAATCTTGAATGTTATAATTCTATCAACTAGACCCAATCTCTGTCTTAGTGCTGCAACAAGTCTCTATACATGACTGTTTAGCTGCCATTAAAGACTGGATGTCCCACAATTTCCTTCACTTAAACCCGAGTAAAACAGAAATTCTCATAATCGGACCAGACGCCTTCTCCACTTCAGTTGAGCAGTTTATTGGTTCCCTCCACTCAAACATCACACCCACTCTTAAAAACCTTGGTATCATCTTTGACCAACATCTGTCTTTCAAACACCATGTCACTAAGCTTGTCCAGTCCTGTTTTCTCCAACTCAGAAATATTGCCAAAATCAGACACATCCTCTCCCTTTCTGACCTCGAGCTCCTCATCCACACCTTAATTTTCTCCCGTCTAGACTACTGCAACTCACTCTTCACCTGCCTCAGCCAGTCCTCCCTTAATCGTCTTCACCCGCCAGTTTGTTAACACGCACCAGTCGTCGGTCCCACATCACTCCAGTACTCGCATCCCTGCATTGGCTTCCAATAAAATTCCGCATCCACTTCAAAATACTCCTAATTACTTTTAAAGCCCTGCACAACCTCGCCCCCAGTTACATTTCTGACCTCCTAGTTTCCTACTCACCATCACGACCACTCCGTTCATCAAACCTTAACCTCCTATCCATCCCCCGCTCCAACTTCTCAACAAAAGGTGACCATCCTTCTGCAATTCTGGCCCCAACCTTCTGGAATAGTCTTCCCCATTTCATCAGATTCTATAGACACCTTCAAGCGACTCTTAAAAACTCACTTTTATCAACAAGCATTTCATTAAATCAGTACAGTGTAGTGTGTGTGTATGTATGCATATATTTGTGTATGGAGGTTTGTTTACATCTATATTGTGTCTGTGTATTTGTTGTATTAAGTATTGGTTATGGGTCTGTCTTAGGGGTGGTTTGGGACATATGTGACCATGGTGTTCGTTCAGTATGTGTTGCTTGTGCCAGAAAGTTTGTATCTGCATGTTGAAACTGTTTTCTTATTCTTGTCTTTCCGATTTGTTCTTATCTATCTCTCCTTTATGTGAAGCACTTTGTAACATGTTGTTTTAAAAAGTGCTATATAAATAAAGCTTTACTTACTTACTTACTTATTTATGGTATAGCAAAACAACATAAAGAAGACAGCCACTGACATCTTATCAGTAGTCATTTTTCCACTTGACACCTGCGCAAAACTTTACCAATATTTACTAAATGTCGAAAAAACACGAGTGCGTAATGTCATTTTTTCCATTAAATCACAAATGCAATGATATGTTTATGTATTATCGCGAGATGACATGAGAAGTCATTCCATAAACATGGCAACAAACATAAATATGGTGTTGATTTACAGATATATTCATTATTATTATATATTACCCCTCTATTTCGTTCTAAATTAAAAAATGATTGTTTCCTGGTGTGTTCACACATACCGCCACATGTTTCTTCTTTGCTTGTTGTAACATACGTCAACATCCGTTTTTAATTCACCTGACTGTAGTTGCGAAAAAAGGTCTTTCCATTGCAGTTTTGCGGGATATACCATTTGCGCTACGCCCGAAAAACCACCTCTTGCCAGTGCAAAAAGTTTTAATTGAAAAATGAGACTTTTGGCGAAATTGTCATTTTACCATTAGGTAAATTTTTAAGTATTTTTAAGTTAAATTTGCGCAATTTAAGGGTCAATGGAAAAGCGACAAATTTATGTAGCATTAGCATATTGTGTCACTGTCACGGTAGTGTTTCTTGTTAGCAATAACTACTTTGCATTTAAAGTCATTGGCTTTGTTTCATTCCCTCCTCAGCTTTATTTGGACATTAGAGGTCCTTTTAAATAACCATTCTGAGAGCAGTCTTATTTTAGTGCCATAAGGTGTTTGTCACTTGATGGATGGTTTTCTGTAGCTGTGGCAGAACTAAGGACAGCGCCTTGAAATAAAATGAAAACCTTGGTAAGACTATAGTCGGTACATGTGACATTGTCTGGTGACAAATCTATAAATAAGTGAAAGCATTCATTTTTAAGCTGTGCTTTAAAGTAAATAAAAAATGTTAAAAATATAATACAATAATAATTTATTGATGTCATTTCATACAATAGCAATGAAAAGAAGATACCAAATGCAAATGTGAAATGTCACACACTGAATCATGAACCAATTTTCTTCTTTTATTTTTTAATATATGATGCATTGGTTGAATTACGCTAAGTTTCCTTAAGGACAGTCTAATTACTTTATGGTCTACCAGTTCATGTCCTTCAGCAATTAAAACTAACAATGAGAGCACACCTTTACTGGGAAGGGCTGTGCCGTGCTGAACATAGATCACTTTATTTTAATAATTCATCTGATGAATAATGGAATATGCATAATAACATAATAAAGTAGATATTCATGAGCTTCTTGGTCTTTTCTGCATGCCACATGACAGAGAGATGTGTTTTCTTGGATCACAGGCTCATGTACAGATATCAAAGCTGGATCATAGAAAGTTTCCAATAACTAGATGATACTAATATGTTACCTTACTAATGCTCAAACGCTCGTCTCCATGTAAGCATTTCTCTCACTCTTAAATCTGGTTTGACAATAATGACTATCTCCCGTGATATGCAAATGTGCGACATGTATAAAGATTCACTTTGTGAGGTTATTAAAATGTTTCACGGTCGATTGGCTTGGTTCATTGCACATGTAAGCAGCAGAAAATCACATTTAAATGCGGTTCTAAGTGAGCACAAGGAAGAATGATAATGGGCATAGTCCTGAGAAAAGAAGTCAGTTTTATAAAGCAAGTGCAGCTGTAATAGTTCACTGGACATTAGATGGTTTTCATAGTTTCATAGAAAACAGGACAGGGATATGAAAAAGAATTGGAAATCATAAATCAAATATTTGCGTACGTACAACAAACTACAGATCAACATAGATCCATACGTGCTCATATTCCTGCCCTGCCTGGTGTAAGTGGGCCCAAAGGGACGTTCAGAGATGGGTGCTGTGTTATACGTACACTATGTGAATGTATTTGTGTCAATAGAGGAAGTAACAAAATAATGCATATGCATGCAACAATGTATACAGTATCATAACCTTTGCCTTGAGCAGCATTTATAGAAACTTCAGTCTGAATCTAAAAATCTGTCTGACAGATAGGTGGAGGGATATGTGAGGTTTTTTTTTTTCCTTTTTACAGTGCTGGGCCTCTGGGTTAAAAGCAAAAAAGATGAAGGAAGTCAACTTAATACGAGTAATTTAGGAGGCCATGCAAGTCTTTTCACTTCATAAAACAGATACAGTGTTTGAATGGGGGTGTTTTCACCAAGGAACGTGAAAAAATAATGAAAAAACTGCAATCAACATTGTGCTTACAGCACATTCTGGGTTCAGGGTAATTATTGACTTTCTAAGCTTGATTGTAGGGGGAAAAAATGAATGATAAACCATCAAACTAGAACTTTTTATTTCTTATTTCAGTGCTCTTCATAATAAGTTCTACATCTGTAGCCACTGGCCTTTGTGGGAGCTTAGCAGCACTATCGCACGGTCATTTCTGTGAAGTACATAGTCACTTTGTTTTTTGTGAATACTTCGGTGGATTTCAGTAATATGATAATTTCAACCTTGAATTTATGATCCAACAATACTAAACGTCCAGCGACTCCAGCTGAAACGTACATCTTGTTAACCCTTTATTGGGCAAGTGACTATTTTTGGTAATTTCTGCATGCACTACAAGACAGTGACAGCAACAGTTCCAGTGAGGACAGTGAGTCAACAATCTCAGGTCCAATGTGGTCTACAGGGTCTGTAAGGTCCACCTCTGCATCAACAGTGAGTGTAACTGCCTTGTTAGGTACCATGAAGTAATGGTACCAAAGTAATGATATTCAAAGTGATAATGTGGATGTTGACAGGTGTCTGGATCAGTACTTATGTTGTTCTAATATTCTAAAAGTGATGTCCTAATGTTCTAAAATCCATGTTCCTTTCACCTTACATGTGACTTTTTTGTATTTTTTTTTTTTTAATAAATACTTCTTTAATTTTTATTTTGCCACTTATGGGTAAGGAACCAAATATGGTAATTTCATTAACCTTGATTTTCTACATAACAACATTTTTTGACAAATGCCACCAAAGTAATAAAGTCTTGTCAGGTCCTCCAATAACACACTAAGGTTGAATATTTGAATTTCACAGTATTTCAATGAGTGGGTTAATTTATTTTACACCTTACATTCAAACACAGTATAAAGGTGTTTTTTTCTTTTTTTTTTCAAGGACATTTAATATTTTTCATGCTTCAAAGTTTAACTTCTTTTTAAAGTCGTACAGATTCATACTTTCTTCAAAAAATGGCAAAAATCTCAATGACACGGCAGCAAAAGAATGACGTCTTCTTAATGTGCTTTAGTTATTTCAAACTCAGTGCAGTAGTTCTGTTATTATGTCCATGCCTGCAGACATATGAATTTCTCTGTGCATTTTTATATCTGTGCATGGCTGCTTATAACTAGAGCAAGCTAAGGGTGTGTGTTCAGCAGTGGGGCCACTCGGCGCTCTCAAACTGACTGCCTTTGGGAGCTGCAGTCTCCCTGATGGATGGCCTACCCACCTTCTAATGTGCGCTCCCATGTAGTACCACCAACCCAGCTGCTTCAAACCCACGTTCCACTGGGCTTCTTTGGCATAAAGCACTCTCAACCCCGAAACCTGCGACGGTACTATATTTGAGTTTGGATATAGACACTATTTTTATTGCTGCAGAGGCAATAGATGTAGTAAAATTGCAACTAAAATGCACATTTTTACTCCTAATGAAACAGTGAATGCCTAACAGGGCTGAAAAGGCAGAAGAGAAAAGAATATAAGAAAAAAAAAAAACCTTGTCAGAATGAGGATTTCTGAAAAGGGAAAGATGAATTCATGCACGTTGACTTTGTCAGCTTAGAGTGAGAGCACACTGGCTGAATAAACCACTGAGCGAAAGGTTTTATTTTTACTTAAATAGAGGAGCTAGTCTGCAATTATGTTGGTTTGAACAAAGGTAGAGAAATCCATTACAAGACAATCTAATGTTCACCAGTAAATGAACATAACAAGGTTTACTAAGTAGGGAGCCAGTTTTATTGGATTAAACAGTTAATTAATAGGCCGGTGTGTCTACAACTCAGAATAAAAAAAAAAAGAAAAAGAAAAAACAGAGAAGCAGAGTGATTACAAGGATATGACAAATCAAGTTCACTGTGGACATCTGAGAATAATGAGTGTAATGCAAACAGAAAGCCTGTTAATAATATATTTTCGGAGTCTGTGGGTTCCAGTGACTTTGGTAATGAAAACAAAATACACCCATCTTCAGAGGAAACAAGCTCTTAAGTAACTTATTTTACACATTATATCCAAAAATAGCAAAAAGATGTTTTTTTTTTTTAATGTAGTATTCTTTTTTATTTCTGAGAGGGTTTCAAATTGAGATCAATACAGAATGTACATATGTTTACTGTTTAAAGTTGCCACAGATTTAAACATTCTTCAAAAATTCTTAAATATTCCCTAAAAAAATCCCCTGATAATCCCAACCAGATGATACAGCACAACAACTGAAAGAGCTGGAAAACATTTGATGAAGCTGGCATCTGTTAACGCACGCTTTTAAAGATCCTATCAAAACCCTCCTAACGTCCATATGTCTCTCCAACCACAGCTTTAATAAACAATCTTTAAGTGCACAAATTTGACAACGCTGCATTTTCCACCACCTGTCTTGATGACTATGGATGCATCATTTCTATTCACAGCTGCTGGCGGTTCCCAGGTCGAGTAAAGTAACTCGTTGGGCTTTTGTGGTCACAGTCTGCAGAAAGACAGGGAGATGAAAGCTCAGACAGATTCAAAGAAAACTTCAAATTCTACTCTCCATTTCCATCCCGAGGCCTTTGTGGACTATATTTGCAGGTGCTGAGCAGTATCTTATAAGATGTCTGAACTAAACTGCTCATGTAGGATGTTCAAAAATTTAATTAAATTAAATCTATAAGATGATGTTGTTCATAGTACTACAAATACATCAGTGATGTGTGTTGTATAATCAAATGCTTCGTCAACACTAATGCAGATATTTTGTCAGGTTTTCACCACTTTGCACCTCTCATTCACATGTAAACTGTATTTAGGGTAAAAAAAAACCCCAAAAAACCCCTCAGAGATATTTAACCCTAGTGACTATTTTTGGTTATTTCTGCACACATTACAAGAAAGTGACAGCAACAGTTCCAGTGAGGACAGTGAGTCAACAATCTCAGGTCCAATGTGGTCTACAGGGTCTGTAAGGTCCACCTCTGCATGAACTGAGTGTACCTGCTTTGTTAGGTACCATGAAGTAATGGTACTAATGTAAGGAATGATGTTCAAAGGGATAATGTGGATGTTGGCAGGTGTCTGGATCAGCACTTACGTTGGTCTAATGTTCTAAAAGTGATGCTCTATTGTTCTAAAATACATGTTCCTTTAAACTTACTACGGACGCACTGATACCACATTTTTCCAGACCGAGTACTTACATTTGAGTACTTGCCGATACCGAGTACCGATATGAGTATTTAATAATCCCATTCCAGTTCTTAGTTCCTTTTGTTAATGTGCTTTATTGTTGTTGTCATTAGTCTGACTGGAACAAAGTTCTGCTACTGACATTTTATGCATTGGAATGAGCATTTCTCAATCAATCCACCAGGGGGTGCTGTTTTTAATTAACCATACTGGACAAATACCATGAAGAAGAGTAAAGTTTTTTGAGTAGAAGAAGAAAGTCAGTAACAACCAACATGGAGGTGACAGAGGTAACACTAATGTGATACTAATGTTGCAGTGTTTTCACTGGTAAGGTTTAAAAGTGAAGTTTCAGCAGGTAGAGAAAAGAGAAATGAGTGATAATTCTCGTTTTTACTTGCACCGCTGCACCGCTCTTTACCCCCGGCCGAGCCCTGGGTAGTTATCGTAAATCTGTCAGTAGTTTTTCACAAACTCACAGTCACTCTTTGAACAGATCCTCTACCTCCACGGTTCTCGCTGGTATTCTCCATCTGGGTATCCCTCCTCAAGCACCTGGAAAATGGATGGAATCTACGCAGACGACAGACAGAACACTCCGTCTGTATCTGTCTGTGTCTTTAACGTTACTTGCAGTCAGCATTACTTTTATCACCATCATTTATTTTGAAAAATCTCCACACTCTTCACACTCCCCACACATTATTGCACTGCCGTGTACCTGCTGCACCGAACTGTGAATATCACACGGCTGTAAGTGGTATCGGTGCATTTGTATCGGATTACTTTTACGAGTATGAATACAAGTACACACACTGAGTATCAGAGCTGATGCCTGATACTGGTATTGGATATGGTGCCGTAAGCTATTGTCATCATGCGGTGTCCGTCGTTGTCGTTGTCTGTCGTCTGTCATCGTCTATCATCGTCTGTCGTCCGTTACAAAAATTTCAATTGTCTTCTTCTCCAAAACTACAATTCCGATTGACTTCAAACTTGGTATACAGCTTCTTTATGATGATGTCAACAAAAGTTAGTGAAATTATTTGGATCCAGATCTGATTCTGGATTTGGTGCAACTTTGAAAAATTTCCTATTATAAGAGAAAGGAAGTGGATCAATGCAATAACATAATAATAATCTAACAATATAACAATACAATAATCTACAGTCCAGCCCTGATGGGGAGATGACCAAAACATAACGGCCACATGCTGATCAGGATCTTCTGCTGGATCCGGGAACTTACGGAAAATTTAACCTGGACTCTTATGGGGAAAAAGTTTCAATCGTCTTTTTCTCCAAAACTCCAGTTCTGATTGACTTCAAACTTGGTATACAGCTTCTTTATGATGATGTCAACACAAGGTATTAAAATTATGTCGATCTGGATCTGATTCTGGATTTAGTGCGACTTTGAAAAATTTCCCCATTATGAGAGATAGGAAGTGGATTGATCCACTAAATCAGTAAGTATCAATGATATCAAGTTGGAATTTGAATTTTTTACAGATCTGATTGGAATATGACCAAAACATGGGCTATTTCTGTAATATAATAAATATAAATAACTGAGTGATAATACGTGGAATCTGGATACATTTCCCAAAGCTTTTAATTTGGCTGGTAAACTACAGGGCCATTGGTCCTATTTTTCTTGTATTATAGGAAGTAGAGCGGTTTGTCCAAAAAGCGAAGGGTTGGCAGTTCAAATTCTGCTCTGTCCTAGTCATTTGCTGTTTGTCCTTGGTCAAGACACTTCACCCACCTTGCCCCCAGTGTTACTCACACTAGTACAGGGGTTGGACAAAATAATGGAAACCCCTTAAAAAATCAACAAAATATAATTTAATATGGTGTAGGTCCGCCTTTTGCGGCAATTACAGCCTCAATTCTCCGAGGTATTGATTCACACAACTTGTGAATTGTTTCCAAAGGAATTTTAAGCCATTCTTCAGTTAGAATACCCTCCAACTCTTTTGGAGATGATGGCGGTGGAAATCGACGTCTTACTTGAATCTCCAAAACTGACCATAAATGCTCAATAATGTTGAGGTCTGGGGACTGTGCCGGCCATACGAGATGCTCAACTTCATTAGAATGTTCCTCATGCCATTCTTTAACAATTCTAGCTGTATGGATTGGGGCATTATCATCTTGAGGTGAAGGTGTTTCTATTATTTTGTCCAACCCCTGTATATGACTGTGCATGAATGTTTGGTAGTGGTCGGAGGGGTCGTTTGGTGCGGATTGGCAGCCACGCTTCCATCAGTCTGTCTCAGGGTAACTGTGGATTCAAATGTAGTTTACCACCACCAGAGTGTGAATGTGAGAGTGAATGAATAATGGATCAATAATGTAAAGCCCTTTGAGTGCCTTGAAAACTGCTATAGACTGCTGTGTACTCTGCTCCGTGCTCATGGAACGTGCTGCTAAGAGACTGGAAACTGACTGAACTGATCTCTCTGAATGCTTTTAAATCCAAACTCAAAGTGCTAGAGAATAACTCAGTGGCTTGCACATGTTTTACATACAGGGTGGGGAAGCAAAATTTGCAATATTTTGAAGCAGGGATTGAAAGACAGTGTATGACCAATTAGTTTATTGAAAGTCATGAGAATTTATTTGCCACAAGAAAATTTACATCATAGAAAAGGTTTTTATTCTATGTGTCCTCCTTCTTTCTCAATAACTGCCTTCACACGCTTCCTGAAACTTGTGCAAGTGTTCCTCAAATATTCGGGTGACAACTTCTCCCATTCTTCTTTAATAGTATCTTCCAGACTTTCTCGTAATAGTTTTGCTCATAATCATTCTCTTCTTTACATTATAAACAGTCTTTATGGACA
The DNA here is from genome assembly GCF_902148855.1 of Sphaeramia orbicularis. Classification (NCBI taxonomy): domain Eukaryota; kingdom Metazoa; phylum Chordata; class Actinopteri; order Kurtiformes; family Apogonidae; genus Sphaeramia; species Sphaeramia orbicularis. The sequence continues at coordinate 49,440,000 of NC_043961.1, read as the reverse complement.
CTCCAGCTATTTTTGAAATCTCCTTTGGTGTGACGAGTGCATTCAGCAAATCACACACTCTTTGGCGTTTGCTTTCCTGATTACTCATATGGGCAAAAGTTTCTGAAAAGGTATGGATAATAGTGTTAGGTATGATTATGACATCAGTATATGTTTGGTTTCAAAACAATTGACGTAGTGCCTGCTGAGAAAAAACAACTAAATGTTCATTGTAAATTTTGCTTCCCCACCCTGTAGGTTGACTGGTCCTGTAAATTATTGTATGTTGTAACTGTATGTTGTAACTATGTGTTGTGCTGCCTCTTGGCCAGGACACCCTTGGAAAAGAGTTTCTTAATCTCAATGGAATTTTCTTCCTGGTTAAATAAAGGTTAAATAAATTTAAAAAAATTAAAAAATATAGAAATCTAATCCATTAATATTATCATTGTTCTTTATATATACTTCTTGAATACTTCTTTATTTTATTTTATTTTTATTTATTTATTTATGTTTTTGTATGGGCAAGGAACCAAATATGCTAACTTCATTGACCTTGATTTTCGACAAAATTTTACAAAAGTAATAAAGTCTTGTTATGTCCTCCAATAACACACTAAGGTTTAAATTTTGAAATTCAGAGAATGTCTATGAGAGCTCTATAAAGAGTTAACAAGACCAACGCGAACACTGTAATGACCCCTCGGCCACCCCTTTGACAACAACGGCTGCCCTGCATCTTTATCCCACCAGTGCCAGTATTCCTTTACCTCATCTGTGGGAGCTTTTGCAATTCTGGCCCCAACCCTCTGGAACAGTCTTCCCCATTACATCAGATCATCAGATTCTACAGACATCTTCAAGTGACTCTTAAAAACTCACTTTTATAAACAAGCATTTCATTAAATCTCTTCTGTTTACGCCCCAGTGAATACATGTTACTGACTTGACTTCTTCCCTGGAGTCTCTGTGCTTTATCACCTCAAAGGTTTTCCCAGGATCATCACAAGTTTTCCCTGGATCATCACAGGTTTTCCTAAGATCATCTCTAGACCTGCTGCTGTGGTCCTGCCTCTCTCCACCTTCATCGTTATCACTCACTTATCCATATAGTTACGATAGTGTTTATTATACTGTTCTATAGATGTTCTAGTTCAGTTATCTGTGCGTGCGTCTCCCCCTACCTCCCCCCTCTCCACCAGTCTCCCTCTATCTCTATCGCTCTCTCTTTTCTCCTCCTTTACTTTCTCGCTTTAACCTCAACTGGCCAAGGCAGACGGCCATCCTTCAGGAGTCTGGGTCTGCTCAAGGTTTCTGCTGTTAAAGGGAAGTTTTTCCTCACCACTGTCACCAGTCATAAGTGTTTGCTCCTGGAGGATTCTGTTGGGTTTCTGTAAATTGGCTTAAAATTTGATTTGATCGTTCTCTCCTTTATGTGAAGCACTTTGTAACATGTTGTTTTAAAAAGTGCTATATAAATAAAGCTTTACTTACTTACTTAGCTTCTCCTGTCTGCCCCCATGACCATGCACTGACATCAGCCAGATTTGACCTTGAAAATGAAGGTCAAAGTCAACACTTAAAGAACTGATCCAAGAGCGTCCCAGTTTGCACCTAAATACCAAACATGAAGGAGATCGGAATATTTGGTGAAAAGTAATCATATTGACACTGATGGATGGACTGACGGACACACACATACACACAGATGGACGCTGCAGGGCACAACAGTACCCCTGTGGCCAGTAGCCGATGGGTTAAAACGCTTTTGAAATGTAGATTTGTGTGTATCGGTGTGAGATTGGAAAACGATGGTGTCTTTAGTTTGCACATTTATTATTGCTTTGTGTAACAAACCTGCACCTGAAACATCAAATCCAGGTGTGTAAATCAGTGTATGACCTGCAGTAGAACGAGGTCAGCACCAACACCTCTGGGAGACGGACCGGACCAGTGTTATGGACAAACCCACATCATGTAAATAATACACATTAACAACCCCAACCATTTAAGGTAACCTAAGTTTATTCTGAACCTGTTGTTGTTGCTCACCTTCTTGACAAATCAAAGCTTCTGCATCTGTTTGTCCAAGTGTTTGGACCAGTTTGTAGTGTTTTTTGAGTTGTTGTGTGGACAGAGGTAGTTTGTAGGAGGAAAGTCATGAAAACAGAATAAAAAAACAGAGGCAAAAAATATCAGTTTAGGAAAACATACATGTTAGTATAAACAGGACATAAACACCTTTTTATATTTTATGTATTTTAGATTTGTATATACTATCTATCTATCTATCTATCTATCTATCTATCTATCTATCTATCTATCTATCTATCTATCTATCTATCTATCTATCTATCTATCTATCTATCTATCTATCGACAGAGAGGGAGAAAGATTTACAAGCGCAGGCTGAAAAAAAGTGGGAATTTAGTGCTGATATTGCATATTCATATATTGAAAACCCTTTTTATGTAGGAAATGTGTCAAATAACCTATTTTATGACTAAGAAAAGAAGAAAAAGGTTAAATTTTTTTTATCATCACTAACACTGAATTTGTTTTCCTCTAAAAAAAACAAAACAAAAAAAAAACAAACTATATTTTACACATACATGCATACATACACTTTTGGATGTAGGGTGAATGATGGCACCTGTGCCTGGAATGTTGTCAAAATGTTTCAGTAGACTGACACTCCTCTCATAGTGATGAGTTATTTGTGGTCAAGGGCGACAGCGGAGCTAGAGGTATGTTGCTCTGATGCATTATGCTAATCTAGTCTCCCAACTGCAAAGTGTTTATTAAGGTAATGAATAAAGCCGTCAGTCTTTCAATCCCTTTCATTCTCCATTTTATGAATTGAAATGCTATCCTATTAATTTTTTTTTATATATAATTTCGATTTGTGCATCACTTGGCTTTCAAGGAGACAAAGATGACTTTTTGACTACATGAGAAATGCAAAAAAATTCTAGCATTTTGTAGATATGAGTTGATATCAAGAGGGATTATTAATAGTGGTCATCTACTGTATGGATGATATTAATAGGAAATGCAGTGAGACAATAACTCCTCGTTGCATCTCCAAAAAAAACAAAAAACGTTTATAACAGCACAAAAACAGCACATTTTCATCAGCATATACACATGGTGTAAAGATCATGAATAGATAAAATATATCAAAATGTTCATTTCAAAGGCAGATGGTGGTGATTATTTCTACCTTATGAACACCTGTAACTAGTCTGCTTTGCTGATTTTTCGTTTCCTCTCAATAAAAGACACCCTGTTGTTTTTATGTGAGTAAAGAAACATGTCTTAAAGCCAATTTTATACACGCACTGAAGTTCCAGAAATGACTAATGGTTGGATTTTGTCACACCCACAAAATAAATCCAAACTGACAAGTAAAACGGCTACAACCAGAGGCAACAAGTCATTTGTCATATGATTGTTTAGGTGCATGATGTTTTATGTGTAATGTCATGCAGCACCGAGTGTAGGAACAGAGCGATTTTAACACTGATATGAGAGTTACAAACCTCCAAATTGTTTGCTGTAAGATCAGTTTTACTACTTTATTCACTGAGGTAACGCTGCATTATGTAGCATCACAACAGTCTGGCTTGTGCTGTCATGTAGGCTATGGAGGGGATAAAAACACTGTTTTGATGTGATGCTGCAATGCATCCTTAAGCCTAACATCTGTGGTGAAATTATAAGATTATATGTAATTTTTCTTTTATATGTGTATCACTAATACTCTCTCCTCTCTCAACTCATGTGGGAGGTAGAATAATACACAAGTGTCTGACAACATCAGTACGAATACTCTTTATTTGGAGTGAAGCAAAAAACAAAAAACGCCCACTACTGTCTTAAATGTTGTGAAGCATTTTTAGAAAGCATTCAAAAAGAAGAAGCTGCACAACAGGTGGATGTCAGACACATATTTATTTGTACCATGGAAAAGCCCATATCTGTTTCCCATTCAAGGAAATTCCATGAGATGGTAAATATCAATGGTAGTAGTGCAGTGGTTCCAAACCTTTTTTGCCTCGTGACCCCATTTTAACATCACAAATTTCTGGTGACCCCAGACATTCAAAATGGAGAATTTTTTTTTTTTTTTTTGCTAAAATTAATTTAGTTTTGATCATCTAATAGTTTGCTATACTATGTTGCAAATAAATGTTAATTTTAGATGACATTTAGTCTATATAATGTATATTATTGTGGACGGAGGCAGAAAAGCCAGGTGTAGATTTCTGCACAAAGTGAGAATTTTATTTTCCTTGGTCAGGATATGTACAGTCAGTCCAGCTTGTATTTACAAAGCTGACAATTAATACTGAACAAACAATAACTCCAACTATGAATTATGAAAGAGCTGCAGCATCTGAAACTGACCACAATGAACATTTGAAAGATAAACAGTACCACAGTGCTTCAGTTTCAGCTTCACAGTTTGTCATGTCTTTTAAGTATTGGGATTGTCTCGCTCAACTCACCATATATTTTTGTATTATGTTTTGTTACCTCCACCAAGGAAGTTATGTTTTTGCCGGCATTGGTTTGTCTGTCTGTCTGTCTGTCTGTCTGTCTGTCTGTCTGTCTGTGTGCAAGATAACTCAAAAAGTTACGGACGGATTTGGATGAAAATTTCAGGAAATGTTGACACTGGCACAAGGAACAAATGATTAAATTTTGGTGGTGATTGGGGGTGGGGGGGCCATGGGGGCCCACTGATCTGCCTTTGTGGAGGTCTGTGCTCTCCGAGTACTTTTCTAGTTTATTTTATGAATTACTAGAAATTTCAGGCCAGGCAACCCCACAGGGGGTCCCGACCCCACTGCAGTAGTGGGAAGTAAAGCTAGGAGTTTTAAAATTTATAATTCATCATATGTAACACTTGCAAATGCCTGCGATAGACTGGCAAATGCCTGAAGCACTGGGCTCCATCCACTGTAAAGGACTCTGCAAGTATAAGACACTGGATGAATGTATTCATGGATTTCCTATCATAGTAGTACAGTACTGCAGTATGGAATCATTTGCTCATCAAACTAACTTCATTGTGAAGATTATAGATTTATTACCTCCACCAAGGAGGTTATGTTTTTGCCAGGGTTTGTTTGTTTGTTTGTTTGTCTGTTTGTTTGTTTCTTTGTCTGTCCGTTAGTGTGCAACATAACTCAAAAAGTTATGGACAGATTTGGATGAAATTTTCAGGGTTTGTTGGAAATGGGATAAGGAAGAAATGATTAAATTTTGGTGGTGATCGGGGGGGGGGGCACAGGGGGGGCCACGTTTGTCTGTCCGTTAGTGTGCAACATAACTCAAAAAGTTATGGACAGATTTGGATGAAATTTTCAGGGTTTGTTGGAAATGGGATAAGGAAGAAATGATTAAATTTTGGTGGTGATCGGGGGTGGGGGGGCCCACGGGGGGGGCCACTGATCAGCCTTGGCGGAGGTCTGCGCTCTCCGAGTGCTTCTAGTATAAATATTGAACTGCCACGTCTTCGCAAAAGACTTTTGAGAAGTCATTCCTCTGTGTGACTTCTCATACCAGCGATGACTAGAAGCCTTTAAACTGCACAGTGAAGTTGATTAAGTCACATCAACTGAACGTTTCTTCTTTAGTTGTGTCCTAAAACAGCTCCTTTGAAATAACATGAAAGTACATGATGTCTGAGCCTCCTAATCATCTAAAACAACATACCTCTGTTGTCTCTACTTTTGGAATAATTTAATTTCCTCAGAGTAGGGAACATGTTGCTCAATTTCTAAAATATCTAATCAGAGCTTTGGGATGAGTGCAAAAAAAACAGAATGAAGTAATTCACTAAAGTCACTGACCCGAATAGAATAAACCAGTGGCCCAGAGTAACCAAGTATGCGTGAACTTTCAAATATTAGCGAGGTTTGCGGTGTGTCTGAAAGTGGTAAAAGGGGAAAAGGTTGAAAAAGCTCAAGAGGATTCTATCTTATAAATCAACATAATCAAGCTTTATGTTTCCACTTGACCTTTAGAACACAGAAAATACTGAAAGACCTCGGAATGATGCTCTTTTGTTAACTATGCAGTACTACATTGAGATTGTAAAACAAGTCGATGCAGCTTCTGTGGATAAATTATAATTAGGGTCATCTGACTAAGAAAATGTGTCGAACAAAACTGTGAAAAATTATGCAGAATAAAAAACGCTCATATACACATAAAGAGGGTCAACTATCAGTAATTAATGAATGAACTCTATAGTACATTTGGACAAAAGATGCTTAATGTGTGCTAAGTACATTCATTTTCATTACATGACATTTAAAAAGTGGTTAAACGCTATTATTTAATTACACTTCACGGCAAAATCATTCCTGCATATAGACTATTCTGTTAAAACGCTTCCATGCTTTTGCTATGAAAAAGAGGTTGGTTTGTGTGTTTGAAATACTAACTATCTATATGGCGTATAAAACTGTGTATTAGTGATTCTCGCTCACTCTCTGGCGCTCACTCTCTATGTTAATTGATGACCTTGGTGTGTCTCTCTTCTTAGCCACTGACTGATCAGTGTAATCGACGAGATCATTATTAGCAAGATCAGTAGCTCCTCCACTCCTATTCACTGCTATTCATCACATCAGGACTTAATTGGATTGCTAATTGATGTGTAGAAACCCATGTAATTGCACTAAAAGGCACTTTCTGCTAGCCTGCCATGCACGAGGGGGGTGGAGTACTCTCAAGCTGTCAGACATACAGTCCATCCAACATGTAATATTTCAGAACATGTGAAAAACTGAAGTGCTGAAGATACAAAAAAAAAAAAAAAAAAAAAAAAAAAAAAAAAAAAAACGAGTTAAAGTGTTTTTCCATCATGTAATTCACAGCAGTATATATAAAGAAGATGTCACCTTGCAAACACACTCACAGACACACATGCGCATAAGCTCCGAGTGTCCTCTAAATATAAAAGAAAAAATAAATGTTTTCTCCGCCTCTTGACACTTGTTAATACCAAGAAGCCTCTGCACCGTCGTCTGTGAGAATTATACCAGCTAACTGATGGCATGCAGTTTAAATTAACATGGTCGATCAACCACGTAATGGACCACAATGAGATGCCATTCAGACTGGAACTAAAGGATCCTTGATGTGGCAGCTAGATAAAACAGAAATCTAATCTCAATTAAGAACAAGTCCCTTTTATTAAAGTCATTACTGTGTTTTCATGGCCCCAGTGGAACCACCCCAGTCTCTGTAAAGAAAAAGCAACAGTCCTCTTTCCTAATGTTTTCCCTTTTTTACCCTTCTGTCAAAGGCAGATTGTAGACTGTTTGTGCAGCTTACTACAGGGAGTGATTTAGCATTCACTTCATCTTTTTTCCCCTCTCTCTTTTCGATTCCCCTTTTCAAACATCTGGACAGTTTCATATTTTTGCTCTGTCCCTTCAGTGACACCTTATATCTTTTGCACAGAGATAGTTGCAATCATGTCTGGTTCAAAGTCCGTTAGAGGTTTAAGAAGTTTTCCGAATGAAAAAGATGAATAATGCATTCTGTCACATGTTCCCCGTTGGCATTTAAATGTTTATACTTTCGGCATGACTCTTAAATGCGTAGTTGTTTGCACACAAATTCTCTGTGGGAAGCTGTCTTTCAGTTTTATCTTATCACAATATAGAAACATGTGACACTGCTGCGTCACTGATACATTATGTATGCTCTAGACCTGCATGAGGGCATATATATATCAGTGGTGGATGCAGAAAAAATAGAAGGGGGGGGGGGTTGCAGGAGAATGATGGGGTCCAGGTTCGGAGCCAGGGGGGTTCAAGGGGGCGAAGTGAAGCAAAAGTTACAGTATAAAGGCTTCAAATGACATAAAACTATATATTTCTTTAACTCTTTGATGCATGAATTATGAGGAACTTAGTCAAGATTTTTATCCCTCTTTAGGCATGAAAAAAACAATGAGATTTTAATGGACTTACGAAAATGTCCACTCAGGTGGACACCATGCGTTTAATTTTTGAAGAAAAGAAACATATATTTAAGATGCAATATCAAACAGTGATATACTGTGTGAAAACTATGAAATAATTTTTTTTTAATGCTGCTAATCTGATGTTTTCTCACATTCTAGCATACTCTAATACTAGTTATTACTCACTTCATGGAGATAATATTGAAAAAAAAAACTTTTTGTGTAAAAAAAAAAGTTAATTACAGTGTAATAAATGGCAATTGATTTACTCTCAAACATGTTAGTGCAGATCAGGTTTATCAAGAACAGCAAAGTTACAGAAATTGTATGAATTGCAGTGTATGGGATGGTGCATAAACGTCCACTGTGTTGGCTGATATGGAACTAACACAACATAACCCATGAATATACAAGAGAACAGCTGTAGAATAACTGTCCACTGTAGTGACCACTATGCATGAAAGGGTTAATTATCATATAAATGATATAATAAAATAGATAATAAAATGAATATAATTTAATCTCACTAATGTGTCCACTTTTGGAACAAAAGCAAAGAGCTGGCTTTAACCCTTAGGGGTCCACGGTCACGGCCCAGTGACTCAATCACATGATGTTTTCAACAAGTCGTAGCGTCGGAAGTCGGTCACGTCGACCACTGGGGATAATTGCATTTGAAAGTGCAGACTTGAAACACTCTCACACTTTTTATTTGAATAGACCAAATACATAATAATCTAAATAATTGGTTAATCTAAATTGCCCATAGGTGTGAATGTGAGAGTGATTGTTTGTCTCTATATGTTCAGCCCTGCGATGAACTGGCGACTTGTCCAGGGTGTACCCCGCCTTCGCCCCTATGTAGCTGGGATAGGCTCCAAGCGACCCCCGTGACCCTAGTGAGGATAAAGCGAGTTCAGAAAATGAATGAATGAAAGACCAAATACAACCAGAGATATGACAGTTTAAAATCGGAGCAAACAAACCTGAATAAATGTGTGAAAATGAGGTGGGCAGGAGTTATATTTCTTACCATATCTTTGTCATATTTTGTCCTTTTTCAAAACGGAAAAAAATGGCCAAATCTGATTCTAAACCACAGACTGCACTAGCATTACAGGTAAGGGTGAGAATGACCCCCACCTGAACCGGATGTGGAAACCGGGAGGACCAGGGATGGGGTGGTGGGGGGAAAACCAGGTGAGAAAACCAGAGAAAATGCCTATGTAAAGATATGCTTTTATGTCAAATATTTGAGTATAGTTTTAATTGATTACACTTTTGATTTTATATACCTAATATTTGGAACCAATATTCACTTTTAGTCTTTGGAAAGGTTTGTTAAGTATCTTTGTGTTGTTTATGTAATAAATTACATACATTTTTCAAATCAGATTTTACATTTTTTGTGTCTTTTTTGGCCTTTTGAGTTGATATAGTAGGTCAAAGTGAAAAAATAATAGGCAGATGAGATAGATGAAATTGTGCTGAAAAAAAAAAAGATACCAAACATGGGTATAGTAAACATTTCTTTATATAGTATATAAAAGTAAAATCGAAAGTACTTAAAACGACCAAAATAGGCTCAGACCCCTAAGGGTTAATAAGGTTGTCAGTTATAGCACTGAATTCTTTTGCAATTCTAATTATTTAAAATTAGAAACAACACAATGCAGTAGAGGTATAGACCTATGTTTGACTACTTTGTGTGATTCACTCAATCACTGGCTGTGATCTACAGCAACTCAAAGGTATTTAATATTCAGTCCGTGCAGTTCTAATTCCCACTGTGTTATAATACATTCCATACCTTCTGTGGCTGCCCTTTGTTTTTCATGCAGACCCAAATGCTGCTTGAATAGACAGTTGTCTCTTCATGATTAGACGTTAGTTTAGATTTAACTCCCTTTACCATATAGACTCTCATCATAAATGGCATGTGCACAGTACAAGGGATAGGAGAGCCTTAGGGCGCATAAATTTGCAGTAGGAGTCCATATAAATAGCACAGTAAGTAATGCTACAGTCGATCATGCAGGAGACCAGGAATCTTGATAAGAGCATTTATATTATTCTCAACATTTTACATGTTCAAATGGGGGCGGTGGTGTGGCATTGAGGGCACCAGTAGGTAAATCGTATATTGGCTAAAATTTGCTTAGAGGTCTTATTTATGCCTTTGTGCATGAGAAATCAATATAAGTGAATCCCCAAAGGAACTTTGTGTTGGTAAATGCAAGTTCTGCAAATTTACAGGATTTCAGTTCTGTTGCAACATGTTGATGGTCATATGAACTATGTTTTCAGGTCAAAAATGTCCAATTTCATCACAATTAATGCTATATTTTCATGTCACAAATGGCCAAGTTATATTTTAACTGAATTAACCTGAAAAACAAATATTCTATTCTTTTAGATTCCCCAGATTTTTCTTACAAGATTATATACTACATATCACATGTTTTATTTTTACAGGTTGCAAAATGTAGTATGGTGCTGATCCATCCTGCTTATGTTATGCCAATACATACATTAAGAATGTCACACGTCACTTTTTAAATCAACAGTTTTCTAATAATAAGCATTTTTATAAAGAAATAACAATTCTATATTGTTATTTACTCTTTAGTATGATGATAAACTATACAATAAATAATTCTGATCCTAGTTTTTGCACAGGGATCATTTGTGGAAACGGTGACATGGCTGCAGAGCATCAGTATGACGGGATCTGTAACAACCATGTCACATCCGTCCACTGACACATTTTGTGTTTTTGTGTCAGCTGTTATTGTTTTAGATCCACAACACTAACATGTATGAATAAGAGGAGAATTAACAATAGTAAGTATATAAGTTTATTACTAATAAAGTACTGGTACTGAGTGACATCATGGGTAATGTCACGTCCGTCCACCAGCAAAAGTTTTCACAAACACATGCTATTCAAAATCCAATATTTCTGAAAATATAGCTTCCACTGTCAAATAATATCAGTAGTCTGTGCACAAATGGATTAGCATTATTTCAACACAGTTCTATGCATTTCTTACAACTTTTTTTTTTTTTTTTTGACAAAAATGGCCATTCATTTGACCCCCTAAGTACGTTTTAGCCGATATGTTTATGTATGTAATGAAAATCAGCAGTGTCAGGGTTAAGACCCTCAACTTTCATCACCTGCTGTTTCTAGAGTTTAACCCAGGTCTTATTATTTCTTTCTTTCTATAAAAAGTTGGAATGTCATTTCTTTCACACATACCATCCAACACATTAATAGAGCAGAATGTGAGTCTTTTGCCTGCCTTGTCGGTGTCATTACTATTGCGAAAAGACTAAGTGATGGAGAGAGAGAGAGGCAAGGAGAGTGTGGAGATAAAACTGGGGGGGGAGAGAGAGACTTTGACGACCAGACTGAGCAGATGTTACACAAATGTCAACATTGGCTTCCATCTCCAATCCAGCGAAAATCACATCATCAAATATTTGCTGTAGCCGTGGATTTTCCTCTGTGTGTCAGTTCTCACCCAGTCGCTTCTTGTCAGTGTCAGACTTAACAAGGCAGGCAAACTACGCAGAGCCAGCGGCCTGTCAGGTGCAGCGTATCGACACCTCATGGGGCAAAAAAGTCAATCTGTGCTGACAAACGCTCACCGCTACACTGCCGCTCTGGCCATACCCCAGGCATCTTAGAAGGGAACGGAGGAGGGGTAGGGGGAGGGGGAGGAGAGAGGGGGGAATAAAAAGCACTAGTCTGCAGAGGGAAATTAGAACAAACTGTCAGCCCCATTCTGGAACGGAAAGAGAGAGGAAATATGAGAAGGTGACCCCGTAAATGTGCAATGGAGGCGTTTTGTCTTGACTTGCATTCATTTTCTGTCTGTCAGATTTTCGCCTGCCACAGGTCACGCACAGCACCCCTTTCACCACAAATACAGGCTTCCCCAGTCGTGTCATGGAGATTTTAAAGTCTAGTGGCTCTGGTGGACGTTTTTTTTAATCTTGAAACAACAGCGTCACCGTAGAAAACATGCATCCAGTTGGACTCTGGTTTTTCTTCCTTTGTTGTGACTCATTCAGTGCAGCAGTCAACGTAAATGTGCTGCCTACAGCTGTATCTCTTTGTTACAGGGGTTTGTAACAGCAAGGACCCCTACTGAGTGTATTACAGTTGTCAGATTACCACATACCTGTATTTATAGACTGGGGCTGTTGTGTTTTTGCTTGGAATTTAAACAATGTAGCCCTAAATCAGGATTTTTCCTTTTGAATTCTAGGTAGTAAAGTAATAAATGTAAGATATAAGGAATTTCTGCCAGTAAAAAAAGATAAAAGTTGTAGCTAAGAAATAAGACACTTCTAGAAACTTCAAATAATATGTTTGGTAAATTATATAAGAAAAATTGTACGAGTAGCACTAGCATGCAGAAGTACTTCTGTAAGTAATATTTCTGTACTAGGATATAGTTTACTCTTAAAACCCATCCTTTCTCCTTGGCCTTTGAAACCACGTGAGATGTTTGAATGTATTATTTTTATTCAGTTGTTTTATTTGGTAATGGTTTATTGTTCTTATTTTTTGTTGTTTTTAAATTGTACAGCTTTTTATGTTTTTAATCTATTCTTGTATTTTATTCTTTTATTCAGGTTTTATCTATTCTTCTGTATTTTTATTTAATTATTTACTTTTAATCTATTTTTGTCTTTTACTCTGTTATTTTGGTTTTTATTTATTTTTCTGTACAGCACTTTGGTCCACTGTGGTTGTTTTCAAGTGCTTTACAAATAAAGTTGGATTGGATGCTTCAGTCATTCATTAAACAGTGGTTCATTCAGTGCTATACACTACTCCAGGTCATAGTTACGTGTGGAATTTCAACCATGTAGCCCTAAATCAGGATTTCTCCTTTTGAATTCTAGGTAGTAAGGTAATAAATGTAAGATATAAGGAATTTCCATCAGCAAAAAAAGATAAAAGTTGTAGCTAAGAAATAAGATACTTTTAGAAACTTAAAATAACATGTTTGGTAAAATAAAAAAAATAAATGTAAATACCACTAGTATGCAGAAGTACTTCTGTAAGTAACATTTCTGTACTAGGATATAATTTATTCTTAAAACCAATCTTTTCTCCTTGGCCTTTGAAACCACGCGAGATGTTTGAATGTATTATTTTTCTTAAATTGTTTTATTTGGTATTGGTTTATTGTTCTTATTTTTTGTTGTTTTTAAATTGTACAGCTTTTTATGTTTTTAATCTATTCTTGTATTTTATTCTTTTATTCAGGTTTTAGCTATTCTTCTGTATTTTTATTTATTTATTTACTTTAATCTATTCTTGTATTTTACTCTGTTATTTTGGTTTTTATTTATTTTTCTGTACAGCACTTTGGTCCACTGTGGTTGTTTTAAAGTGCTTTACAAATAAAGTTGGATTGGATTGGATGCTTCAGTAATTCATTAAACAGTGGTTCATTCAGTGCTATACACTACTCCTGGTCACGGTTACTTGTGGTAAGGGTTCTGAATTACGGTTGTGGCGCTACACTGACGAAGACGTCACTACTGCCTAAAGGGAACTGGTTTGAGGACTTATCCCTCCTTCACGTGCTATGGGAATTATGATAAATACTAGTTATGAACACAAAAATTGGACATGAATGCCTCTTCATGTCATATTTTCTGTTGGAGGACTGGGAAAAAATTTTGCTGAGATGAAAATAACCTTTGACCTTTTCGACCTGGCAGAGAGCAACAAGGGGTTCATCACAACAGTTTGCTGCTGTTAACTGATGATTTTGCACATTTATAGTATTCACAATTTGCAACAAACTAACAAATAAATAAATAAACTAGAAAAGCACTCGGAGAGCGCAGACCTCCGCCAAGGCAGATCAGTCCCCCCCGATTACCACCAAAATGTAGTCATTTGTTACTTGTGGCAGTATCAACATTTCCTGAAATTTTCATCCAAATCCGACCATAACTTTTTGAGTTATCTTGCACACGGACAGACGGACAGACAGACAGACTACCCAGCGCTGGCAAAAACATAACCTCCTTGGCGGAGGTAATAAATAAGTGTTGTAGTAGATATATTTACACAGCCAAAACTGTTTTACCCAAGTAGCATGTCACGAGAAATAGTATGTCAGCCATTTTTCATTTAACTTCGTCAACAAAAGCACTTGAACACAACACACCCGTAATTTCGAATTTACACGTGGAAAGGATAATCTTCTCAGTAGCTCGTGAAGGCAGCATTAGTGTTAGCATTAGTGCTAGCTGCTAATGTCATCTGTTTGTGTGTTGGACTGCTTTGTTGTCTTCAAGAGGACAGAACCGTGGGACGTTACCAAGGGGAGGGCGGTCCTCTGAAATGTGTCCATTGAAGCCGTTGTGACTTTGATTCAGAACTCTTAGTTGGATTCTCTGATTCTAGTAAGTAGATTTTTTCCAGCTGCACCACATCTGTGCTGTATACGGGCCTGAAACATTATTATTTGGGAGTGAGCTTATGTGATTGGGCCCAAAAATAAAGTTATTCCTGGTTGTTATTGTTAAAGACCTGAAAAATTTTATTTAAACGGGATTGTACCAAATTTGAATGAATTTATTCATTTATTTGTTTATTCATTTATTTATTCATAATTTTTTACTTGGGTATTTTTTATTTAATTTGATCTAAATATCATGTTAAGGCTGGTTTATGCTTACCACGTCAGCGAGCTCCGTGCAGCTTCACGCGGTCAATTGACGTCATTTTCACAGGCTCACCCCATCGCGCAGTTCATTTCAAGCAGAAAGTTTCCGCTTCGCGCATCTCAGAAAATTTGTAAGAGACTCAGGAGCTCCTGGTGGTAGAAGTACAGAAGTACAGGCACTTGTATGATTCGTCACACCGGGACCACCGCGACAGCCGTGTGGTGAACAATTTATGGAGGGAAATTGCAGCTACAGTCGGCAAAGAGGAGAAATGGGCAAAGAAAAAGTGGAAAAATCTTCGGGACAGATATGCAAAGGCAAAAGAGTCACCAAAGGGAGAAGTGGAGACCCAGGGGGGAGCCCAAACGTCCCACGGATTCTGAAAGAGTTGAGCTGGCTCTCAAATTTTATTAAACACAGGGAAACAGACACAAATTTCCCTCCGGAAGAGGCAAGTTTATTGATAACTATGTGAAAACAGAAAACGAACTGATGAATTTTCTTCTTTAGTTTTTTTTTACTGTGATAGACGTGCATTTGTGGCACACTGCCCCCTGCAGTTTGGGAATAGACGCCGCTTAGAGCTGCCTGGAGTATAAAACCACCACGTGTACTCTCGTGCCGACTCCCCACGTCTATTTTCCGCACATCATGTTCATGTGGTAAGCATAAACCAGCCTTTAGTTTGGACTTATTTTAATTTCCTTTTTATTTCGTAACTTCCAGTTCTCTTTGCATTTTAAAGAAGTGTCTGAATCAGTCATCTCAAATATTGTGAGTGAATAAAACCACAGTCATTTCCTTTATTACTAGGATGACATTAATACAGGTAAACCTTTAAAACCTTAAACAAAAAAACACCAAATCATCCCCTCCCATGTGGTCGTCTGCAGTTCACAGGCTTTAGCTACAGTATGGGGTGGAAAACTGCTAAACTAATCATATCAAAAGGCTCTAGTCTTTAGTAGTCCTTGGAGGTTTGACTGTACAAACTAAAAATGGAAGTTTCCATTTGTATATATTTGTCAGGTTTACTTGGTAGAGCCCATCTCATTTGCTAACATTTCCAAAACTGATAATAATAGACTTATTTTTTGGATGACAATACAATATCTCAATGACTTTTTTTTTTTTTTTGCTGAATTAATTTAAAAAAAAAATATAGAAGCACCCTACATTCACAAAGAGAAAAAAACCACAAAAGACAAATTATCTCATAATTACAAGTCATTATCTCTTTACTAATTCTCATAATTATGGGGAAAAGATTTGATAAGGTTTAATATATTGAGATAAGAGCTAAGACTTTTGACATCTGAATCTTGTAATTATGTTTCAAATATTACATAAAATGGAAGCTGTTGAGAAAATGTGGATTTCTATATAAAACTACTCTCTTGGAGTAAACAAGAATCTGATCTGTTTGAAAGGAGTGGTATGGGTGAGGGGTCTCAGTTCCTTGAAAAAACAACTATTTTGTGAACACTGTTGGTTCCATAGTAATCAGATGTTTTGAGTGACATTTTGAGGTTTTGTGACGGATTTGGCAGCTTTACAGTCCACCCATACTTTTTTTTTTTTTTTTTTTTTTTTTTTTTTGCGAAGTGACCATTGACACAGTACTATGGCATGAAGTATCAGTTTGTCTATTACCACAGAGCCAGTCAGCACCCTCGTTATATCATGTGTAGACCGGTAACTTGTCACATCCTGAAACGTCACATCCTGAAAAGTACTAAGACCAATAGGTCGCTCATATAGATGGTGGAGATTTAGCTCAGTAGGTAACATTTCAAAATGCAAAGCAGAAAACTGGGGTTGAATTCCCTGGTCAAAGTGACATTTTCTCCCTGCAGATTTTCGCCGGTAGTTATATTCAACATTAATATAAATCAGCCATAAGACAACGTTCAGAGTGCAGAATTTGGAGCACAGAACTGAGAAGTAACACAGCTCACTACTGTATCTAACATGTAGCTCCATCCACCTTCTCCAGCCTCAATCTCACTGCCTGCACAGAGCAAAGAACACCATGAAACAACAACATATAGAGCATTTAGAACAATAATTCCTATTCTATACTACAGGGTGGGGAAGCAAAATTTACAATGAACATTTAGTTGTTTTTTCTCAGCAGGCACTACATCAATTGTTTTGAAACCAAACATATATTGATGTCATAATCATACCTAACACTATTATCCATACCTTTTCAGAAACTTTTGCCCATATGAGTAATCAGGAAAGCAAACGTCAAAGAGTGTGTGATTTGCTGAATGCACTCGTCACACCAAAGGAGATTTCAAAAATAGTTGGAGTGTCCACAAAGACTGTTTATAATGTAAAGAAGAGAATGACTATGAGCAAAACTATTACGAGAAAGTCTGGAAGATACTATTAAAGAAGAATGGGAGAAGTTGTTACCCGAATATTTGAGGAACACTTGCACAAGTTTCAGGAAGCGTGTGAAGGCAGTTATTGAGAAAGAAGGAGGACACATAGAATAAAAACATTTACTACTATGTAAATTTTCTTGTGGCAAATAAATTCTCATGACTTTCAATAAACTAATTGGTCATACACTGTCTTTCAATCCCTGCCTCAAAATATTGTAAATTTTGCTTCCCCAACCTGTATATACTATCACCAATTTGTTGTTTCTTCCATCAGTTGCCACAGTACTCTGGTAACAAAATGTACAAAAGAATGCATTGAAGTATACACCACATATCACCACAGTACTATGACAACAAGAGGCTCATGTAACAGTATCCATGACTGGCTCTCGAAGAAATGCTAACATTTGATTGGCTCTGTGGCAAAAGACAAACCAATATTTCATGCCACAGTACTGTGGCAGTAGCCATTGCCTTTTTTAAAAATCTCTTCTTGTTTATATAATCAAAATGACAGATAAAAATAACTAAACTCACCAAACTTGAAGCTAATCTCTCCCATCAGGGCTGTGAAACCCACTCTGCTGAACCACAAAGCCAACTATCATAAACATTAGGACAGCATTCTGCAGTGTCAGGGAACTGATACGATTGGTTCACAGGGATATGCGAGACCGGAGCTTAAGATAATTAGATGTCAGTTAGGTGTTATGTTGTCATCAACAGTTTCAACAGACTGGAATGTTTTGTCTTTTAACCCCAGCACCGTTGATAAAACAAATCTAAAAAATGAAATGCATTAGAACAGGGGTGTCAAACTCATGTTAGTTTTGGGGCCACATTCAGCCCAATTTGATCCCAAGCGGGCAACACCAGTAACATAATATCATAATAACCTATAAATAATGTCAACTCTGAACTTTTCTCCATGTTTTAGACTCAAAAAAGTTAAATTGCACAATGAAAATGTTTACATTTACAAACTCTTTCATAAAAAACATGAAGTACCTGAAAAACCTGAAATTTATTCAGAAAAACAAGTGCAAATGTATCTATTTATTTAAATATGATGCCTCAACTTACCATTTACACATGTATATTACAACTTTAAGATCACAGTGGATTGACAAATACAAAAAACATTTAGTAACAGGCACAATATTATTACATTTTTGGAGATTTTTCAAGCATTTAGAGTTTGGAACTAAAATGAGTTTGACACACTTGATTATTAATATTCATTCATTCATTTTCTGAACCTGCTTTATTCTCACTAGGGTCACGGGGGTCGCTGGAGGCTATTCAAGCTACTTACGGGCAAAGGCGGGGTACACCCTGGACATGTCGCCAGTTCATCGCAGGGCTTGATTGTTAATATCTTCTGTGTAAATTTTGCATTTCATGAATTCATCCCACAGGCTGCATTGGAACCTTTGGGGGGGTTGATTTTGGCCCATGGGCTGTATGTTAGACACTAATGCATTAGAAAAAGGTGTGTCTTATTTGTCCAGTGTGATGCTGCAATTCAGCATTTGGACTCACATGAGATTGAAGCCAATGAAAAACAGAGCTGAATTTTGCATAAAAAAATACTACAAGATGTGTGATGTTTTTGAAGGTTTTACTATTATGCAATGTGCATTTACTTCAGTGTAAGTGAACAATAAACCATTACTGAAGGTGAAAGTCTAATTGTGCAGCCTAAATTGTGCTTTGTGGATAAGTAAACAAAAAAAAACTAAAAAAAAAGCAAAACAAAACTATCGACTCTGAAACCGACAAAACCTGACCGACAGCGGAAACAAGTATTTACTTTATTTCCTTTTATTTTGTAAGAGGTGGTGATTTGCTGTTGTTTTATCACAAACTTGCGTTACAAACAGATGTGTTGTTTGACAAGACACTGAGAGAGGTCATAGCTGCCTTAAGGGAGATTCTTACTGAGGAGAAAAGCGAGTTGTGACTTTGCATTCCCGGTTGACATTAGCACACACCTACGCATGCCATTCACTTTGGGACAAAGCAGTGCATAAACAAAACCTTCACGTTTACACAATGGGACTGCATGTCCCTTCTCTTTTCTTGTCGGGTTTTTTTTCCCCCTACCTCTTTCCTTTTCAGGTTTTTTTTTTCCTCTCAACACCTGCTACATCCCCTTAATTCCTTTTTTGGTCAACCTTTGCTATCACTAATATGACAATGGCAGAAAAAAACATTTGTGGCGCGTTTACAGAATTCCCACCTACTAATTAGCAGGCGCTCTCTGGGTCTTTGATCATGTGTCTCTGTGGTCTGGATAGCTTCCTGCTCTTTGAAGGTAGCTGAGACTGAAAAGCTGCTTTCAACTACCCAGAATCCTTTGGCTCTGCCTGTGCACTTCGGCTTAGCTCACCACAGGCCTTCTAGGGGAAAGACTAGCCCCTGAGAATATACACTATGCCTGGTAGCAGCGGCTGTGGGTTTAGGAGGCAGATAATAGACAGGGAAACTTGGACAGCAATGGCACTTCTAAATAAAATGTATGCTAATTAGGAGAGGTGAAGTCTGACATTTGATCCAGCATTATGTATATACAGAGATACATTATATGGACAAAAATATTGGGACACATCACACCTGCTGCTTGTGTAATTGTTCATTCCTGTGGATTTGACATAAAATAATCAGTGTCAATATTTATCACATTAAACAGAATTTATAAAAATGTATTATATTTAAAGTTTAAAGGTCTAATTTTGTTCCTGAGTGAAGAAACCAAATGTCTTGTGATTTAAAATGATTATTTGTGGTCAGACTGTGATCTATATTTCAGAAATCTAGAGGCAAGTATACTACAATTATACTGGCATAAACAATTTCAACACTGTGTAAAATTACATAAAGCCACACTCTGAAGTGCTTTGTAAATGTAGAAAACAATGTACACAACTGTACCCATAAAGACAAAGTAAAGCATTTATTGTGATGATATTTGTCACAATATAAGGTTATATTATGGTTAATGTTTTGAAGTCCAGCTCCCCGTTGGCAATGAAATGCCTAATTTCAATGTGTCCCAATACTTTTGTCCATATAATTTATGTCTGGTTTCAGTATTAGGTTTATGTTTCCTACCTTGAAGCCCCTGCTCTCTCGCCCTTACACTTCTACGTTGCCTCTGTCGCCTCGGCAATGCAACTGGAGGGTCGAAGTTAAACAGCATTTGTGATTAATGTGGAATGGATTATTTAGATAGAGGAAGCATTAATTACTTCACAAGATCAATGTAAAACTAGATGAATAATTAGAGAAAGGGATGAATACTTCCTCACTGAGTGTTATACAAAGCCATAATAATAAGAGTCAGGTCAAAATAATGTATTTGCAATTAATCGTATAACACATGGCTAAAACAAAAATAGTAAAAATAGGAAAAA